>NC_067123.1:8669646-9023396 GCF_021347895.1 Acanthochromis polyacanthus
AACGAAAAAATGAAAAACGGCTTGATTTTTTGTTTCTGCTTGTGTCTTTTATAGCCGGGAATCAAACGGATAAAACGTACCTTGTCCAAATTAGCAGTGACAGGTTTTAAATGCTTCTTTACATTAGACATGTAAATTCAATGTCCATTTTTTTATATTTTAGAAATATATTTAGAGTAAAAAACTTGAATTTAACAGATTCCTCTATTAAATAAAAAGAAAACATTTGAAATTACAAGAATGTTTGAAGCAAATTTTAACAACTTAAATTTTAAAAATTCTGTTTTTTCACAGTCACAGTCCTTTTACCGCTGTTTTACTTGTAGATATATAAATTCACAATCTATTTGTGTATTTTTATTGATATTTTTCTGCATTTTGAAAAATAAACTCTGAAATAAAAAGAGGAAAAAATTTGCAAATTACTTTTTCTTTTATTTTCTTTTTTTTTTTAACAGGAAAACGTGCATGTCAATACATTTATACCAGGTAAAATGCGAAGTAATCTCCCAGTGTTCACCACAGTAACTATATTATGCTGTGATTAACCTCATTCGTGTAAAATCAGACATTTTCTCTGCGATAAAAAATACAAATGTTAAACGGAGTAAATGAAACAGGTGACACACACAGTGACAAGCTAGAAATAACAACAGGAATCATTTATTTACATGCTTTATTTAACCACATAAAAATTATTTATTATAGGTGTTTTAGTGTTTTTATTTATTATCCCAGGTGCACGTTACATTTCACATTATTATTATTTTAGATATTATTTTACATATACGAGATAATACAGGTGCAGTCAGAGGACCGTATTTCAACCAGAGTTAAATCTAGTCATTTAGTAGAACTTTGTTGGTCGTGTTCCAGCAGAAATGTTGCACCTTTTGTAAAAACTGTAAAAACAACTCTCAGGTGTAGCTTCTGCAGGCATCGTGTATCTACAGGTAGCTACTGTGTGAACATCTGGGAGGATGAATGACGTCAGAAACCACACAGAAGTTCATTGTGTTTCAGCTTCGAGTCTGATTAGCTTTGACTTTATCGTATTTTTAGCTCTAATAATGTCACGGCGGCTGACACTCGTGATGACGGCTTTATCATCCTCCGTTTATACATTGAGAATGACAACTGACTGACATGCGTTGCCTCCAGGACACGAGCAGCTCATAATTATATGATTTCTGCATCTTAATAATAAACTGAACTTATGACGCACTCCTCAAAACAAAGTGACAAAGTGTGAGACGGGGCTGAACCAAGACTGATCGAAGGAGTCACTTGAACTTTTTTGGAAATGTCTTAGTGTCCGATAGATTAAAGCCGTTTCATTGCAGGTGAGCTGTGTTCTACGACTGAAAATGTCAAAGTAAGAAAGTGGAAAATCAGAAGCAACCAGAAAATTAGATGTAGTAGCCGGAGTGTCTGTAATATTCCAACCTAAACCTGCAGATCTCCACAACTAATGGAGCCTGTGATTGATCAGAAAGCATCATTGAACACTTGTCCAAGAGGCATTTTTATATACTTACAAAGCAGAAAACAGTGTAGAGTTCTGTTGGAAAACTGTAGAGTTTTAGTGCTCCACTCGGCTGCTTTAAAATAAGAAACAAATCTGCTTTATGGCTTTCAACACGACACGCTCGGTGGTCAACAACAAATGTCGGACATTATATTTCCTCCTCCGATATCATCTTCACTACAGATACCAGCTGTCTGACGGCTTCCTCGGAATAATTTCTTCCTTGAACCGGAATCAAAAAGGATGTTTAAACCCCTGCAGACAAAGACCAGAGTCTCCTTTCATCTGCAGAACAGATGGAGAGAAGGAACCAGCGCCGGAAACTAAGAGAAGAAGAAAGCCCAGACAGCTCAGGAATCTTGTTCTAGTTAACGTGAGGGAAGAGGTGTGCTGGGCGGCATAAAAGATAACAAGTTCTGGTTGGGGTGTCTGAGAGCCGAGGTATGAAAGGAGGAATAATGAGGAAGAAGCTGGAGCGAGGAGATGCAGGAGGAACATCTTTAATGCAGAATGTGATGCAGAGCTTTGAGCTGGGAGCCTGTGTGATGATAAGGAAGGCGGCTTGCTGCTCGGCCTCCTTTAACCTGAAGTGGCCTCACAGAAGCAGTCTAATGCAACTTTAACACACAGCCACGTCACATCTAACACCTTCCATCCATCCATTATCTATACACTGCTTAATCCTCATTAGAGTCGCGGTGGGAGGGCGGGAGTCTATCCCAACTGACTTGGGGCGAACGCAGAGTTCACCTGGACAGGTCACCAGTCTATCACAGGGCTGCATATGGAGACAAAGAATCACACTTGCATTCACACCTACGGACAGCTTAGAATTATCAATTAACCTCGGCATGTTTTGGAAAGTAGCAGGAAGCTGGAGTACCCGGAGTGTATATTTGAATATATAAAAAGGCAAAATATATCCTCGTTGTGCCCCACAAGTTGTATCCAACCACACAGTGTTTGGAATAGCATCCCCATATTCCTAGCTGGAATTCTGAAGAGATGGCTGGTTAACTTCTTTGGGAATCGAGAGAAAGAAAGAAAGATCTCACTGGCTCTACAGGCAGCCAAAACAAGCACAGCAACTGGTCAATGTTCACGCCCGTCCTACATTTCTGCCCTCCAATTGGTTCCATTGTCTTGACCAGCTGTATCCTCTTCTTCTGCCTCCTTGTGATTCTTTTCCTCATTACTGGTTACATTATTTCTGTGATTTCCCTCCTTTCTTGGTCCTTCCTGGTATTTTTCTTCATCCTGTTCTATGTTCTCTTCATCTCTTCGTCAGGTTCTCTCCTTCCTCTTCTACCCACCAGCTATGTCCTCCTGGGTCTCATCTTACTCCTGGTACTGGTCGTTCAGATTGTCTTCTTCTTGATCAGCCATCACCAGTTCCTCGTCCACAGCAGGTTGTTCAGGTCCTGGGTGTGTGTCTATGTACTGGGCTGGTGCAAGAAGAGAACATACAAACGTCATGCAGTAGACCTCGGGAAGGCCGGGACATGAACCAGGGATCTTCTAGATGCAAGGCGAAAGTGCTAACCACCAACCACTGTGCAGTCCTCTATTAACATCTTAATGAAGTGAAAACTCGACTGTTAATTCAGGATCATAGAAAAACATTTCAGACAAAAGATGTTGGAAAATATCAATGTTCTTCACGGAGGAATCAACCCTTTTGAGGATGTAAAAGAAATAGCGGCCGACACAACCTATGCAGCTAATTTGTGCTATTATAAAGGAAATTGCTGTAGATATGTTCCGTAGTTAAAGAGCTTCCATTATGTTGATGCCACATGTCAATCAATCTGAGAGACTGCAGCCGAGCGAGCACAGAACATAAAGTACACCAGAGACAAGACCAGCGAAAGATTAACGTCAAAGGTTGCCAAAGTTACCGGGAAGGAGTAATAATATCTGCCACGCTGAAACCTCACACTTATCCTTTCAACAATTCAGATTAAGTGAGCTGGAAAAATAGGAACCAGTTTCTTTGCAGAAATGAAAATGAATAGAAGCAATCAAAAGGGGAAATAATGAAACATAAGCGGAAAAAACCTGGACAAACTTTCAAAGAATTGCTCTTACCAATTAACTCTCTCAATGGTTTTATGGGCATTTGTGGCTAAATTTTTCACTCTAATATAAAGTCCTGCACCTCAATGAAACAGAACAATCATGGCTAGAAGTAGCGAGTAGGTTTGTGCAGTATGACACAGTTATAATGCCACAAATCAGAAAGAAGGGAAAATTGAGCGTTGAATTTCTTTGATTATTTATTCTACAACAATTTTAAAAAATCTGAAATCATTACAATTGTGACAATAGTGAAAAAGTGATGACTGTAAATATGATAGATATTTTATATATAGATGTATTCATCAGTTTCCTCTGTACACACTGCCTGCAGTTCAGCCCAGTTCGCAAAAAACCATCCCTGAATTCTTGTCATGTGACTGTTGGTCGCAGCTTAATCATTAATGACTCGACAGCTGCGCCAAGGAAAGAATTATGTATTTTTAACAATTTTTTCAGTGTAATACATAAAGTGATTTGAAGCTTAGATTTGATCACGTTTACCAATGGAAAATTACATCACCAATGGCTAGTTCAAGGACCATCTGTAAAGTTGAAAATCTAACGTTTGTTTTGTTTCTACAGGTTCTGGCAGACAAATGGTGCCATTCGGTATTCTCATATATACACCATGCAGGACTTCTCAGTTTAAACTGTCAAATCAAGTCAGAACTCTTGGATGAAAATGGCAACGTTAACTACAAATACACATATTTTTCTTAAAACTTCCAACAGCAACTCCTGAATTCATTAATTAGGAGCTATCACTGCTGCACATTCAAAATAACAAAAATATTTGGGCTCCTTTCACTATTTATCCTAATTATTTTTAATTATGTTTCTACTCATGTGCCACATGAAAGAGTTGCTTTTGATGCATGCATCCTCTCTGTTTTCTCCACAAGGTACAAAGTGATGACTTTGTCTTTTTAGTATGTTTTTCTTTTTTGAAAAAGAAATGAAACAAATAAATTGAATTCTGAGTAAAATTTTGCCTCTAGCCACTGGAATTATAAAACGAAAGGAAATTAAGAAAAATAGTATGCAGTTAATGTCTTGTTTTCAGCACAAAAGGGCTCCGAATGTAGTTGGAGGTGTAAGAACCACAAATATGAAACTCATGAAGGTGCTAGTGAAGCAGCCAGGGTTCATTCTATGGGGATCATGAATGCTTTGCACACAATTTTGTGCCAATATGTGAACTACAGGGTGTCCCTAAAGTCTGGACACACAGGAAATGTCACGGACAATATTTTTTTGCATCCACAGATTAAATATGGCTTTGTCAAAAGAATAAAGAGTTGAGCTTTAGGTGCTTCTCAGTGGACATGAAGGATGGACGTAGAGAAAGATAGGGTTAGGGAAGTGTCTTTTTGGGGTAAGCATGAATTTTAGCCATGATCAGTTCTTTAGTTTCACTGCTACATTTGGTTGTCCAGAACAGGGTTTGTCCATGACACTGCCCATTTCTTTAAACTTTTACTGCCTTCACCACTGTGGAAAAGCCAAGTGGAATCCTCCTTGGGTGATGTGCACTGAATCCATCTGCTGTCTTTCAATATGTCCACCCTTCATTACCATTGAGAAGAACCCAGCGCTCAATTTCGACGGTCGCCAGGTCGCCATTTGCGACTAAAAACATTGCAAATGACGACCTGGCGACCGTCGAAATCGAGCGCTCGCTTGAGCTGAACCACCTATCATGTTTTCTTCATGGAGGCAGCCACTTTGTATGATGTCATCAACCTGCCATGATTCCCGGCGCTCGCGGTGACCTGGAGACCGTCTAAATCGAGTGCTGGAACCACTTCAACTCTTTCTTTTTTCGACAAAGCCATATTTAGTCTGTGAGGGCAAAAAAAAATGATCGTTAAAGAGGTTTCCTGTGTGTCCAGACTTTAGGCATACCCTGTATATAAGATACAAGATCAGATATTTCACAGAATAAATGAATGAAGTGACCTGCTGGTGGCCCAATTGGAAAAATCTGAGGATCATTAAAAGCCACAACGATGTATCCTCTGGATACTGTCGATATCGATACATGGTGGTACTAAAGGTCAGTAGGATTAATCGTCTATGGAGCATGAATGTGTGTAGAAAATCTCCCAGGAATCCATCCAGTAGCTGTAGAGAAATTTCAGTCTAAACGACAGCCAGTGGAGGTATTGGATCATAATAGCATTGTACAGCTAATGTGGCTAAAAGAAAAAACAAACAAACAGGAGTTATAGTTTAATTATGATTAGTTAGAAGCAGCCTGTTGCCTGAGGCTCCCTTCAGTCTGGAACACTGTCTGAGCTTCATGCTGACTAACCTGGGAAAACATGGTGCTACCTGAAATTTATCAGTCAATATTCTCCCCAAAAAAGAAGAAGAGACAACTCTTTCCCATGAACATCTCAGGATGACGCATCGCTTCAGAATAATGTGTCTTCCTTGCATGTCAGCAATCATTTTGTCAGAGAGGGAACCTTCATTTATTTTTATTTCCTTCAGATGGAGGCTTTCACTCCCAGCAGGATCTCAATAAAAATAACTGATTTATTCGTCCCGTATCCTCGCTAACAGACCGTAATTTAACTCCCATGGCCATTTTAAGTGTATTTGCTTTTACGCCTACTGGTGCTTTTTAAGGCGAGTTAAGGTTTCATTTTACCTGAATATTCTCCTCCGAGAGAAAACAGGTGAATCCGCCTCGACGAGGATCCAGCAGTAATGAGTGCGGGGTCAAAGGCATTAGCAAGTGCAGAGGCTCGAAATAATAGAAATATAAGCAAAAAATAACCTCAGAAGACAGAAGGCTTGTTTCTTTTTGCCCGTAGATAAGAGGATGTGTGAGCGAGCAGGAGAGCGGAACAGCAGGTGTTTTTTCGAGATAAGTTTTAAACCTGTTTGAGATGGGAGTGACTCAGCTTTTGTAACAGTGAAAAAGTCAGAGAGCCTGGAGGGAGAGTCGACTCCTGGTTGGACGGAGGGACTGAAGTGATGAACATAATGATAATCTCCTGTGTGGGCGTCTGCGGCTGCTTTCACCAGGTGTTCTTAAAGTTCAAACTCATGGTAGCTGCAAAAGTTGGAACCCAACATGACTCAAATCACACAGAAACAGGATAAAGAGCCTTTATCCTGTGTGGAAGGATATTTCTGCCAACAGCACAAAAGATCGGCTCAGTTACATTACAAAGAGAAAATCCTCTTAAATGTCTTTCACGTTAGCCTGCAGCAATCGTACAACATGACTGATGTAAACATGATGTTGTCCCAATTACTGTACCACCCTGTCTTCCAATCACCATGTTCTTATCTAAATAAACTGCATTTTTAAATTCAGTTTTTAGGCAATTCAGAATGAAGATTGATTTTTTTATTTTTTTTTTACATATCGACTTCTATTTTATCACTTTACCGTTGCTTTTTGGAAACAAACCAATCACAGATTAGATGGGGTGGGACTTATACCACTCATAACCCAAAAAATAGATGAGAACCTTCAAACATATTGCAAAAAGGACATATTTTAATCCAAGTCATGACATATTCTTAACTGAACAAAGTAGATTTGGTGTTTAAACCTTATCAAGTTTCAAAATGTGCTTTTGTTTTTGTGCCTAAACCTCGTAAAAAAAAAAAAGAACATTTAAGTAAACAAGAAAAACTAAACTTAAGAATGTTGGTTCCCAGGTCAAGTGATTACATCAAGTTCATCATTCCCAAAATGACTACTTTTGGTTGCAACTTTGTAACAGCAGACAACTCGACAAAACACCCTCAAACTCCCTGCACAATATTATTTCAAGGAGAAACTCGTTCCTGTTGATTACCTCTGGATCACACTTATATCCACACACACACTCACTCTCTTTCATTTCATATATATTTCTTCAGTTGCATTCTCATGTGCACACATGCACACATAAACATACACAATCCTCCCAGCTCTTGTACTTAGTGTCATTTACTCAGTTCTCACATTGTGTTTTTGTGTGTATTTCTGCTCTGTGTAGAGTTTATATATATACTGTATATGTTTTATGTATTGTGATGTATTTATTCATACTGAGGCCTCTTGGCCAGGTCATGTTTGTAAATGAGAACTGGTTCTCAAACATTTTACCTTAAATAAAGTTCAAATAAAATAAATAGATAAATAAATAAATATATATACACACACAATACCATTCAAAAGTTTGGTGTCACTTAGAAATGTCCTTACTTTTTTAAAGAAAAGTAGTTTTTAAAAAAATGAAGATAGCCTTAAATGGATAATCCAGTGTGGACATTGTTAATGTGGTAAATGACTATTCCAGCTGAAAACAGCTGATTTTTAATGGAATATCTCCATAGGGGTACAGAGGAACATTTCCAGCAACCATCACTCCTGTGTTCTAATGCTACATTGTGTTAGCTAATGGTGTTGAAAGGCTCATTGATGATTAGAAAACCCTTGTGCTATTATGTTAGCACATGAATAAAAGGTTGAGTTTTCATGGAAATTGTCTGGGTGACCTCAAACTTTTGGATGGCAGTGTAATAAGGCCTGTAAAGTGCCGGACTGTAACACCAGAGACTGGGCTGCTGCTAATGATAAAACACTATGGTTAGCATTACAAAATCACAGCTTTGCTAAGGGTGATGTATACAACATTCAGAACCACAAGAATACCAGCATCTCAACTTGTGCAAAACTCTGCAGCGAGAATTTTGACCCGCACAAACAGGCGGACTCGCATATCTCCCATTTTAAAGGAGCTTCACTGGCTGCCAGTCTCTTATAGAGTCAACTTTAAGATTCTGGTTCTAACCTTTCGGGCCTTGCATGGTCAAGCTCCTTCTTATATTTGTGACCTGCTCCAGCCTTACTCCCCTGCGAGGGCTTTAAGGTCTGCGGATCAGAATCTGTTAAAGGTGCCACGTACTCGGTTTAAGACCAGAGGAGCCCGATCATACCAGGCTGTTGCTCCCAGGCTTTGGAATGATCTCCCGCTCTCTCTCCGCTCAGTTGCGTCTGTTGACGCTTTTAAAACACAACTTAAAACCTTCTTGTTTGCTCAAGCTTTTGCTTAGTTTTTGGGGCTGTTATGATCTTATTTTTAGTGTTGACTATTTATGTGTATTTAATTGTTGTTTTTATTCATGCTGTGAAGCACTTTGTGGCTCTCTGTCTGTGAAAGGTGCTATATAAATAAAATTTACTTACTTACTTACTCAGACACAAGCAAACATTAGCCACACCGACCTAATCCCTTCGCATTTCGTTAACAACCAGAAACGACATCAAAAAACACAATCCGGCCACAACCATTACATTAAGATAACTTAGTAAATTACACTGAATGGCTGTAATGAGATGCTGACATAATCTGCTCTGGTCCACATGTTCCTGCTGCATGGAGACAGCAGAAAACAGTGAACAAATCACCAGTAGAGACCTTCACATTAGGTGAAAACTTTGCTTGCATGAAATGACAAACATGCATATAAATCTGGTAAACAACATAAATACATACTTTAAAAGTTCTTTGTTTTTTTAGTTTTTTTTAGGTGGGACTGGCTGCCTGTGGTGCTTTCACTTTTACAAGGCAGAGTGGGAGGGCACTCTCAGTCTGATTACAACAGTTTCAACGGGAGGGACTCACATGCACAATTCGCTAAATCGGCTACAAGAACAAGGAAAAAAACTCAGATGACAACATACAGAAGAACTTTAATCTCTGCTGAGAATGCCATTATTCGGCTCTATCTTTACATAGCCGTTTGGTGCTCGATAAATCTCTATTAACAAACAAAACTATACAGCAGAACCTTTAATGATCACATTGTGTCTCATGATTCAAGCTTTCTTCCACCTTCCCCAGGTGCTGACTGCTGCACATCGTCTAACTTGCAAAAATGCATTTATTAGCACAACATCTTGAAGCTAAATGATACCCGACAAAGATCTAGCACTTAAACATCGTGTAAATAAATGGATTTTCTCAGGTTAGAATGTGTGAGGGTGCCATTTTTTCAGTGATTTCAGTTTTTGCTACAAGCAGGATCCAGCATCTTCGAGTGAAATTAAATATTTAATAACACTTTTTCTTCGATTTTGGTAGCAGATACATTAAATGACAATATTTCCTCATTATTTGGCTAAAAAAAACAAAAACTCAACCCAACCAGCATTACTTCTTCCTGAAAACATACTCTTTCACAAAGTAGCTGTTTGTGAGCATCATTTTGGGCCGACTAAGCAGAAAAGCTCTTCATTTTTAAACTTGGAAATGGATTTTTGAATAGCCGGCGCAATCTGTCATTCACAGCCAAGAGACGGAAACAAACAGCATTTCCACACGGCACAACTCCTCTGATGGAGAATGTAAAGTGAGAGCCGTCGCGGGGCTGCCCAGTAATGTCTGACTGACAGGTGACTTCTGGGAATTGCAGTGAAGGAACGACGTTTGAAGGAAAAACAGCATGAAACGAATGTCTCGCGGATTCTTCATAAATCATCTCATGTCGGTAATTGTTGGGAGAGGAGCTCTGGATTTATCTGTGAAGGCTTTCGCCCAGAGATCTCCGGCTTCCCGCCCCTCGAGAGACTTGATCATGCTGGCAAATTAAAACTGTACGAGATGATGACTAACATAATGAATTGAGGGAATAGGTTTTATGGAGGGCATTATTCCTCCGAGGACCTTCACCAAGACAAATTTCTGTACGTTTATTGTGCTTGGTGAACAAAGTGCTTCTGATTCTGAATGTAATTACACAATCAGCTCTGCAATTACACCTAGTCTCATGCTGCCTGGACACACAAAGATCTTGACTTTAGAGAGTTATATAAATAAAACGTGTTTTGATATGATATGACTAATTATAATTGTCATTAAAGCTTTTTCCGGCGCCTCTCGAAGTAGTCAGAGCGACGTACATCTTCAGCAAAGTGGATAATTTATTACAAGTGAGTTGAGCTGCTGGTTCAACGCTTTCACTTCCACTCCAGCAGGTCAGTATGTTAAACTGCAGGTAGAAGTGATTAATATACTCATGTCAGAAGCTGATATAACAAAATATGCACACGCAGTCGCCTCCCTCCAGACCATGAAGGCCAAACGCTGTTATTTTCTTGGTTTAGTTGGAGCGAGACGAAGAAGAAAAGTTAAAAAAAGAAATGAGAAAAGTAGGACAGTATTCTCCCACAGTAACCACCAGGAGAAGACTTGATGAAATGTAAAATGGTAGCAATTATGTTTAATGTAGATCATCTTTTTTCCCTTTATTCCTTCATTTCCCTTTGTTGTTTTTTTTCCCCTTTCTCTCCCTTCGCAGAATACAGAAGGGACCTGAGGAGAATGAAACAGCTGGCGGTGAAATGAAAAGTGCAATTTGAAACAAAGGATTCAGGAGAGAGAGTGAGTAACCGCACGACAGCGATGAAGGCCGCGGCTGCAAATCGAGGGTGAATTTATTAATTGAAAACTTTTTCAATTATCTTCCAGCGCTCGCTTTTGTCCGGCTGAAGAGAGAGAAGAAAAAAAAGACGGAGGGAGAAAGATGGCCGAGGGCTTTTTTCTTTCAGAGTCGGCCAATTGGCTTCATCTTGTGACACACTTGGAATTTAAAAAAAAAAAACTGAAATAAATGAATATTTTCTGAATAGCATTCTTGCTTTCGTATTAAAATGATTTCTATCATTTAGACTATCAGGGCACCACACTTTCTGTTTATCCATTAAGGAGCGAATGTAAATTCAATGCATGCTAGCGTTTCAGCGCAGATTTCGTTCATGTTCTGGTGCTCGCTGCTTGTTTTCTTTCGGCAACACTCACAGCCGCATTATGGTCAAGCTAAAGGAAGACTTAACTACCCTTTAAAGCTAAATTATAGAGACTTTTTCACTCAGCAGAAGAAAATTATTATAGATTGAGCAGTAAAGTTAGTTTGTCTGCACTTTCTCCACTAAAAGCAACGGCTTTAAAGGTCACAGGTGCCGGAAACGATCCAGTGTTTCTGATTTTTCTTGTTTAGCAGAAAGTGTACGGGCTGGAATCTATTTTGTAGATCTCTGGAAGAAGTTTAGTCACCTTTAAAAGGCCCCAGATGAAAATTGAGACCTTTTTTTAGGGCTTTTCCTTGACCTCGAAGGAAAACGTCACAAAAGATGTGAAGAAGGCGGAGACGACAACAGCGTTACGAGAATCTTCAACTGTGTGCGGCTGTCGTGGAGGTTGCGTTGCTTTGAATGTCAGAAAGAATTATGGGATGCCATTGTCGCCTTTCCTTTAGCAAAGGATAAACCGGTGCAACCTGTGCTAAAGGAGATAATAAAGGAACCGTTGAAGCATCTTTGCTCGGCATTTCGAGAATTCAAGCAGCTGTTATCATCGCTGCCAGTTCAGTAGGGTCAGATCACTCACTTACCCTGGAAAAAAATTAATATTGGAAACTGGGGCACGAAAATATACTGTAAAATGATGAAAAGCAGTCATCTAATAAAACATACAGTAATTTACCATTTTAAAACATATTTCCTAGCAAAACTTTACATTAAAACATCCAAAACTTTTTGTCTTTTTTATGTTTAATGATAAAAAAAAGTGTATTTGGATGGATTATTTAATGCTTATATACTGATGAAAACACGGTCCTTCAACATTTTGTTGTGAAAACATATACAGTCAAGTTCTCATTTAACTAACAAAAAAAAACTGTGAAATTTGTATTTTTTTGTCATTGGTGTCTAATTTCAGAAATACATTTACAGCTTTAAACTTGAATTTATTAGTTTTGTGTCTCTAATAAAAAAGGAAATAATGTAATTTGCAATAATAAAAATGTCATTTTATGTTAAAACATTTAAAAATTCTAATTTTATGGTTCCTTGTGGATTTAATGTTGCCTCGCGTTATACATTTAAATGTATTTTTGTATTTGTGATTTAGTGTACTTTAAAAAAAAAAAATCAACCTTCCAGCTCTGCTTCTGCTTCTATTAATAAATATTCTCTCTGTAGGTATAAAGTGACACAATTTGTCTTCCTGAAAGACTTTCGTACAAACTACTTTCACTCAAAGTGGTTTCGCACTGACTGAAACACAAAACTAGCTGGTACATGGAGTGAAATGGAAATAATATGTACAAGACAAAGAGTTTTACTGTCATGCTGTGTCTGCACTTTATATGGTGTCTTTACTGAGCTTTAAAGCTGCAGAGTAGAGAAACTGTGACATTGTGTTGTTCATTGTTCCAGGAACATTCAGTGTTCTGCAGGTTTACTCCTCGTGCTTCTGACAGTCTAGATCAGTTTGCAAATCTTCAGTCCAGAGCAAACATAAAACATGTTGTGGAGGTGATGGTCAGTGCTGCTGACTGCAGACTGAAGATTTAAAGAGGCAGAATTTCATCCTGGTTAGCAGCTGCACACCTGAAGAAACATATAGCAGCTGCTGCTATAATTCGATAGTTTTGTCCTGCAGCCTCACATTTTGTCCCATCTTGTGTTATTTAATAAAAGTGAAGATAAGAAATCTGAGCAGGTGAGAAAAAAGTAGAAACGACCTGAAATGTGTCTCCTGCAGTCACAGTGACATTTTTCTGGGTTTAAGTGTGTGAATTTGTGTTTCTCTTCCGTCTCTCCTCTTATATCAGGAGGTTATTGTGCATAAAATTGCTGCAAGTGTGAAAAACAGATGCAAACATGATTAATATATATATATATATATATATATATATATGTGTGTGTGTGTGTGTGTGTGTGTGTGTGTGTGTGTGTGTGTGTGTGTGTGTGGTGAAATTATGCTAATTGCTGCTGCATGATGTCATCGCTAATACTGTGAGAGACGCGAACACACAAAGTGACAGGACGTCTGCAGATTCTTTTCACAATAAAACCCACTCAGCAGTCAAGTTTGTTCCTGGTAGTGAAGCAGTGTGCAAGTTTGTGCTGTAGATCCAACACACAAACACACAACCAGTCAGCTGTCAGACCCTGCAGTGCAGAAGTTCTCCTGCTTCTTATACAAAACACCGTCGCACCTTCTCCCACGTAGCTACACACACATGGACACACACACTTACAGACACACTTACACTCCCTCGTTCACACACAATCTGAACCGTGAGACTCTCTGAAGCGTTTCTAATCCTGCAGAAGAGAAAAATGCGACGTTTCCCAAACAGTGCAGCTCATCAGCACGTACATTTTCTTCACAAACACACAACAAACGCACACTGTGACAAACACACTGCAGGAGAAACTGTTGATTGCAATCACAAACTGACCGCTGTGAAACTCTGAGGAGAAGAACACTTAACTTTCTCCCTTTTTACTGAGCAAAGTTCAAGGAACAGTTTGAAGTTTGAGATTGGGAACTTGGAGAAACAGCTTCTGGTTTTCACTTCAGTTTTTGTATTAAATAAATCTAAAATTCTTTGAAGAAAGTAGACGGACACCAGAGACCTTCAGTGAAAAATAACTGGACTTTCTCCAAGATGTGCCTTCTGAGGTTTGGAACCTTTTGGAATAGAGGTGAAACATGTTCAAGAGACCAAACTCTAAAGTGCAGCTGCTTTTCACTGAAGCTCTTAGAATTACTGAGATTCTACACAGGTAGATGGACTTTCACTGAAGAGACTGAAGTTTAATCTGGCACTGTTGCTTTCAGATAGTTCTTTGACTTAAGCTTTGTTTATAAATGCATTTTCAGTTGCTGTTTGGTTGAGTTTAGCAACCCTGTCCAAAAATGATATTTCTGTACAACTACACTGCACTCTTGTTTACATTTTGAAAGAAAAGTTCTTTCTCGCTGAAAGGTAAAACTGTGACATAGTAGGAAAAGCTTACAATTTAAAATCGATGAAAGGAGGTCGGATGGGAGTAAACATCAGCAACAAGAGATTCAACCAAGAAGACAGAGGTTTGCATCCCTTGTGAGACCATTACAATTAAACTTTCATTTTTATTTGTTGTTTGCTTACATTTAGTTGCTGTTGAGATAGGTGTAGGCAACGAAAATATGTAGTTTTGGGGAAACAGAACAGTTAAAATGTAACTCTTTCACAACATGTTTAAAGTTTCTCCTCCATTTTCCGGCCACAAGATTGATCAGTCCCAACTCATCTACTATAAGATAAAGAATGAAGGTAAAGCAATAAAATAAATGGAAAAGACATGTTTGAAAGGTATTTCAAACATAAAAAGGGCTCCTCACACTGAATTAGCGTAAAGCAAAGTCAAGTCTACTTTAGACAAGAAACTGACGGATCCGTTAATTTCTTGCGTTCCATTCATTGTCTAAAATGCCCCACGTTGCATTCTGGTTGTGTTGTGGTGTGTTTTGAGTTATGTTGCAGCACATCACCCCACAATTATCCACACCGAATTTGCATAAAGTAAAAGACAAGTCTACTTTATGCAAATTCGGTGAGGGGAGCGGAGGTCCGATGCCTCGTGAAACTTTCGTAAAACATCTAAACTAGCTGTCATTGAACAAAAATGAGGACAGATTCAGCACCTACACAGCTTATTAATCGCCTCAAATGCTTTCAGAACTAGTTTTCGCTGAACTGTTTTTGTAATAAAAGAGAAAGTTTGCCACCAAGCTGCCATGTTGGTCCGATGCCTCTACCGGTCTGAACGTGTGAAGGGCGTAGACGCACCATAAGTCTGAGGTCATGGTTCTGTCCTGGAAACTGGTGACGTAAAAAACGGAGTGTGTGATGGACAGGTGGACTGGGGCAGCATCAGCAGAAATGCTCGTGTTGTACTGTAAAGTTTTCCTAAAGAAGTAGAAAGCGAAACTCTCAATTTAACAGCTGGTCTTTGTTCAAACCTTCAAATACAGTCATGAGCTTTGGATAGTGACTTAAAGAATGAGACCATGGATGGAATGAGCTTCCACTGAGGGTGGCTGGGCTGAGAATTAGGGTGGGGAGCTAGGACATTTGGAGGACCCTAAACTGCTCCCTTGGGTTGACGCTATCCAGCTGAAGTGGTTCAGGTATCTGATTAGGATGTTTCCTGGTGACTTCCTGTGGAAGTTTTCCAGGCAACTAGGAGGAGACCTTAGGGTACGTTCAGAACTGGCTGGATTGATTATATGCACGAATCAGCCACAACATTATGACCACTGATAAATGAAGTGAATAACATTTATCATTACGACACTATGTGGTGTTCTGCCAGAAAACCTTGGATTTTTGCATCTGTGTTGATGAAACTTACTCTAATAAACCCTGTCCCAGAACAAGCACACTCCTTCATGCAAATGGCTATCCTAAATGTCACTGGCTCACCCCACAGGAAAATGCACCAACATCAATCAATCAGGAACATCAGGAAGAACATGACAGTCACTTAAGATGCTGATTTGATCCACAAACTTTGTAGACCCCACTCTATGCAGTGGAACAAGCTTGATACACAGAGACCCCACTGCACAACCCAGAGCACCCAAAGGATCCACTGCCAACGTCCTGGTGCCAGACCCCATAGGACACCCTGAAAGGTCCTCTGGTCCAGGCCCAATGGTTCAGAACATTTCTGACCACATAAGGGAAACCAACACAAGATTAATCAGGTGGTCATAATGTTATGCCTGATCGGTGTATCTCATCTGGCCTGGGAACGCCATGGGATCCTGCAAGAGAAGCTGATATGCAGAAGAAAATGGATAATCCACATGTTACAAAGCTCCATTTTGTTTCACCTTCATAACCTGATCACTTTCTGTTTATCAATGACAGTGGATAATAACTCATCTGGGCAGTAAGAGTCTTCTGGTGATATCTGTTGGCAGCCAGTTAACAGCCCGATAGCGTCTGGATCTGGTGATGTGAATGTTCAGCTAATACAACCGGTGTGTGGAAATCTTCTCAATTAGCTCTCAGCAAGGAAGCAAATAGACGCATTTCCAAAATGTCAAATGACAAATCAAGATGTCGACTTCCTCGTTAGTCGTCTTAAAGCAACACATGACGGTGATCAGCTGCCAAACCAGTACGGATCTCATTGTGAATAATGAACTCAGAGTGTCGTCGCACGACAAACTGACAGAAATTTAAAGAGGACAACGACCCACCCACCGAAAAAAATATATAAATAAATAAGTCCTCTGTGCTTCGGCACAGTAATTGAGCTGACATTTGCACAGAAGGCCCAACAGCTCTGTAAGCCTCACAGCTTATGGACTTAGTTGCTCTGGAAAAAAAAACAAAAAACCGCACTCGCTGTCACCACACAAGCTGAACACACACATGAACTCTGTATATTTCCTCCCTCTGGACAAAGACTGATCTGCTCATTTAGCAGCTAAACCTCCATCCGTCTCATTTTTTCCCTGCAAAAAACCCCGGAAACAACTAAATATCTTTCTGCTCACCAGCGCTGACCTGATGGAGGTTTTCTCACCGCCATTCAGGGACATTCCTCATAAGGAGGGAGAAAACGGAAGCTAAAAAAGTGACAAAATTTGATGGCTACATGAAGATCTGACTTATCTGCAGGAAATGAATGTCAGGCAGCACTTTAGGATAAATGAAACAACCGTCATTTGACACCATTTTCACGGAAACTCTTTCTTTTTAAAGTAATAGCAGGTTATTTGGATGTTTGCCAGTCAAAATGGCACCACTTTCATGGCTGAAAAGAGAAATTTCATGTATTTCTGAAACAGGTTCCAGTTTTTAGAGTCAAAAGCTGCTGGTTGGAGTTTTTGCTTTGCGTGTCCGATGCTGTTTGGGTCGACAATTTGTCAGTTGACCCTCCTTTTACTGAATGATCATAACACAAAGCCTTAATGTTGTTCTGCTGTTGTTTGTGCTGTTAAAGAGGCAGCAGGATTCTATCACAAATTTGATATTAAATCTGTTACAGGGCAAGTTTTTCCTCCTCGTTTTTCGCTCCCAGAAGAATCAGCGAAGTTGGAAGC
The DNA here is from genome assembly GCF_021347895.1 of Acanthochromis polyacanthus. Taxonomy (NCBI): domain Eukaryota; kingdom Metazoa; phylum Chordata; class Actinopteri; family Pomacentridae; genus Acanthochromis; species Acanthochromis polyacanthus. The sequence continues at coordinate 8,687,164 of NC_067123.1, forward strand.
TGGGCTGCTGTCCAACACAGCAGGGCTTTGCACTATAAAAAAACATCTGTGTTTATAAGAGTTGTAATCTCCTTTTCACTCACAAAGCCCGATTCTCATTGGAAGAACAGAGGGAGAAATAAATAACTCAGCCGTTGGAGGGGGAGATAAGCTCACTTGTTTCCATGCAGTTGCTTTTCTAAAGAATTTCCAAATTGTCCCTGTTTAAACCGAGGAAATATTGCATCATCTTTTTTTTCTATCACAATGATGAGTGATGACAAATCTGTGGGAAGAAATGCTGCTTTGCTGTCAGAAAAAAATCATTACCTCTTAATAATTTTTCACGTAATAAAATTTAATAGCGAGAAACAAGCGTGCCGAGATAAATCTCTGTCTATAAAGTCTCCAGATAAGGGGTCTTTTGTAGTCGCTCTTGTAGCTGATTTTGAAAAGGATTAATTAAAAGTGTGAACATTAAGAACACATAATTAATATATAGGGTGTAGAATAGCGTATGTGCTGCCAAAAGAGAGTAATTCAACCCTCACAAGGACATTTTTGACATTTTCATCCTTGATTTCTGGATCATTTTGGCTGTGTTTATGCATTTGCTGTGCATCTTGGAGGGAATTTTGAAACCTTAGCCCTTCATAATACATTAATAATACACTGTGTACACACTACAACTGCTATTGTTGATCCCTCTGCCATTATATCATGAAATTACTCATTCTATGTTATTAATGGGGAACTTCGGTTTTTTTTCAACCTGGGGTCTGTTTTCATATGTCATTTCATACATGTGAGTGATGGAGAAATGAATTTCGACATAGTTCCAGTATTTAGCCAGGCAGGCAGCTTAGCAGCTCAGCTAGCAGTTCAGCTAGCGAAAAGTATGGGGCAACTTGCCCCCCCGCGTCAAAGTCTGCCCTTACGTGCTTTTTTCCCCACACTGACCGGCTCGGATAGTCTCAGTGAGTGTCCCACAACATAGTAGAGATGAGAAATGAACGAAAACCTCCACATTACCTGGCGATCGCTGTTTGTTGTGGTCTGTATCCAAATCTCAGGACGCTAGAAAGCAAATCTCGTTCCGAAATCGTGCCAAAACCATTGTTTTGGCGCGATTTCGCGAGCTATTGCCCCATACTTTTCGCTAGCTGAGCTGCTTGCTCAGCTGAAATGACAAATGAAAACAGACCCCAGATTGAAAAAAACGAAGTTCCCCTTTAAGCTTTCATTCTGGAGCTTTGGCTTCTAAATTGGCATTATTACTCTTTGTTTTTGTCGCTCTGTGCTGTATTAAAAGAACAGCAGGCCAGTGGAAAACTCATTCTCAGCTGTGTGTGTGTGTGTGAGTACGTGTTTATCTATACCGGTGGGGACTTGGTGGGGACTTTGACCTGACTCCACGCTATCTCGGTGGGGACTCGCGTCACGGTGGGGACCAAAAATGAGGTCCCCACGGGAGGAAACAGTGTTTTCTTGGCCAGTTGTTACTGAAAAAGTAAAAGTGCAATAAAGTTTCTTTAGGGTTAGGCATTGTTTTGGGTGTTGGTTAAGGTTCGGGTTAGGTATGAATGGGAGTCAATGGCAAGTCCCCACGGGGGTATAAGAACCAGACGTGTGTGTGTGTGTGTGTGTGTGTGTGTGTGTGTGTGTGTGTGTGTGTGTGTGTGTGTGTGTGTGTGTGTGTGTGTGTGTGTGTGTGTGTGTGTGTGTGTGCGTGCATGCATGTTTGGAGAAACAGAAATTCTAATGTAAGTAATGGCAGACGGATCAAAAACAGGAGTTGTAATGGGTTTTATTTGGGATATTTTTGTCTTAAGCACCTCAGTGTAAGCTTCTTCAAATGTCAAATGACATAAAAAGTATTTACGCATCAGAATCAGTGTCGACACCTCGCAGACTGTGATTATCAACACAGAAACTCCATTCAGCTCTTACTATGTTGAAAATGAATAATTTTTCTAGTATTATTATATTTTTTTTCCATAAAAACAACTATGACATCATGTAAACAAACTGGCATTTAAAGGGTTAAAATCCTGAAAATGAATGAAAATATGATAGATGGGATTGGGACTGATGATGTCCATAAAAAGTAAAAATAATATTAATATCTGATGTGTTTTCTGACACGTTTTGAATGTGGACCTCACTGTAGCATTTTAAAATAATGGTCAATGGAGGTTCTGTCAGATTTTAACTGAAAACTTTCTCTCTGTGTGGTCAGATGTGATGTTTTCTCCTCCAATTTTTATTCCAGCCATGAAATCCCTTTTTATAAAAACCTGTTATTTAAAAAAACAAATCTATACGACGAGGTTTCCTCAGGTGTCGGTGTCGATCCTCGGACACATCAGGGTCCACAGAGGTGAGACGGCTCCATCGATCGGGGTCACATATGTTGTTTACCGAAAAATCAAAGCCTCAAAGCTCTGCCTTTCAAAACCAGCTGATGTCAAGGATTCTCCAGTAAAACGTCTTTCAGTTTTCTTTGTGTGGTGAAATAGCTCAGGTTCATCTCAGAGGGCTTCGCCAGTTCAGGTGTGTTTACTTTGATTTCACCTCCTACAGTGTTTTTAACCAGGCGCTAAAGGACGATGACACTCTGAACTTTTCTACTCTGATGTGTTAAAACTGAACCAAACAGTTAGAAGTAAGTTCGGTGCATTCAGGGACCGTATTAATTCACTTCAGCGCCGTATTAATTAGCTGTCACTTCCTTATGCTGAGGCCACAGCGGCTCCATATTGCTGTGTGAGGTGTAAAGTAAGTGTCAAATTATAGTGAAGAAAAATTCTGCAAATGGATTCTTTTTGGGCAACAGGGAGCCACAGAATTCCCAAAGTATTTATTTAACATCTTGTTTGGTTCATTTTTAATACCTAAAGTTAGATTTTGCAATAAAACTGAAATATCAGCACCTTTTAAGAGCAGAAAAACACGAAGCAATTAACAGAAAGAAATGATCCTGAATCAAGATATGCTAGACAGAAGATTAACCGGTAATAAATTAATAATTTGAGCCGTTCAGTCAAATTAAATCATCATAGTCACCTCTATTTGTAAGTGTTATTTTCCATGAAAACTCACACTTTTATCCATGTGCTAACATAACTGCACAAGGGTTTTCTAATCATCAATGAGCCTTTCAACACCATTAGCTAACACAATGTAGCATTAGAACACAGGAGTGATGGTTGCTGGAAATGTTCCTTTGTACCTCTATGGAGATATTCCATTAAAAATCAGCTGTTTCCATCTAGAATAGTCATTTACCACATTAACAATGTCTACACTGTATTTCTGATTACTCCACCAAAGAGGTGGAGCCTCAGCAGAGTTATGTGGCAATTGGCGTTGGTTTGTCTGTCTGTCTGTCTGTTTGCAACATTATTCAAAAATGGACTACCACATTTGGATGAAATTTTCAGGGGGGGTGAGAAATGACACAAGGACCTACTAAGGTCCTACTACAAGCCCACCGTTGCGTTGCAGACTTATTGGGACTTGTTTGTCAAAAATGATACAAGGAACAATTGATTAAATTGTGGGGGAGTTTCTGAGTCTCATCAATTCCCGCCACCCGCTATAAATTCAGGTCACACGATTCGGTATCCGTACACAACGTACACATGCATAACACATGCCTGTGCTCAGTGCAAGGTCATTTTGTTTGTGGGTACATCTATATTAAATGGATACACTCTCTGTTGCCGAGATTTCTGCCACAAATTTTTACAAGATTCCACCCGTCGGAAATGACACGACTGATCAGTCTTGGTGGAGTACAGCGCTCTTTGAGTACTTTTCTTGTGTATTTAACGTTATCTTCATTGCAAAAAAACAACTGCTTTTCTTTCAAAAAGGACAACATTCCTAAGTCAACCCAAACTTTAGTGCATATAATATTCTGATTGTGGAAAACCTACCACTATATTGAAGTATTGAAGTGCCACAACAAAGCTGAACTCTGTAATCTTTAGTATTAAAGTCTGGCTGTTGACAAGTGAACTAAGTGTGTTATGTTCACTTGGAGCCCATCTTGTTCATAATTCTGTGCAAGTTTTCGCTTCAAAGTCAACTTCTCTCTGCTTTGTGTTTTTGCCAACGTGCAGCCTTCATAGACAAACAACCTTGGTCACTGAGATCCATCCTTTGGTGCTAATTCCGCACTCCGGATTAATCAGAGATCTAAAGTTACACTCAGGTTCACGGGAGGCGAAAAACTCTGTTACATCTAAAACCAGTGAAGTGATGTCAGAGCTGCGGGTGGCAGGTTGGAGTTTTTTGGTGTTTTTTTTTTTTTCTGTTTCCTGCTTTTCAAAGAGGCTTTTGATTCAAAGTAAAGAATAGAGAGTGGAGGTCATCGAAGGCAGGGGGAAATAAAAGCCTCGATATCTCCCACCAGAAAGACGAGCGAATGGAAACAACTTCACAACGGGACGACGTGACTCTTTCTGTCAGAGTGAAAGTCTAACATCTGGAGCTGCCTGGACGGTGTCAAACAATCTGGTGTTTTGCATTTCAAGGGTCAGAAACAGAGGAACTACATGTACTTTTTAGATCCAGTTCATTAAGCAAACGCTCCAGAAGTCTAGAGAGCAATGAAATATTGTTTTTTTGGTTTAAAGTGATTCAATAGAGGATGAGTCTGAAGACAGAGAGCAGTGGAGGGCCCGAGGAGGAGACCAGCAAGGATAAAACACTGTTCTAGAGTTTCCTTGACTGTTAAAGTGCTGAATTAATTTTTGATGAAACCAAATTCTCTCATTTTAATAAGCAGGCAGACACATGCGAAGGCAGGAATTTGTGAAAAATACTTTTTTTTCGAGCAGTCCCAGCCAATCTGTTGAAGCATTTCCCTCTTAAAAGTAACTCTGGAGTCTAAAAACACAACTGCAAAGTTTTAGATAATCTGTCAGCTCATTGTTTCGGCTTCATCAGTGAAACATTTACAGCTTTAGGGAACTTTCAGCAGCAGCAGGCGGGTTTCTCAAGACAAAATCTCTGAAAATTCAAAACCGAGAACCAGAAGTGTGAGCAAAAGTTAGCAAAAGGCCACATCGTGGAGCATTTAGCAGATATTGATTCCTAAGCAATAGTAGAGATGATAACATTAATATAAATACTCAACAAAAATACAAACGCAATACTTTTGTTTTTGCTCCCATTTTTTATGAGATGAACTCAAAGATCTGAAACTTTTTCCACATACACAATATCATCATTTCTCTCAAATATTGTTCACAAATCTGTCTAAATCTGTGACAGTGAGCACTTCTCCTTTGCTGAGATAATCCATCCCACCTCACAGGTGTGTCATATCAAGATGCTGATTAGACACCATGATTAGTGCACAGGTGTGCCTTAGACTGCCCACAATAAAAGGACACTCTGAAAGGTGCAGTTTTGTTTTATTGTTTTTTGTTGAGTGTACTTCTATTCTATTATAAAACTGAGGAGAACCGTCAAACATGTTGTAAAAGGGTCGTATTATAACCCAAACTATGATTTTTTTCTTCAAGCTAACCTAGCTAAAAAAAGACACTTATGTCTAAGAATATGTAACTGTGTGGAGACAAATCTTCAAGCTTCACGGTGATACTATTGTTTGACATTTTTTTATAGAAAGCACTATAATGTAATATCTGTCAGATAACATATGCTTGTAATAACATGACAAACATATGTTAGAAATAGAGAAAAAAGCTTGTTGATTAAAAATGCTGGCAAAAATAAAATAATTTTGTTTTTTATGGAAAAAATCACCCACGCTTTGTAACCATGAAACATGCAGTGTATACAATGTTAAAAAAGACAACAAATTAAAATGGAGCTGTTATACACGCATTAATGTAATTTATACAAGTATTTATAAAGAAATTTGATCGCATTTTGACTTGTTGAATATTTTTATATCATCAGGCAGATTTAACATGAGAAGCTACTTTAAATGTCTAAGCATTTGTTTTTCAAATAATTTCCCAGCTTAATTTTAAAATTTGCAGCTCTGCAAACTGGAGAATTTGCATCTGAAAAGAAGAAAAAAAAGCGGAAAATATCCGTTTCATTGTCTGCACATTTGAATAACTCAAAAATGCAAACTTCTGAAATACCAAATTTCCGAATGGTCGTGATCTGTGTGAAGTTGTGTTTCACCAGACAAGCTGTTGGAGTAATTCAGCCGTTTATATTCAAACCTGCAGCTGATTTGGAAGAAAAATGATGGCACAGAAAGCTCAGCTCTGCACACTGACAGATTTGGCTTCTCAGGTTTGGAATACTGTCGATAAACTGCAGGTTTAAGGTGGAAATGCTCAACCTTGACTGCTTCAAGCATTTAAGAAAAACACCACATGTACACATCTACAAAATAAGAGCTGCTCATACGCCTGCGTACTGAACCTTCCCAGCATCTAGAGAACAAGTGGGAAAAAATGAATGGCCATTCATATGAACATACATACAGGAAACCTGAAATAACCTGGATCAAAAAGAAGGAAAAAAGAAGCTGTGACGAATTACACCCCTAATATAGCTCCGAACACTGCAAGAGCAGCACAGTGGGAGAAGGAGGAAGGTATCTGATCCGGAGACGTAGCAGAAAGCAGGACAGACGCCGCTGCATTAACTAAATTGGTTACAGAGCACAATGAGAGCTCTTCCAGCAGCGTTGGGAGGAGGAAACTTCATCCACATCTGCTGGAGTCTCAGCTGGCCTGGCAGAGGCTCGGCTTTAACTGGATTAACAACAAAAGCCGAGCTCAATAACTAATAGGCCTCTTCTTCCTCCGCTCTCATTACTCGGTTCCCCTCGATCCCCTCTCCTTCTCCTTCTCCTTCCATCTCGCCGTCTTTCCTTCTCCTTCAGAGCAAAGCAGAGAGATAATGCGGAACACTTTTATGCCTTCTGCTGAATTAAACATGCAGGGAACAGCTTGTGCTGGGTGCTAAAGCTGAGGCGAAGAGAGGGAATATGAAGGGAAAAAAAGCAGGATATATACAATTCCGCCCCTGCACAGAGGTCTCTGGAGTGCTGCTGAACATTTCTTTACAATTAAAAAGATCTGTCGCAGATAGGAGAGCCCAACAGGACGGCCTTTTTTCCTGCTAATTGGTCCGGTTGGAAAGGACTGTCGGTTGTTGTTGGGCGGAAGCGGCCGATAGCCAAGTGGAGCGGTGGCGAAAAACACTCCTCAGAGGCTTCCTGCCCACCTCTAGCTTTCATTGTCGAAGCTTCAAATCCCGTCTTGCCAATCTCTTATTCCTTTCACACGCTGTCATCTTTTTTTTTTGAGCCGCTGCCAACCAATTGGGCTCCGCGAGTAACAAATGTGCCCATCGTCTAACTCCGAGGCTCGCCGGTGAATAATTGACAGCATTTCAAACGTTCCCGGTCTCAGGTGGATTACAGACAAAAAAAGCCTGGTGATGTCTTCTCATCCTCTCTGCAGGGGCTGAAGTTTTACTTTCTGTTCCGTCGCTCAGTTTCTCTGATCTGAGAAGAAAAAGTCCTGCTTTCTCTGCCTCCTCTCCCGGCCTATTTGGTATTCCCCAGACGGAGCGCTGAACCTCCACCAGCCTCCGTCCTGCCTCCGTTCCAGCCTTGTTCCCCCTGACAGAGCCAAGTGACCCGTTACCTCGTCCTCTGCTTAGCCTCGCAGCGAGGAGAGGACTTTACAGGGGTTGCGTTTAGGACTGAAACCTCCCAGAGCTCAAACCATGTGAGGACGTGGAGCTAATAGATCAGAGACGGACTCTTGTAAGTAGCACGACCCCGTTTTCAACCCACCGGACATCCTGCTGCTGTAAAAAGGGCAATGCTACGAGGTCGCAACGTGGTCTTTTAAGAGGATAAAACCTTCTGTTTTCTAATCAAAGATGAATGATCTCCTCGAGTACCATTAGATAGGTTTCAAGGTGGTTGTTTTTTTATGTTTTTTTTTTTTTACCATCTTGTGAAGTTAATCATCAGAAAGAAACAGAAGCAGAGCGTATCTTTTGCTTTTTTATCCCCAGTAACCTAAGTGGAGGTAATAAAAAGATCAAAACTGCTTATCTTAATTTTCTATTTTCGCTGCTTATCACCACTCCATTAGCTTTAAGGTTACATGTTTCATAAAGCTCGATTTCTATCTTATTAAGTAATGTGTTGCTTATTCCACTCACGCAGTTCAGTCTGTTTTTGTCTGATGGCACACTTCACGAGGTTAAAGAATATTTTTGTTGGTAGATGTAGAGTTTTTTTTTTTAAATGTAAAAGCACCAAAATCTTTGCATCTGGTATGAAAATGTGAAAGCATTGAGGCATCTGAATTCATAATTCGTCCCTCTGCACCATCACGGAGGATCTTCACAGTCATTTAAATGCACCTCGAGGAGGCTTCTGGAGGAGCTCAGATGGAGGAAACTCAGGTGCATCTATACCTCTTATATCGACATCCAGACACGAGGCGTGAAGGAGGAGACGTTCGGCATAATGAAGAGCTCCCAGTGTGCAGAATGATCAAAAGGAAAAGCAGCAGTCTTCACAAAAAGTGATTTTAGTGGGAATATCTGTGTTTGAATGTGGGTCAGTATGTGTCAGTTCAGACAGAATTCAGAAAAAATGCTCAGATTCTGCTCATAGTTTACCTCTTTGGAACCCAAAACTAGATTCTACAGAAGAATTTTGAGACTTTCATATGTCAGTACTCATGTCGCCATACAGTATGAATGGAAGCGTTTGTTGAGGCACAATGAGTCTCATATGTTGCTTTTCAACATGAACACAACATGGAAGCAGCTCATATCTCTGCACACATAATGACAACATGAAGACCCCGAAGCACACCAGTTTTTGTGGTTCACGTGACCCGTTTGGCAAAGTCAAAATATTAAAAATATTGCCACACATCAAATTCTACTCATGTTAGATGCCTCAAAAGTTGGTAAAATGTCAACCAAAGACTATGTTACTGGGAAATATGGATTCATCCATATACAAACACTTACAGGAACTGTCTAAGGCTTCAATCGTTTGACAATGTTGTACCGATTTCCATTTTCAAGGGTCAATAATTTTAAATCTAGCCTCAGTTGGAGCCATTGAATGATTTGGATCTACTGTAAGCTCTTCTATCTGTGTCCTCACCAAATATCATAGCAGTGGGAGGTATAATTTTGGAGATACTGAACGTCCAAAATGGCTACCCAGATGAGGCGTCTTTGTAGAGTGTGAAAATACAAAAGTCCCCAGGTCTGAAAGCAAATATAACTCAGCCACAACATTATAGACAACTTAGTTTTGTCAAATAATGAACAAGTCAACTCTAAATAAAACCTGAGATGTTGGAGCAACACTTTAATCTGAAATGACACCAACTGCCCCATATGGCAGTGAAGTTTGAAACTTTTGAGATGCAGTGCAAATTAAGCTTTTTTCTATTAAGTGCTTTGGAGCAAATAAACTAGGTTGTGTAGTATCAACAAAAGGATGTGAGCTAGGCTACTTGGCTGTAATAAACCTGTTTGAAGAAGAACAAGAAACAAACAAAACCTTGGCTACACACTACCGTTCAAAAGTTTGGGGTCACTTAGAAACATCCTTATTTTGAAAATAAAGCAGTTTATTTCAATGACGATAACATTAAATGAATCAGAAATCCAGTCTAGACATTGTTAATGTGGTAAATGACTATTCTAGCTGGAAACAGCTGATTTTTAATGGAATATCTCCATAGGGGTACAGAGGAACATTTCCAGCAACCATCACTCCTGTGTTCTAATGCTACATTGTGTTAGCTAATGGTGTTGAAAGGCTCATTGATGATTAGAAAACCCTTGTGCAGTTATGTTAGGACATGGATAAAAGTGTGAGTTTTCATGGAAAATGTGAAATTGTCTGAGTGACCCCAAACCTTTTAACTGTAGTATATATGTGAGAATAACCGGTAACTGGTATCAGAAATGTTTCATGCCGTCCAGACACAAAGGCAACAAAAGAAGCAGAAACACAATCAAACCTCTTCAGAAGAGGTGCTTCCACATCTGATTATGCACATGAACTCATTTCCGAAAGACTCAAAAACCACCTCAAGCAAGTGAAATTAAGGGTTTCTTTTTTAAATTTTGCATTTCCAGTAACTTTTTTCTTAATCTTGGTAGAAATAAGCCTAAAAATACATTATGCAGAACCTCATGTTTGACGAATTTGCATGTTGAGATGGAATCACAGTGCAGAGGTGGTAAAAATACCAAGAATACATCTTAATATGAGGTGCAAAAGCAAAAACCAGATCACATGTTACCACCAGGTGTAAACGGAGCTTTGAATCTCCCTGCAGAGGGGATAAAGTACTGCGGGGAGAGCAGACAAGTGTTCAAGTGTACGAGGAAAGGTTGTCACACTTTTCCCCAAGTTAGCAAAAAAAAACAAAAAACACAGGCGGCTCCTGTGGCAGATCTGTTGAAGAGACTAAATATCCCAGAGCAGGTGTACACTTCTGTCCTCTGCAGAGAAATGTGCTGAGGAGTTGTGGGAGTCGGGTATTTATAGGCCGATAACTCGGCTCTGCTTAATTAATTACCAGCTTCTCCACAGAGGATTGTCTCAGAATGGTTTTCTTTTATTGAAAATGGGTTGTGCAAAAACAAAAGTTATGACTGATGATGAGTTTCCTCGCTAGGGGTGCATCCATGGTACAAGATTCTGCGACTAATTAGGCGCCGAAGTTGGGATCACAGTCAACGGTTTAATATCAAAGAGCCCCGGAGAGGAGATGATGCGTACGAGGGCCAAATAGGAGAGGAAATGTGCTGGACGGGGAGGTTTTTAGGGTGAAAATCATTAACGTATTAAACTTTAATGCAAAATAAGGTCGTTTTCATTTGGGGGAATACAGCGTTTTGAATGTAACAGATGAAGAATCAAACTAAATAAGACTGTTTGGGTTCTCCAGAGGTTCAGAGTCTGGATCTTGGATCATGCATGCACCCGGCAGAGCAGAAAATACACCTAAACACTTCCAAAACCGCAGTGATACAGTAAAAAGTCCGACTACGTGTGATAACCAAAGGTACAGTAAATGGCTGCTTCTCACTCACTTTTTGAAATTTAAATTGGCAACTTTGTCCAAAAAAAACCCCCACAAGCGGTGAGGCTTCATGAAATGTTCTCCACTGAGATGCGTTTGTAACAAAGCAGATATAACTGTCGCATTTTACAGAACAACAGATTGCACAGTGCATAATGTTCAACAACAACCAACAACAAGGGACCCGCTCAGGGGTTTGGGGGGGAAGCGGAGCCGAAACAGTCAAAAAAAAAAAAAAAACGATCGATAAGGTTTTGAATTTGAAAAATCACAGCTGGACAAGTGTGTGTTCAGTTTTTGAAACCACAGAACAGCAGTTAAAATTTACGTTTGGCGATAAAATCTTAATTATTCTGACGACGTGTTCTTAGAAATGCACTGAATCATGAGTAAATGAGATGGGACGCGGCTTAGAAATGTAAAGATTCCCTTTTCAGATCCTTTCTCATAAATATTTTGTGAGTCGACAGTTACAACAGCCTTAAAATACACCTTTTATTACAACACTGCTTTATCTCTGTGTTTACGCCCTCGACAGTGAAACGCAGCAGCGTGTGGTTGTGATGTGGCACAGTGAGCTTGTAAAAGCAGAGGATGAGCTGCCGAATCACGCACCGCCGCTCCGGTTTGTTCTTCTATCGAGCTTTTACGGTTTCCTTGTTCTCTCTGCTTTACCAGACTTTCTATACATCTTCATAGGTGCGCTGCAGAGATTCCCCTGCTCCAATACTCCGAGCGTCTCCTCGCAGCTGTTCTAGCATTATAAAAAATAAGACGAGAGATATAATTCAGCAGTAATTAAAGAAAAATAACTGCTCATTTGTGGAGAAGACGAAAAAAACACAGGAGCAGGAGAATCCTTGGAATCAATAAGGCAAAAGTGTTCCAAAAACATAAGAGCCCGGTCTCACATATCAGCTCCTGTATGCAAATGTGTAATTAAAGTCATTTAATTATGAGTCAAGAAAAAAATGCAACTTTTTCCAACATAGCTTTGCATGCTCAGTAAATTCTCTCAGAAAATCCACCATCATGTTAAGTTTCGGTGAGAGATCTGATTTAAGACAAGTGGAGCAATCCTGTTGTGCTTATTTTACCGTCACCTGCACAAGACAGAAATGGTTTGGAGTTTGGGATTTCATTTGTCATTTCTTTAAATTTGAGTCTTCAACATGATACAATCTGCTTCATCGCCTAAAAAACAGTCTGCAGGACTCGGAAAATGTCACAAATCCATTCTAACAAGAAATTTCATCAAGTATAGAGTCAACAACAAATCCTACAGTTAAAAAATACATGTTTTTTTTTTGCTGCATTTTTTGCAAATCCTCTTGGAAAATGCATCATTATGTTTGGTGAAGTGTCTCATTTAAGACCAGCAAAACAACCCTGTCCTGTCACTTATGTGGCACAATTTCACCTGTACTTCTGCAACATACAAGACACAAAGGCATAAAAGTTTGGGATTTCATTCAGAACTATTTCCTGTCCTCTTTTGAAACATGTCCAATTACAACACAGAACATGGAATAATCTGCTTCATCGCCCAACGACAGTCTGTAGGACATGAAAGTAGCTGGATATCCATTCTAAAAAGTCATTTAATTACGTATAGAGTAAGAAACAAATATTAAAAATTAAAAATTGCAACGTTTTCCTTTGCAACACTGCATGTTTCGCAAATTCTCACGGAAAATGCACCATTACCTTGAGGTTAGGTGAGAGATTTCATTGAAAACATGTGAAGCAACCCTGTCCTGTTAACCATTAGCTAATTATTTTAGCAAAAAGTGTACAGGACAGAAAAACAGAGGAGAATAATTCTGTATCCTCTCTTGGAATTTGTTTCAGACTGTATTGTTTCTGTCCAATTTGCAGGGTGTGAACAATATTAGAAATCCGTTTAAACACATCCAATGTAGAAAAAAACCCCCCAAAATAAGTCATTATAACTTTCTCCTTTTCAGCGCTGCATGTTTAGAAAATTCTCTTGGGAAATGCACCATTATCAAATGAAAAATGTCATAAAAGCTAAATGAAACAACTGGAGTACCACTCATTTTACCAAAAAGTGTACTTTCACCTGTACTTTCGCAGCATGCAAGACAAAAAGGCGTAGAAGTTTGGGATTGCATTCAGAAAGATTTTGTGACCTTTGTCGAAATTTGTCCTGGATTGTGTCTAACATGGAATGAGTTGTGCCTGCAATAGTTTTTAAGACATGGAAAATGTTAGAAATCCATTCTAACAAGGAATTGAATTTAGAATAGAGTCAAAAATGAATCTGAAAACATAAAGATTGCAACTTTTTACAATGCAGTGCAACATGTTTAGCAAAGTCTTGTGGATTTCATTTAAAATAAGTGAAGTAAGAGTGTTCCCTCACTGATGTGCCATATTTTTTAAACAAAAAGTTTACTTTCACCTGTACTTTTGCAGTCTACAGGAAAGAGAACCTCAGAAGTTTGGGATTTCATTCAGAATTATTCTATATCCTGTGTTGAAATTTGTCTCAGACTGTGTCGTTGTGTCCAATCAGGGCTCAGAACACAGAATAAACTACTCTATAGCCTATAAACAGTCCACAGGACATGAACAGTGCTAGTAATCCATTTCAACCAGTCATTAACTATAAAGTCAAAAATGTATCCTAAAATGTAAAAACTGCAACTTTTTCCAATGCAGTGTTACATGTTTCGCAAATGTGCTCGGAAAATGCACCAATATTTTACCACCAGATGAGAGATTTCATTTAGAACAGGTGGAATAAGCTTGTTCTGTCACTGGTGGGCCACTGCTTTCAACAGAAAGTATACTTTCACCTGTTCTATTCCAGTCTACAGGAGAGAGAAGCTCAGGAGTTTGGGATTTCATTCAGAATTATTCCATATCCTCTGTTGAAATTTGTCTCGGAACATGTCGTTATGTCCAATCAGAGCCCAGAACACGGAATAATCCGCCCCGTAGCCTAAGAACAGTCTGCAGGACACGGAAGATGAATACACGAATCGCAGCAGCCTCCGACAAAGCCGGTGAATATTTTGCCTCATTGAATACGACCCAGATATGAATACAAACACAAGTTATCCTCTTCTCCCTGCACACAGTCACTGCGGCACTCGTCTCAGCCGCCCATTATGTAAATAAAGCCGGCGCAGAGAGACGAAATGTGTGTGTGGGACAGAAGAAAAAACATACAAATCATTCAGAATTCATGTGTAACAGAAAGAGAGAGATGGCATGGAGAGGGAATGAAGGGAGGAATTAAAAAAAGAGAGAGAAACTCAAAGTTGGGAACAAAGAAAAAGCTTTTTTTTCATCCATTAAATGAGTCATTACCGACCCGATGTGGGACTGTGTGAAACCCCCAAGGCTCCCGGTGCGTCTTTTTCCTCAGCGAGATCAACACCATTACACAACAGCAACGACGACAACAACAACAACAACGGCTACTACAACAACAATAACAACTGTGCTATAGTGAGACGGCGCCCAATATATAGATGATGCACATCATTAACACCACAGCCAGCCACACATTAGCACACACTGTTAAGTCTGTTATGTTACTCAGTTTATTGGCCCCATCAGGAAACCAGGTGGTGTCGCAGGGTGCAGCAGGGAAACCCCCCCGAGTCACTGTAACACCCCGGTAAAGTCAGCTCTTGTTTCCAGGGCGACAAGTTTTGGCCTTTTTCAAGTTTCGAAGAGTCGTAAGCGTCTGCAGCAAACATCCACGGGAGCCTTTCGGTTTCTATGCAGAGTTCTTCAGCGAGCAATGAGGACATTTTCTCGTATTTTGAAGCAGAAAGGCAAGCTCTGAACAGTGGTGGTTGTTTTTTTTTTTTTTTTTGGAATCGTGATTATGTGGCGCTTTCAGATTACATTTTCTGCTAAGGTAGAAAATACAAACAATTTGAGTCACTCAGCACATAATCACAGAGCAAAGCTGAAGAAACAAGAACGTAGCAAGAAGCGGCGTTTGCGTCAGAGTTTTTGTTTGCTCTTGGCAGTATTTCTTTTTTTTTTTCTTTTTTTCCCCCCATTTTCTTACATTTGACTGACACTGAATCAAATCTGTCTCCATGGTACAGTTAAATACAGACACATTCAGCCACAGTACCGCCTCAGGTTCGCCTTCACGACTTCCTCGTGACTTTCTTTTAATCCTCCTCCTATAGAATTACAGTCGAGCAGAGAGGATAGAACTGATGGCAACTCTTTATTCAGGTTGAATGTTAAGCAGGTAGGTGTTTAGCTGATGGAGGTGATGTTGATTTATCTCCTTTCCCTATGTTCAGACTTCCTTTCTTCCCCTCAGACATAAATGGCAGTCCGGGAAATCACCGATCCGTCCCTTTGAGACTCCATGTCGTCGTCGAGGTACACGTCCATCTCTTCTTCGCCGCCGTGGCCTCTGTGGGCATGATAGGCTGGAGGCAGCATGTTCCCGCCTCCGAATCTGTCGTACCGCTCCTCCTCTTCCTCCATGCTGTCGTCCAGCTCGAACTTCCTCCTCTCGGCGTCCATGTCGCCACTCAGCAGGATGTCGTGCGCGGTCGGGGGTTGCCGGTAGAGGCGTGGTGGAGGTGGTGGTGGTGGTAGTCGTTGGCCTTTTCCGTTAGGGTCCCGGTGGCATCGCAGCCCTCCCGGTAGGTGTAGATGGGCCCGTTGTTGTTGGCGCCGGTGCCGTTCTTGCTGCTGCTGTTGTTCCCGGAGCTGCCGAAGAGCAGCCGGGCCTTGTTGCCGTAGTCGCCGCCGTTGCTGCCGCCGCTGCCCGTCGCTATGGAGTCCCCACTGCTGGGGTAACCGCGCCTCTGCTGCCGGCGGCTGCGGGTCAGGAGGACGGCGACGAGCGCCACCACCAGCAGCAGGGCCAGGAGGGAGCCGATGACGGCGCCCGCCACCACGCCGGTGCTGGACGGATCCTCCAAGGCTTCTGCAGAGGGGATGGAGGGGTTGGAAGGAGGGATGGAAACATGGGTGGAGGAAGAGAAAAAGGAATTGGTGGCTGTTTTGGACGAGGTATTCACAGTTCTCCTGGCATTGTAAGTGTGCTGTAGTGATAGCAGCTCTTCTACGTGTGTTACAATCCTCTTACAAGTGTGTAGTAATGTTCTTCTCAGTGTAATCCCTCGGTGAGGGTGCAGTCAGTCATTGCTGGGATCAGGCTGAATGGGACTCATTCACTGTCTCCCAGCGGCTCGGTTACGATGCTTTCTGCAGACATTGTGCTCTATATACATGTCTCTCCAGATGCTTCGCTTTGTGTTGCCCTTCCCCCCCTTTTTTTGCCAGGTGGGGAAAAGCCTTTTACTACTGTACTGGTCCTTTGTTCTATACTTGATGTTGGTGTGAGCCAAGTTTGCCTCTCCACTCTTGTTTCAGCCGAAACAAAAATGAGAGATGGGTTTACAGCATCAGCAAAAAGTGGATTTGTTTTGCATCGACTTTGCCATACAGGTTTAGAGGTTTCGGCCCGGCAGACAGACAGACAGACACACAGCAAGAGGGGTTACTTGAAGAGGGTGAAATGAGCACACAGTCATGCCTGGAAAATGCCACAATGTTCCCTCAGTCCCTTCCATTTTTAACCTCTGATTCCTCCTAATTACATCCTCACCATCCAATCATCTGCCTCCCTCCATCGGCCCGCTAGCTGAACCACAGGGCAGAGAGTCCAGATCTCAGTGATCAGCATCACACAAAGGTAAAAAAAGGTTCACACTGCTGGGCGAGACTTACGCCGGGACGTTTTCTAAAAGGAATCTCTGCAGGAGCGTAAGAGGGGAAAAAAGGGGTCTGGCTCAGATAGTGTAGGATTTGTACAAGAGGACTCACGCTGGGCTAAAGAGAGGAGGAAAGAAAGTGTCAAACCAGGCGAGGAGAAGTGTCGAAGCCTATAGCGAAGCGCTGCACACGGCCGGCTAATGTTTCTCTCTGTGAATTACATGCTGATTTCTCTTTGGGGTGCAGAGAGGGCAGTAGGACGCAGAACAGCAGGGAAATCTGAACCCCTTCCGGTTTTATGCAAATAGCAGCTCGGTCCTGCCAGCAGCCCTGGCAAACACAGCGGCGGACGCCAATCAAACAATCTGAGGTTTGGCCGAAATGAGCGTTGCGAGGGGTTACGTGCCAGGGCAGCACAAATGAGGAAAGGACTTTTGTTTTTTTCTCTCTCTCACTTTCTTGCGGTGAAATCGCGTTGGATGTCGAGCTAAGCTAACACAAGCAGTGGGGGGATCGTCACCGTGAGCGAAGCTGTGATTCATACAAATTGCTCATTCCGAGGGTGTGGGAGAGAAAAAAAAAGGGATAAAAGAGGAGAGAAAAGTAACGAGGAGGAGGTGGGAGTTAAGAGGGGAAGGTCTGATTTCAAACACTCTCACAGGGGGGGATGCAGTCGGGTTATGCCAGGGTGAGACAGACGGCGAATGAGGCGGGGCTCCTGGGACAGGATATGATGTCTAAATTAGGGGACAGTGTCTGCTAATATCCAATTGAAGTGACAGAAGGCATTAAGGATGATGAATCCAACTTTCCCTGTCCTAGTTTCCTCTCTCTTTTGCGAACTTACAGATTGGCATAGGAGCACAACACGCCAGCCAAAGTGTTATTTATATTTATTGTGCCATTTATATTTTAAGCATTAGTGGCATTTATCAAGTGCCCGAGTGAGAGACAGCTGAATAATGGCCTTTTGTGGAAGGTCTTTGGTGGCTGTCGTCCTTCTGTTAATCAAGTGCTTAAAAATCTATTATTCTGTATGGGCTATAAAGAACAATGCTCCTACAGAAGCCCATTAGAGCAGCCGCGCTCATTTTTCAGCGGATCTGAGGTCACATGCGGGAGCAGCATGATTTTCTTTCCAATTTGCCCTCAAAGTCCAAAGCTAAGGGCTGGTATTTACACAGAAATGATCTTGGAAACTTCGCAGCTGGCTCCTGCCTCTTTGTGTTTGAGGACTGCTTCAACGTGCGGCTAAAATGGGCTGCTGTCAATAAAACACGGCGACTCTGGACCTGAGAGGCTCATTTGATGAACCTGTTTCCCAAAAACATTTTATCTTAGCTTCCCAGTTCCCTGAAGCGAAATTCTCTACGTGTGTCTGCAAAGGAAAGTCCAAAATAAAGGTGGGAAAAGTGAAGATGCCCAGTTTATCCCAGCTAATATCCAACTACTTCAGAATTTATTGACAATAATTATCAGCATCACTTTCAAACAACACAAGCAACAAAGGTTCTTGGGAAAAAGCAACACAACAAACTCCACTTTCATGCAACATTCACCAGGAAGCTGAACATAGAACTGTGATGCTGTCAGCGCTGGAGGTCTTAAAGACATGACCGACCTTCAGTCCAAACGCTGGGATCAAAAGGCAGCGACACTGGAGTCGTGTCATTACTGTGGGGTTGCCGGGCAACCGCCAGATGCCACCGGGTGTTGGTCACTGATCACTGATAAACAGCTGCAGCATGTAAAACTCCCTGCTCGAGCACAACTTGCTGTTTGTTGTGGACAGAATAAACAGATCAGCTTCACCATGCCATCTCACTCTTTGCTACAAATAAGGGCATTTTCCAAAAACCAATCCTGTAATATGCACTGTGATGAATTACTGCAAAAATCCAGAGACAATATACTAATTAATGTACAGTTTTTCTAAAATATGGTTCAAAAACTGCAAAATATGAAGTTTTTTTGGAGCCTAAAATAAGAAAAACAGCAACTTACTGTAAAAATTGAGCGTAAAAAAAAAAAAGAAAAACGTTAACAAACCGCCACAGATAAGAATATTATTGAGAACGTTACACTGAATATGATTCACCCCCCCCCCCCCTTTTTTTTTACATTAAGGCAAATTATTTTTCCTTGTTTCCTCAAACATATTTAGTGGTGTACAGTTTGCTACATGTTGCTGTCTTTGAATATATGTTCCCAATCCATAAAAATTGAACTGGCTTATACTGTATTATGAATTTATTTCTTTATTTTTTATTGTTTTAGGTGTTTATGTGGTAAATGTGTTTTAAAATGTTTATCAGAGTTCACAATACTGGATCGTAAAAGGTTAAAGACACTTTATTTTTTTGTGAATGTCTGAAATTTATAGTTAATAGTTGTTAAAAGAAGAAAATGTTGTAATTTACTGGCAGCTTTTACCAGCAGCTGATTAATGTTGATTACGGCAGCAACACCATATGAATACTAGCCTAGCCGCGCTAGACCCATGCTCTGAAGACGCAAGGGTCTAGGCACGCTCGACAGGGAGGGAGGCGGGCTAAAAGGTTGTCTATCAAATCACTCTGCAGCAATTGGGTAGGTATACAACCAATCAGCGCAACGAATAGGCTGACGGAGTTCCTAGAGCGCCGGAAATCAGAGGATGCGGTAGTTCGGTGAAGCCTTATTTATACAGTCAATGGGTGGAACTCAAGTATATTACAGACATGTTAACAGAAAGATTATTCAGAGTTGGTGCTAATGGAGCTCAACGACTGTTGTCGTTTTTGTTGTCGACGTTGGCAGAGAATTAAATTCGTTGCCGTGGGTTGTCTAGCGCGACTAGGCTAGTTGTTTCCGGTTGTTTCTGTCAGAATCGTCGCGCCTCTGTCGTCACTTAGTTACGCCCGCCTTCTGACTCTACACTTCATGGTGATTGGTCCGGCCAGTTTTAGGAGCATCCAACCTCGAGCCTTATGGAGGGTAACTAGACCCACCCTGGCAGAGAATTAAATTCGTTGCCGTGGGTTGTCTAGCGCGGCTAGGCTATATGAATACAGTATTTTATTGGAAAGTCTAGTCCATTATTAAACAGTAAACTTGATATTGAAGTGTAGTAAACTGTAATTTATTATAGAGTAATTATCTTAACTAGAATATGGTAAAAACACAGTAAAATATTACTATTATAGAGTGTTACTATTGTAAAGTTCACATTTCACAGTAGAATGCAGAAATAATTGTAATAAACCAAGTAAATTATGGAAGTAATCTTGCAAAATGACAGTCTTTTGTCAGTATTTTACTATCATTTTACAGAGAAATTTGCCACAGTTTGTAAACATTTCCAGCTTGGCCAGTTTCAGTTTGTCATGTCGTTCCTAGTTACCATCATCCATCACAGGAACAATCTGGTTCAAGTCCTCAGGTAGCTCAAAGGACTCCACACGTCACACGAGTTCATCCTGATACCTTCGGATGTTTAACGCCTCACGAAAACGCAAAAAGCACATTTATGTTCGCCGTCCTTCCGTCAGGATCGAAGTTTCCGCGGGGCGACATCACTTATTACAGCCCTAATGGACTCTAGATCAGCTCTGACAAAACCGTGCCAGATGCATAATCAGCATCAGCCTTATGAGACGTGCTGGTAAACATTTTTCTGTGATCAAAAAAAAAGTGAAAATGGAAAAAATAAAAAGCACAGAGTACCGTTAGCAAGAAAATAGGCCATGCTTGTCATCCTTGTTTCTCATCAACAGAGGCAGGCTGCCTGCATTAAGAAGCCCGGTGATAAATGTCATAGAGAGAGGCAGGGGGGCTTATATCAGTCTCTGTATTAGTGTCATGTACATGGAGGAGATTAAGGGAAGGAGAGAGAAAAGAAGGAAGAGAGAGAGAGAGACCCGTGAAAACTATCCATTTCTACTCAGTGCAGTGGGGATAATCTAAATGAGAAGGTTTGGGCTGTGTGGAGGCAAGGTGGAAAGAGTTGGAGGTGCAGAGCGAGGACGAAAAACAGAAAGAGAGAGAGATGCAGGGGTGGGGAGTGTTTAAGCAGCAAAATCTGAATAATCTTTTGTGGATCTCCTTCACTTTCTCCTTGTTTTTGTTCTCAGAACCAAAATCAGGCCCGAAAAACTCTCCCAAGAAAACACACCCAGGCAGGAAGCCGCTTCATGGAATAAGCCAGAGGTTGACTGATTCACATTAAAAGCAGCTTGTGGTCAAGGACATGTAGAAATGAACCACGAATACGCCTCAAAACACCTAAAACACAAAAGGAGACAAGCGTTCTCCTTGACAAAGAGCACAGACAGAAGCTTGTGTTAAATTAAATATTCTTCTTCCTGCATTGGGCTCCGGTGTCACCTGAGACAGGACGCCTGTTTATCTGTTTCTATCTGTTTTCCACCTTCCACTGCTTCTGGATTCCCACCGCCGAGTGCATAAAGTGTCTGGAAAGTTGCCAGAATAATTCAGTTATGCTATGGGTTTCAGAAAAAAACAGAAAAAAATAGCTCTGAAATGTTCGTTTGAGCACAAAGATCGGTTTCGAGGAAATTCAAGCAACTCCTACACTTAATGATGCTAATTTCACCGGATTGTTCACAAGTAATGATGACGTTAAAATAAAAAGTCTGCAGCTCTGTTTGAATAACGCTTCCAGCTTCAGATAATTCTGAATATTAAGAGGCGTCTGCTGCATAAGTAAGACAACCTCCGACCTGGACGTCGGCTACAGAAACCTTGTTCAACCCAGACCTGCTCCTGAAGCAAAAATAATGTAAATGAGTTCAGAAACAGTACACGCAGCCAAAGAACCAAAGAGAGCACACTGGAAGGTTACATCGAAGAATAGATTTTAAAATGCCGCTGCTGAGGAAATCACTGCTGCTATTTGCTGATAACAATAAACCCAGCTTTAAGTCGGTCCCTCACCAACCATCAGATTGTAAAGAGCTGCTGATCCTGCATTAATGAGTTCAACCATCATGAAAAGTGAAGAAACAACACTCAGAAGCTCACTAGATATTTCTCCTATCTTGTAAACAAAGTTCAGAAGTGTTCCATTGTTGTCAGCCATACGCTGCAAAATATTGCATTTTTTAAAAACAAATTATCAATCGTATTTTTTTTTTTAATAATACACTGTTTTTTTAAACAGAGTTTCCTTGTTGTGTTCACACAAAATTATTGGTAAAATTGCAAAAAATAAGTATTGATTTATATGTTATCTTCAGGTCAAAAACTGTAAATAATGTCTACTTAAAAATATGTTTTTTATAAATAGAAATTTGTTTTTCTAATACATTTAACCCTAAATTTATCATAATTTTTTGCTGTATTTAAATCAACCCAAAACACTCATATTTTACAAATATTTATTTTTTCTTTTTTGAAAGAATAATTATGCCTATTAAGGATTTTTTTATAAATGGTAAATGATTGTAAATAATCATTATTTACCAGATTTTCTATAGTTTTTTAAAATGACTGCAAAAACTATTTAATACAAAAAATAAAAACAAAAATCTGTATTTTAAGAGGTTTTTTTAAATTATTTTACAATGTGTGACAACAAAATCACAGATTTACTGTATCTGAATCACGTAAGCGCTAAACAGGCATTTGCCATAACTTTCAGTTTATTTATTTTATTTTATTTTTTACAGCTTTCAAGCTTATTGTGTGTTTTAATATTCTGCTTTCAATTTATTATTTTTTAGTAATTTATGTGTTCACTGCCATAAAAAATACAAAAAAATGAAAACCAAATCTATATTTTAACAGTGATTTTTATCTTTTATCATCTGTGACCATGGAATTACAATTTACTGTATTTCAATCAGCTTATAGCTATACAGACTTTTGCCACCATTTTTAGTTTATTTGCTTACAGGTTTCAAGCCTATAGTGTATTTTAATATCCTATTTTTAATGTGTCATTTCTGACAGCAAAGGTGCTACAAATAACATTAGAAAAAGCTTTTTTTGACAGATTTTTTTACTGTGTAAATTGCTGAACCTTTCCTTTTTCTCATCTTTTATCTTTTCCCACTGTGGCTCAGGTGGTAGAGCGGGTCGTCCAATGATCGAAGGGTCGGCGGTTCGATTCCCGCTCTCGCCTAGTCATGTGCTGTTGTGTCCTTGGGGAAGACACTTAACCCACCTTGCCTCCAGTGCTCTTCACTGGTGTATGAATGTGTGTGAATGTTGGTAGTGGTCGGAGGGGCCGTAGGCGAGGATTGGCAGCCACGCTTCCGTCCGCCCCAGAGTGAGAATGTGTGAGCGTATGGTTGAATGGAAGCAATTGTTGTATAAGCGCTTTGAGTACTCTGATGAGTAGTGAAGCGCTATATAAGAGCAAGTCCATTCATAGTCAATGAAATTTGTGTGCATCTAAACTTGTCTCTTATTTTTTTATTTTTCTGCTGTTTTTATTTTTTATTTTTTTACATGTTTTACTTCACTTTTTCTGTTACTTTTCCTTGTAAATCACTCTGAATAACCTCTGTGTGCGATGAGCTGCTGTATAAATAAACTTTTTATGTTGAAGTGCGAGCGTCTCGTCTGCAACTCCTCAGTTTCTACATAATTGAATGTAAAGTGGCGCCATTTGTTGTACATTTTCTGCTTAAACACACTTGACCTCTGGTGTTTCTGCTGCAGAAGAACCGATAAACACGAGGTTTAGTCGGTTTACATACGGAGCGAGCAGCAAAACTGCGCAGACCAAACAACGGGGCGAAGAATTAAGTCGTGATTTACTCGTCTGGGAGGCAGCAGCTCGTAATGACGGCGGCTGGAAGCGGAGGTGGAGGAGGTGAGGCGGAGGCTAAATGTTATCATGGAGGGTTAATGGGAGCCGGAGGCAGTGCAGACTGGAAATCACTGGAAGAGGACCTTCACGCTGACATAACACGATGGAACTAAACGTCTCACTGCTCAGACTGACAAGGTGCTTTTTTTAATAAACTGCTTCTTAGATTTGGTTTGGAATGTTTAAACTGTGCTTATTTCCTTCTGACTGATCAGACAGGTGGAAACTAAAGCTGAAGGAAGAGACACACAAGGTTGGAATAAAGGACTTGCATCAGAAGGGAGATAAAATAGCATCCAGCACGGCGAGCTACTTATGCAGCACCTGAATGAATGCGATTAGCATTTATTCATGACTGACAAAGCAAACCCACTGTGCTGCTCCTCAGAGTTCCTCCAAACCACACGATGGAAAAGTGTGTTTAGATCATTAAAGATGTTTATGAATGCAAACCTGCCTCAGTAGGCGACTGAATTAAAGCCCTTTTACGACTGTGGAAGGAGAAAATCACATTTATTTTTCTGTACAATTTGGAAACATTAGAATTAACCAGGCACAGATTTATTTCCTTCTTCCATTAACTACTTATTTTCTTCAATGCATAAAAACTGTGCGGCATCCAGTACCAACACAACAAGCCTGTGTTTCTGATGTCCCTTAATTATTTCTGCATAATGGTTTTGTCTTGTTATTTCTGCATTCAAATGTGCAGAATTTATGTATTTTTGTAGGATTTCTTGAAATGGAAATGATAATTTTCCTTGAATCGAAAACCTTTGTTGGTCACTTTCCACCAAACTGAACAACTTTTTCTCTCCTTCAGAGAATAAGTCACTCACTTTTATTGTCACTATATTCACAAAAGACAGTTTTTAAGAAGCAAATTCAATCAGAATATCACCTTTTTCAATCTATTCGTCTGAGAAGGTGCCTACTAGCCAGCTGGACCATCGATAGTCTCATCAAAGACTTAGAAATGATGCTAACAACAGTTAATGAACCATTGGTTGGTGAACACCACAAAAGGTTTTATGCAACTAGTTTTTCTGATGTGCAGCAACATTCCTGAAGATTTCAGAACAGAGTTTGTGGTAAATTACCGTAGTGAATCTGTTCTTTAATTTAACTTCATACTTGTCTCAAAAGAAGTTGAATTTCCTTCTCTGGCTAAAGGTTTCAGGTCTGAACACACTCTGGGTTGGTCAGAAGTGTCGCAGCTTCAATTACAGTGATGTCAGAGGAAAGTAATACTCCCTGAGGGAAATTTCTACATCACAAGTTAGATCACTGAAAGGCCACAGAAAATACTTTCTATCTTCAGGTGGTGTTAATTTTAAAAGGGCAACTTTAGTGCTTGAAAGCTTGAGAGTCAAATTAGCCTCTGTCAATCACACATTTAATGCTACTTGCTCCTCCTCTTATGCTATCTACATTATCAGTCCAAGGTTTGGTGTCACCCAGGCCAGTTCATGGTTTCCATGAAAACTCATCAAAATCATCCGTTTCCAGCTAGAGTAGTCAATTATCATGTTAATAATGTCTACACTGGATTTCTGACTCACTGAATGTTACCTTCATAGAAAAAAGGCAGCGACCTACCTTATTAACGAAATTTCAAGTTATTCCAAGGATTTTAATTGTTTTTACGTAAATTATCAATTTTAATCATATTTATGGCCTTCCTGTGTGCAAAGGTTCCACTAAAATAATTCCTCCAACATTATTTTAAGGAAACAATGAAGTTGCATCCTTCGCTTAACCAGTTTGAAGACATACAAAGAAAGCCTGAATGTTTTTTTCCCTCTATAGCAGACTAATAATGAAGTGTAGCAGGATCACTATGTTTTACAGATTGAACTGGCAAGGTGAGACTAGCTTTGCTGCTTCCTAGTCTAGTTCACTGTATGTAATCTCGTTCCGAAATCGCGCGATTTCGGAATGAGATTTGCTTTCTAGCGTCCTGAGATTTGGATACAGACCACAACAAATAGCGATCGCCAAGTAATGTGGAGGTTTTCATTCATTTCTCATCTCTACTATGTTGTGGGACACTCGTTGAGACTCGTTGAGCCGGTCAGTGTGGGAAAAAAGCACGTTTGAGCGGACTTTGATGCGGGGGGGCAAGTTTCCCCATACTTTTCGCTAGCTGAGCTGCTAGCTGAGCTGCGAAACTGCCTGCCTGGCTAAATACTGGAGCTATGTCGAAATTTCATTTCTCCATCACTCACATGTATGAAATGACATATGGAAACAGACCCCAGGTTGAAAAAAACTGAAGTTCCCCTTTAAGATAGATGAGAGAACTTAGAAAATTAATAAAAATTAAGTTATAGAGCCAATTTCATTAAGTTACCTCAACTTGAGTGTAGTTTCAAATCAACTAATGAAGTGTGTTCAAACTGCACACAATATTAAGTAATTAGCAACATCACTGTGTCAACTCAATCCATAAAAATAATGTTTGCAACTTAAAAGGTTTATCTAAAGCAGCAAATTAGACTCTTTGTTATTTTGCAACCATGCATTTAATGAAGTGCTGGGAATAGGTCCCCTGAGTTACTCTTTTCTGCAGCCCCATACCTGCTTCCCAGATAGAAAAGCGCCATAAAATCTTCCCAGAATTTTAACCTCCTCTTTTAACTATGATCCCATTAGCACTGTAGCTGCATCCTGGGTGTAGTAGCACCTCAAACCGCTGTAGTTGGTTAGAAAAAATGCAAACAAGTGAGAGCATATTCCTCTCGATAGCAGACTGAAGGTGAGGTGTTGTCAGACCATTCTACATTACTATTAAGGATAGATCTGGTGATTTGAGACTAAATGCTTCTGATGCTATGCTGTACTTCTACTACATACTACATTCTAAAAAGCAATTGTTAGGCTCAACAACAAAAAAGCATTTGTTTTGAGTAATGAAAACTTCTATTGAAACTATGTTCTACCAACAAACTATGCTGAGTCAGTGCAAACAGCATTTTTGCTCCAATAAAAGGAATTTTTAATTATTAATCTGAATTGTATGAAATTGTCCAGATATGTTCAGACAGATGAGGGAACTTCAAATAAATAAAAATGAAGTTGCAGAGCCAATTTCATTAACTTGAGGATACTTTTAAATCAACTAATGAAGAAATTTGTGTTCAAATTACAAACAATATTAAATTGATGCAATTAGCAACATCACTGTGTCAACTCAGTCCATTAAAATAATGTTTGCAACTTAAAAGGTTTATCTAAAGCAGCAAATTAGACTCTTTGTTATTTTGCAACCATGCATTTAATGAAGTGGTGGGAATAGGTCCCCTGAGTTACTCTTTCCTGCAGCCCCATACCTGCTTCCCAGTTAGAAAAGTGCCATAAAATCTTCCCAGAATTTTAACCTCCTCTTTTAACTATGATCCTATTAGCATTGAGCATGAATTGTGTCAGGGGTAAATTAGTTTTCTAGCTTGGCTGCATGGGGAACAATTTGTGCTCAGGAGTTAACAGTGCATTCATGGACTAATAAGTGCTACTGCCAAGTTAATAATTGGTGTGCAATAATTAACAGCACATAACATTCAAACACTTTTATTTAAGGGTTGTCACAGATAACTACATAATATTCGGCATCCTGGATGTTGAAGAACAGCGCTGAAACTCTCCCGAACTTCCTGCAGTGCTCTCAACAACTTTAATGTACACACTAACAGTGACTTTATATTCATTCGGAAGCATAACTTATTTTTACAAACAAGACAAAATGTACTTAACGTCAAGCGGGCGCCGAGTATTGTTTTACAGTTGAGGACGATTCCTCACTGTCTCAATGGGAAATACATCCCATTATGGAGGTAATAGTGCTGTGTTTAATGGGGCTCGGAGATAGTTTTTATGTCACAGTTTGTGCACTAATTATTGCACTATAATGAAAAACACTCAGTATGCAGGTTCCCTCGTATCCTCTAACCTCTGCAGACACACAAACACCAACGCATCATCAGTCACAAACAGACACACTGCAGGAAACTCACACAGCCACACATTGTATAAATTATTAATTCCGCACACACAGAGAGAGATGCACACAAGCCTCAAAAGCAGCTATTAGCCACTAGAAACTAAAAGCCTTCAATGTGTATCTGTGTCACATCTCTAACCCGGCCACAGCGGTTGTAAATCACACACACACTCGGCTTAATTACCCTCCATGACACACACACACACACACACACACACACACACACACACACACACACACACACACACACACACACACACACACACACACACACACACACACACACACACACACACACACACACACACACACACACACATATGCTAAAAGCCACACTGTCTATTCAATTACCCCCTGATTATCCTTCATCATCACACACACACACTCTCTATTTGCCCCACAACCCAAACGCAACCACCAGTGTTTCCATGACGATCGTTTCCTCGTGCAACCGCCCCGACGCCGCGGCAACAGTGAAGGGAGGAAATTTCCTGCCTGAATCATCTTCAATTCCGTCTCTTCATCATGGATTCCAGTCGGTGCTTTTCATCTCCGCCGTTCTCCCCCACCCTCCCCCACCCCTCGCTTTTCATCAGCAGGGAAATAATCAGACAGTGGTCAAAAGAAAGAAAGAAAGCAAGAAACTAAACTGTAAACCACTCAAAAGGAGACAGCGAGAGAGACAAAGAGGGAGGGAAAAAAAGTCAAAATGACTTTTTTAAGCATCTTGTTTTTGACATTTTTCTTGGCCCATTGAGCCTCGCTCTCCTCCGAGACTCTCAGCATTTTAAATGGATGCTTTCTGACACGGAGCAGGCAGACGGGCTGCAAACTAAAAAGCACAAACAGACGGGAAGGAGAGAGAGACGAGGGAGAGAGGGAGTGGATGGACGGATGATGGACAGATGGACGGATACAAGTGAAATTAAATGGGTGGCTTCATCCATTCCGAGCTCATTACCCCCTTTTCACCTTGAAAACTCATCTGCGTTGGCGCTTTTTCTGCAAAAAGAACGAGCGGAAGGCCTGAACCAGAGCTGCATCCACAAGCATGAGCACACAATCTATTCTTATGTACACACACAAATTAAGTCTAATTAAGTTTTTCCCGTTCTGCGGCCCCCTGCAGGGGTTGTGAACTTCAGGAGGTTCCCCCGAGTGCCTTTCCTCTTGGAGCTTATTTAGCATCCAGCTGCTGCACACACACACTCAATAAATGACTCACTTATGCATAAAAGCGCACACAAATTTCCCCCCACTCCTGGCTCCATTCACCTTAATAACCACCCTCAGTCTGAAGTGTAAATGAACAGGAATTACCCCTGTACAAAAACATTTTGTACACGAGAGAGCAAGAACGTACAAAAGCCGAGCTCCTGGCAGCGTTTACTGGACGTATATCTGCACACAACCAGATTGCCAGTCGCCATTTAACTCTCCTGTTTCCATTTTTCTGTTGTTTCCCCCCTCAAAAAAAAACAAACGAGCACTAAAACACACACACACATATCCCAGTCCGACTCAACACCACTGGAATGTAAGGCCTCGGAGGGAATAAACTCCAGCCAGCAGTTTTACTGAGCGCAGATTAACTGTGCGGTTGTAAAACGCAGTCATAAAAACACACTGCAAGGCAACAAAATGGAAGCAACAGGACTGGATATTGATTTTGAGCACATGTACATCCACTAACACCAGTCGGCTGAGTTGAGAGCATAATATTAAGCGCCTGCGGTGTACATTACACTGTAGAAACCGAGTTCATTAAGAGTCGGAGCTGTGCAGCGATCAAACGCAGAGGTTCTAACCTGGTGTTCAACTCTGACCGGACCGAGGCAACGTGCACTTCCTCAGCCGTGAACTTTGATCTCAGAGATGTGAAGGTTATCCAAGCTTTTAACCCTCCCAACCCCAAAGTAACAATTTCTGGACATTTTTTGTTAGTTTTTTGTCACATTTTCAGTTCCTGCAGTATGAAGTCCTGCACCTCTATGGAAACAGAACAACCATGGCTAGAAGGAGAAACAACTCAGAAATGTCTTCTGTGTGGCATGACAGAGTTATATCGCCATTAAACATTTTAGAAAATAAAAGGCAAACGTTGAATTTGTTTCATCACTTCGTAAAATTGAAAAAGCCTGGAATCAACATGTACACCATTTTTTTCAAGTGCCAACAGATGTTACTAATACTGGAAAATAAAGAGGCAACTACAATATAGATAATAATAGATATTTTACTATTTAAAATATATTTTCCTGTCCACTATATGTGAGCACTGCCTGCAGTTCAGCCTAAATCGGCCGATAAGTTCCTAAACTTTTGTTATTTGACTGTTGGTGACATGTGAGTCACTCACAGCCTCTCAGTTGTGTCAAAGAGACACATTTTTTTTTAATTTTAACACAATTTGTTTAGAGAAAATTGTGTACTTTGGGGGGAATTTTGAAATGACACATGCAGAGAAAGATATTTTGAGCCTCCGTTTGGATCATTTCCTACATGTCACAGATGAGTAGTTCAAGTACTGCTGGAAAATTGCAATTTGAAACTGTTGGTGTCATTTTGTCGATGTGTCTTTCAAACCGAGCAGCAGAGTAATTTGGCATATTTGGGCTTAAATCAACAGATTTTTTTTTACATTTTTCTACTGTCTTTTAATGATCATACAAAGTTACACCATTACATACAGAAAATTTCAATTTTCTTGCTTGAGTTATGATGCTGAACGGCTAACTGATGAACAGACAACCCTTGTGCAATTATGTTAGCACATGAATACAAGTGGCAGTTTTCAAGGAAAACATGAAACTGTCTGGGTGACCCCAAACTTTTGTGTATATCAAACTTTAAATGTGCTCAGCAGGGTCTCTTTACACCTGAACATGCGCTGCTTTCATCTGACAATAGCACCATGGCAACAGGCCGCTGAACCCAGGACGTAATGGAAATGTCTCCTCAGCCAGCACATCTTTACCATATTCTCCCTCCCTCTGTGTGATTATACAGGGTTGCATGACATCCTGAAGCGGCAGATAATTAGGTCTGCCTTGGAAGTGTGTGTCTCCAGTACAGCGAGTGCTTTGACCTTAAAGGGGGTCACCGGGTGTCTTGTAACACCATCACGCTCACTGTAACCGTTTCCGCAATTAGCCTTTCAATCTTATCACAGGCAGAAGACTGCGCTGAAGTGGCGTGTGTGCATTTTTGAAGCCTGATTTAATAAAACCCAGATTGCTGCTTGCAAAATGAGCACTTACTACCCACCAGGCCAGCAGGGTGGCTTGACATTACAGAGATGATGTAAAGATCGGCGCTTTGGTTCGAGATTTCTGCCCGAGGACGCGATCACACCTTGGGTTTGTTTTCTTGACAATGAGCCATTTGTTCCATTTTTTTTTTATATGCTTCATTTATTTTCTCACTGCCTGATTACTAGAGAACCACAGCTTGTAAACAGAAGTCACAACCGGCTTGTTTACTGGACAGTTCTGGGAAGCTCGCATGCTGCCAGGTTTAATGGAAAAAAGAAAAAAAAAAGTGATTTCAGTTCCTTTTACATTCGAGGTCCTGCACAGCTGAAGATCAGTCCAGGCTGCAGTTTCCCTGGGGTTCAATTTGTTCACACTCAGCTTTCCAGAGATGACAAACTGCTTGCTATCGGGTATCAACATCATTTTATAAATACACTACATCCTTGATGTTCTGGGTTTTGGACTTGGAACAGACCATCTTCTCCTAATAAAACACACCACATGGCTGCTGGAAGAGGATGGAAAGTCTTAGTTTTGGGGGTTTTGGTTGAAGCTTTGATGGCTCTGTGTTCACTAAAGCAGCCAAAAGTAACTGGAAAATAAAAGATAAAAGAGCAAACGGGCTGCAGTTTTAGTTTTATGCTCCAGTCGTGTCAGAATCAGAATCAGTTTTATGGCCAAGTTGGGTGTTTTGGTGCATAGCTGACAAGTAGAACATTTGAAAGAAGCACAAAAAGCATAAAAGTGGAAAAAGTAAGTGATGCAAGTCAAACAAGAAGCAAAGCCAAGAAAATTAGGTATTGAAAAGCAATACAAATATTTACGGTGCAGAAATTTGTTAAATATTCGCCACTATGCTGTGTCACGCCAACGAAATCACATAAAACCTTTATTAAAAGCTGTGCAATGACATAACACATTGAGTCTGTGTCTATGTTGGATGGTGTCACGAGCCAAAAGTCACAGAAAAGTTAACAAAATGAGTAAAAAGTCGATTTAGTAAAATGCTCTCAATCAGAATCAGGTTTTTCCACAGGTGAGACATCTGATGTGGTGCTTTGGTGCATAACAATAAACACTGACTACATTCTTATGAGATGTAAAAAGCACAGCAGGTAAGTGATACAAGTCGCATAAGATGCAAACCCAAGCAATAAAAAGTAACAGAAGTATTCAAAATGTGCAGGAATGAGCCAATTATTCACCCGAGAATGTGCAAGATGTCATACAAACACTTTAAAATGTGCAAAGGGGAATAATAATCCCCTTTAAAAAGCTGTGAGTTAATGTAATGCACTGAGTGAGTGGACAGCTTCATTAGGCAAAAGTCACTGTAAAGACAACAAAACGAGTAAGTCTTTAAACTGAGTGTTGCTGAATGTGCCTTTCTGTTTCTTCTGTGTTCTTGCATCGTGCAGACTGAGTTAATCCATGTTCTCATGTTAGCTGCTGCAGTCTGTGGTCTGATCTGGAATGAGAACGGGTTGTAGAAAGAGTCTGGCTAATACCTGGGTAGGTTTTCTGTGGTGCAGACGAGGAAGAACGTGAGCTCCTAATGAAACCACATTGTGAGGGAAAACCTCCTTAAACATTATTCATTTTTGACGGTTCGGTCAATATTTATGCAACACTCCCATCTGGATAGACTAGCTGTAGTGACTGAAATAGAAAATGCTCATGCAACACATCGTATTTTTTGCACAAAGTTATTTTTGTCATTTGGAATACAACCCTAATTTTCAACAAGTCCTCCAATTCATACGACCGCATCGGTCGTTTGCACCGTGCACCGGAATACGACCTATGCGGTCGTATGAACGTTTGCGCCCCTACGGGGAAAACGAACGCATTACGGGATTTAATTCGCGAAACGGCTTTTCCGTCGCAAAACGGCTTTTTTCTCACTTTCCCAACACGTTTTTAGGGTTATGGTTAAGGTTAGGGTTAGGGATAGGGACAGGGATAGTGTTATCTAAAAGTTTGTTCATGATGACGTTTCACCTGCGACTCCAGAGTGTCGATATTTACTCAACCGCCAGAGGTCGCATAGTCAAAACGTAACACTGGGTCGTAATACGGGCGTGTACAGACGACCTATGTGGTCGTTTTTGGTTTGAGGACAGGCTCCTAATTTTCCCTTACGGTTGTTGTCTTTAGTAAAATGCTCCACCTGTGTCGGTGTCAGAATCAGTTTAATGGCCGTTCAGGTTTGCACAGACAAAGAATTTTACATGAAGTTTTAATACATAAAAGTAAATACTGACAAGTAGAACATGTCAGGAAGGAGAAAAAGCATAAAAATGGAAAAAAGCAAGTGTTGCAAATTGAGAAAATCTGCAAAAGTTATATTGTATGTGGTGTAAACAACTTTAAACGTGAAAAGGAAAGTAATAATCCTGTTTAAAAAGCTGCATGTTAATCCAACACGAGAAGCCAATGTCTGTGTTGGAGGATTCTGGGCTTATTGAAGAGGGCATCTGTGTGAAGTTCTGGTACTGATGAAGTTCAGACAGTTTGTGAGGAGTCATTCACAGTCTTCCCAGCATGCATCAGGGTCCTAAAGATTCAGGAGTCTGTAGCCGATCACCTTCTCAGCTGATGGTTTAAGGTGTCAAAGTGTCCATCTGAGACTGATTCAGGAGGACCTCGTTGCCTAAAACAATCCTGTACATAACGTGATGCCAAACTACAAGTGGGGTTCGGCTTTAGATGGTTTTTTTTTCATCTTCAGCGCCTGAAACTTTAAACCAGCAGAGATGATAAAAAATAGCCTTTGTCAGCCAGCCGTGTCCACATAAAGAAGCATTTAATGCAAATCTGCGGTGATCCATCACCCAACTGTGGCACTTATTCACTGCTCGTGTGTCATTCTCACACACACACACACACACACACACACACACACACACACACACTCTCACACACACACACACACTCTCAGCCGCCACACACTCGTACACAGAGCTGTCAACTTGAGTGGGTTCAGTAGTTTAATGAACATTATTGATGGTGAGGCTACAGCACTGCTGGCGTAATTAGTGTGATGTCTCACACCTACATGTCTGTGGCTTCATTAATTCAGCGCAGATTCTTGCTAATATACATGGACATTTGCGCGCACACACAGAGAAACGCACACAAACTCATGCGCATACACACTAACAGACACAGACATGTATGAGCTCATGCACACTCATGTCATAATCCAAAACCCTGGTAAGTGCTCTTGCTTCTACACTCCGCCTGTGCTGCATTATGCATTGGATTTGCATTGCTGCTGCTGCTGCGTGTGTGCGTGTGTGTGTGTGTGTGTGTGTGTGTGTGTGCCAGTGTCGTGCACTGTCAAATATATTTTTAGTCTTATTCTGCTTGGCTGAATGCAGGGACTTGATTGGATCCAGACCTTGGCTGTTGATACTGATCAACAAAACCAGCTGAGTGAAAAACAGCCATCAGCCTCCCCCTCCCTCTCTCTTGCTCTCTCTCACCCACTCTCACTCAATTCATCTCCCTCCCTAAGTCACCCTCTACTCCTCCGTCTCCCTCCCTCCCTCTTAAATGGGGCGATTTGTGGTCGGGTGACTCATTTCTAAGCAAATCTGGACCACGGCAGAGGGGAGAGTGAAAGACAAGGGGAGGGGAGATAAGGAGGGGGGAGGACAGAGTGGTGGGGGGAGTTAAAGGGGCCCGAGAGAGTAAAGAGAAAAGGCAGCAGAAATGGATGTGCGCTCGCATGTTTTCGCTCATTTCGGATAGATCGCTTCCATCCTTTCAGAAAAAAAAAAGAGACAGGGGAGAGAAGAGGGAGGACGGGGGAGTCAGTGAGGGAGGAAAAAACCAGCAGTGTGAACGGGATTAAGGCCGCTCTCTAAAGCCACTGCTCTTTTTGCTTCTTTAGCCACCCCTCCTCCAGCCCTGTGCATGAATATGATCAGGAGAGTGAAAAGTAAACACCGAGGCAGCAGTAAAAGCCTCAGATTGGACTTCATGGCTGGATTGTGTGTGGCAGTGACATGGAGACTAATTCCTGCATGTTCAGTAGTGGGAAAACACAGATGTCAAAGTGTCTGTCATGTGTGTACTAATCAGTCGTAGTGCTGTGGCATTTCTCCAGTGTGTGGAGGGTTGTGGACCTTTATGTTCGTGTTAAGTAACAGGGATGTTTGCATCTGATGTCAAATTAAAATCTCATCTATTTATCTCTGTTTATTTTTCAGGGACAGCACCCAATTAATAGTAATTGCACCAGAGTTGGCTAGCAGCTAAATGCAACTGTTGTTTTCCTGGAAGAAAACAACCACAGAACAATAAACACTCTTTATAATACAGTAGAAGCTGACTGGTATCGGATTTATTGGGACACAAACCGAAACCTAAGCCATTGTTTACATCTGCTGTCACACAGATTGCATGCAAGGACAGGACGGTTTGTGGCAGGACGCTAGGGATGCAAATCCTGACTGACTTTCTCAGTCAACAGATGGCAGCATCATCGCTTCACAATCAATTATTCGATAACAAAAACTCAGCACAGTGGAAATTAGTGCTGTATCTCTGTTTTAGTCAACTACGTGATCCTGGGTGTCTAAAGTAGCAAGAAAACTGTCCAACACATGATTTCTGATGGAGGTCATAAAACTTCACATGAGTCTTTGTCATGGTGCCCCATTGCTAGCTAACCCCCGACAATGCTATCTGGCTGCTAGCATGAACTGATCATAGCCTGAGTGATGCCTCTTGTGGTTGCTGCAGTAACAAAAAGTAAGAGGCTAAGCAACCGGGTACAACAGCTAATCTACAATACATTTTCTGCCATTTAAGTGGAGAATACAAGTTTTTGATGCCTTTTGGAGCTCATAGAGTCACAGTACATCCTTTCCTCTAATACTGGAGCTTTACAGTGATGTTCATGACCGTCTAAACAACATTAAGGAACAAGTTAGATGCAGATATACAGTTTTTTCTTAATGCATTGCAGAGCTATTGGTCAAGCATTTCAATTGGACTGATTTGTGTATTTTCTAGGAAAAGATATCAGATTGGGACCCGGTAGCTGCAGATACTGAACATTAAATGAGTTGGAGGTATTAAAAGACAGTCCTATAAGTACTAATACATAAATTAATACAGCAAAGCAATAGAATAACACAAGTGAAATACAACAACAAAGTAGAAATTAGTTGTCCACATGCCAGGAAGAGACAAAATGTTGCCAGACAACATTAGGCCTCCACAGGAAGCACAACACAGTATTTAATCTAGTAAACATAAGCCTCTGCCCTGTACATATGTCTTACTACTGCATATGAGAAGTTTCTTTCTGCTTCATTTGCACTGACTCCAGTAAGATACAAAACTAAGTTTAGAGCTTCACTATCGGTTTACAGAGCCCTTAATGCTTTAGCTCTGCAGTACATTACTGATATGTTAACTCTGTTTTCTGCCCACTTAGATCCTCACAATGACTCTGGAACAATCTCCACATTAAACGTTGTACCTCCATTTGTAACTTTAAATCCAAATTAAAGCATCACCTTTTTCCTCTTGTCTTTAGTTCTTCTTCAAGCTGACCCCGGTCGTGTCGACTCTTTACTTTCTTTTTTACCGCCCTGCTGTTCCGTATTGATCGTCTTCCTGGTCTCACCCAGTTTTCTCTGCTACACTTTTGCCATAATAGTTCCACCTGTTCTTTTAATCTTGCCATATGCTTTAGCTCGGCTGTCCTGTTCACACGGCTGCCTTCACATGTGTTCATCCTCGTCATTCCCTCCATGCTGTTGTACGCACTGCTGGATGTTATTAACTTGGTGTTTTCTGTAACGCAAAGACAAAACGCAAACTGCAGGACAGTTTACGTTTCGTCTTTTTCAGGCATTTCTGGTTTTGGAGCTGCACAGGTCCGATCTCGAACCACTGTTTCCACCAACCTCACCAATTTTCATGTTCTCTTGTTTGTCATCTGTAAGACGTTGTTTTCACCTTCACCCCATCTGGTCAAGGCAGATGGCTGCCCTCCCTGAGCCTGGTTCTGCTGGAGGTCTTTTCCTAAAAGGGAGCTCTTCCTTGCAATTATATGCTCATAGGGGATCTTTAGATTTGTTTTGTGTAGAGTATTAGAGTCTAATGTTTCAATCAGCCAGATGAATCACCATAATAAATAATAGTATGGCCAGGCTTAACTTCACAATATGATTTAGTCAGATAAAAGTTGTATTTTATTTATAGTCCTAATATTTAACACACTCAAGTAAATTCCCATGATAAATAACACGGAAGCTTCTTAATTTATAATCAGTTATTTGGTAAAATGCAGTTTTTTTCTCTACTGTAAAGCACTTTGGTTAACAGCTGTAGTTCTAAATGCGCTGTATAAATAATGTCGACTTGCCTTGAGTTTCTTGATAATGCTTCCTCTGATTGCCATTTCGTGCCGCTTCATTCACGCACTGCTGTTAGCTGATAGCTACGTGATGTATGCAATTGACATTTCGGTTGAAAAGGAAGCCGCGTGTAGCATTCGTTAGCAGAATGGGTTTTCATCACGGTGACGGAAAGTTTCGAGTTTAATGGTTTTTACTTCTGTAAGTGAGCATAAAACCACCTGCGCATCAATCACATCGACTCCGGCTGCCGTGTTTGAGCTCATTCTTCTGTCGCTACTTCACACGAGTGGAGTTATAGAGATGGCAAGCTATGCAGGGAGATGAAGAAGAAAGAGGTTTTTTTAATGCGACGTTCTATTCAAGCATCAACCTGAACCTTCAAACAGCAGATGTGCAGCCATATAGATGTCTGGAACCCGGACAGTTTCGATCCTGTCCTGTCGATTCTATCTCAATCTCCTCCTTCTTCTGCTCTCACCTGTCTAAAGGTCTTAAAGCATCTCACCCTTCCTCCCCTCCCCCATCCAACATCGAACCTCCCACCTTTCTTCCTCCTCCCTCCCCTCTTAACCTCCCACCTCCTCTCCGTCTCCCTCCATTGATCACTTTGTGCAGGATTAGCCGCAGATTGCCAGATAGCCGTCTGACCCCGGCTGGCCCTGAAACAAGCCCTGCTGGCTAATTGAAAGACGACCCGCTGGTCTGCAGGATTACAGGCTGCCCAGTCTGGCCCATTATTACACACATGCACAAATAAGCACACATAAACACTGAGAGCGAGATGGGCGGTTTATTGAAGTTTTTGTTTTTTGGGATGTGTCATACCAGAAGGGAATAGCTCGCCGTTGCAACACTGAGAGAAATGAGAAATGTGACTAAGCCCCTCGACACAAATTGGATGTTCTGTGAGTGTTTGTGCGCGTGCATGTGTGTGTGTTTG
The DNA here is from genome assembly GCF_021347895.1 of Acanthochromis polyacanthus. Classification (NCBI taxonomy): domain Eukaryota; kingdom Metazoa; phylum Chordata; class Actinopteri; family Pomacentridae; genus Acanthochromis; species Acanthochromis polyacanthus. Next base: position 8,725,354 of record NC_067123.1, read on the forward strand.
TCTCCGCGGAGTTGATTGTTTGCGTGCACGCACTGTATCTGCTTATGTAAGTATTTGTGCAAGTGCCCGTGTGCATTTGTGTGTGTCTGTACCTGTGTGTGGGAATGAAATGCATTAAAAAAAAGCAACAACAACAATAACAAAAAAAAAAAAAGCAACTGGGTTGAGGCCCAGGGTCTTTAACATTGAAATAGAAAGCAGCAGCAGAAGCACAGAGGCAATCATGAAGCCAGCTCCGGCTGCAGGTAACACAACTAACATCTGACCCTGAAAGTCCTGCGAACGTCAACTATGTATCTGCATACGGAAGGAATACAAAAGTGTGTTTCTGCATGTTAATGCAATATTTGTGCAGTGTATCGAAGCTGCAGATGCATGAACAGGCTGGAAGTGATGCTCACAATGTGAAGCTCACAATAAATGAATTAATGCAGTAAAACAATACAAGTGGAACACAACAGCAAAGTACAAATGAACTGTCCACACATTAGGAAGAAACCAAGCGTCACCAGACAACATTCGGCCTCCACAGAAAGTATAACACAGTATATGCTCATACAACGCACATATTGTTCAATAATGCTCAAGACTACTTTCTTTCTGCTTCATTTGCACCAATGTCCGGGGAAATGTGAAATTAAGTTTAAAACCTCATTATTTGTGAGTGTGTGGGAATGAAATGCATCAAAAAGAGAAGAAAAACAGCGACTGAATTGAACGTCAAACATGTATCTGCATGCAGAAGCAACACAGAAGTGTGTATGTGCATGGAAACTGCAAGATCTGTGCGGTGTAACAAAACTGCAGAGGAGTGAACAGGCAGGAAGTGATGCTCCCAAGGTGCAGCATACGGTCCTCTATATATTACAACAAATGAATTAATGCAGTAATACAATACAAGTGGAACACTACAGCAAAGTACAAATGAGCTGTCCACACATCAGGAAGAAACCGAGTGTCACCAGACAACACTAGGCCTCCACAGAAAGTACAACACAGGAAATAATCCAGCAAATATACTACCTGCACCTGCTGCCAAAACAGCTCTGATCATTGTTACATAAACATGGGACCTCTATGTCCTGTTATGTCTGGTCCTGGGACATCAGCAGTGGGTCCCTTGGGTCCACTGGGTTCCTAGATGGGGCCTTCATGGATAAGGTTTGTACCGGTGCAAACTATGTTGGTACAAAAATGCGATTAACCCACATTTAACCCACCCAAGCTCACTGGCTTTGGATCTGGACCTGGTCCAAGGTGGTCCAGATGCAAAATAACACACTAAAATCAGCATGTTATGATATTCTAACACAAAAACTAATGGTTTTCCATATCAAAAATGATGTTGTAAAGAGTCTTTTGAGAAAAAAAGACAGTGAAATCTCAAATTTTATTTTATTTTTTTTTGCATTTTCACAGTTCTACAAATCAGAAACTGGAGGTTAAATCATCTACCGTCTCTGCATTTAGTTTTAAATATTGGTGGTTTTAATGTTGTGACTGATCTGTGCATGTCTATACATTGCACATATTTTATAACAATGTTCAATGGTGCTCTTTTCTACTTCACTTGCATCAACATGCATGGAAATGCAGAATTAAGTTGAAAACCTCCCTGTTTGTTTATAGGACATCTACACCAGGAGGAGCGTGGTCAGAGCAAACAGGATTATAGGGTGGTGGGGGTCTTCCATGGACGTATTTGCGCAAGTGCCCGTGTGCATTTGTGTGTATCTGTACCTGTGTGTGGGAATGAAATGCATCAATAAGCAGACAAAAAAGGGACCGAGTTGAACTTCAAATATGTATCTGCATGCAGAAGCAATACAGAAGTGTGTTTGTGCATGTTAACTGCAAGATTTGAGCAGCATAATAAAGGTGCAGATGCATGAACAGGCTGGAAGTGATGCTCGCACTGTCTATATTTTACAATAAATGAATTAATACACTAAAACAATACACGACACACAACAGCAAAGTACAAATTAGATGCCCACACATCAGGAAGAAACCGAGTGAAGAAACCAGACAACACTAGGCCTCCACAGAAAGTACAACACAGTAAATAATCTAGTAAACATGAGCCTATCATTGCATATTGTATAATAAATGCTCATGAGTACTTTCTTTCTGCTTCATTTGCACAAACATGTGGGGAAATGCAGAATTAAGTTTAAAACCTCACTTTTTGCTTATAGAACACCTACACCAGGGGGGGTGTGGTCCGGGCATCTAGGATTATGGGGTGGTATTTGTGTGTATCTGTACCTGTGCGTGGGAATGAAATGCATCAATAAGAAGGGAAAAAAAGTGACTGAGTTGAAAGTCAAAATGTATCTGCATGCAGAAGCAATACATAAGTGTGTCTGTGCATGTGAATTGCAAGGTTTGCACAGCATAATAAAGCTGCAGATGCATGAACAGGCTGAGAGTGATTTTCACAATGTGCAGCACACAGTCCTCTATATGTGCGTGTAGTGAAATATTGCATGTAATTCTGCCTGGAGCCAGACAGCTGAAGGAGTTCGGACTCAGAAAAACCACAACTACTGAAAAGAAAGAAGCGAAGCAATGGAAAGCAGCCCGGGGGAGGTGGATACAGTACATCATGAGCGTATGTGTGAGAGCGTGCTGCATTCGAGGGTCACCCACATGCTGCCTCGCCCTGATTGAAACCAGCAGTGCTCCGGCTTGGCTCGCTTCTATCAATGAGCTCACCTCTTCTCCTCTGACTGGAGCGGTCGGAGGAGAAAAAAAAAATAGGGGGGGAAAGTCTTGAAATCTTGACTGCATCAACCCTCACGGGCCCCAAACGTGAAATATTTAGGCAAGGAATGCCAAGAAACAAGTACCTCTCTTTAAAATATTTAGACTATACACCACGCAACACTCAGCCCCCTGAGCCCCGCCGCTCCGATTCCAACTCGGCTGGTATCAATAATAGATTGTGTTTCGATAAATTTCAAAGCAGAGAGCGAGTTCTGCTGATGGGAAGTCGATTACAGCACACAGATCAGTTTGGGGTAGTTTTTTGACTCAGGAATTTGCAGCAGGTGAACCGTCGGTGGGTCCTTTAAAATGACAAGAAGTCTCAACTCAGGAAAGCCTCGCGATGGTCACTTCAGTGATGAGAATGAAACGCTGTAATGGCTGAAAAGCTCTTATCAATATCTCACTTTGAGTGTCAGGGTCATGCACTACCCAGAGCCGCTACACACTTTCCAATTCAAAATTTAACACTTCTCCAGACTCAAACTTCTTGACTTCTGGACAGATTTTTAAGAAGATATTTGACATCATAGGAGAACCCGTTAGATGTCTGTTGGATTCTGGCTACATATAAATAATGGGCAGCAGTTTGTAGCTCATACAAAACAATGAAAACCAAAAACCCGGATGAGTTTGATTCATCAACAAGGAAGAGCAGCAACATTTCTGCCAGAATAGATCCGCTTCTACCTGCACTCCAACTATTCTTCTTTATTACTCCACCAAGAAACGGCGGACGATCGGCGTACATTTTCTCTGTCTGTCTGGCTGCAACATTACTCAAAAACGGACTTATGGATTTGGATGAAATTTTCAGGGAAGGTCAGAAATGACTCAAGGACCAAGTGATTCGATGTTGGCAGTGATGTGGCTTATAGTCTGGATTCATGGCCTTGTTAAAGATTTCCATATCATTGCGAGATAGTGGCACGGCATCACTGTAACTATGACAACAAGTGAACAGTACATCAGCCACCTGCTGACAATCACATGATTATGACCCTACTATAAATCAACTGCTGCGGACCGATTGGGACTTATTCATCGGAAATGAGACAAGGAACAATTGATTAAACTATGGGGGTGTTTCCGACTCAAATCAATTCCCGCCGCCCGCTACATATTTAGGTCGTACGATTCGGTTTCCGGACATAACGTACACATGCATAACACACGCCTGGGCTCAGTGCAAAGTCATTTTGTTTGTGGGTACATCTATATTAAATGGCATTCCTGACAAAGCCATATGGGGGAATGGAACAGCCTTGGTGGAGTACTGTGCTCTCTGAGTGCTTTTCTTGTTATACTGATTGAATAAAATTCTTTTATTGTTTTGAACGATCATTTTTAGTCTCTTTTATAATTAAGAACCAGAAATAAATTTGAAAAAGTTAAAGGATTAAATTTTCACAGCATTTGTACAGCTTTGTTTCTTCAGTGTGTCCATGGAAACCTGGATGAATAATAATATAAAAAAAGATTTATTTACACAGAAAAGACAGTCTGCTCACTTTTATGATAACTTCATCACTGCCTAACTCAAAGTTCAGACGAGCTCAATTTCAGTTATTTTGTGAGAAGCAATTCAAAAATATCAATTCATTTGGACTCAGGATTTGGTGCAGTTTTCAGTCTCTTGAGGCAGAGCTGGTTTGCAGGTTGTAATTTGCAGGTGAGGATTCGATCACACACTGCACTTCTTTCCTTATTTTTAACCTTTTTTTGGTCTCTCTGGCTCACACTCTTAAAATGCTTTGACTGCACTACCTGGCTGCTTCAAACTCCAAGCAAAAGGCTGCTTATGTGACTAATTTATTCTTATAAATTCCATATTTTAATAAAAATAGGAGCAATAGTCTAGAAGCTGGATTTGGAAATGACTAAAATCAGCTTTCATGTATTTTCCTACTGCAGGAAAACCCTGAATAGCAATTTAATCTGACAAAAGGCTACGATATAAATAAATAAAAAAAAGCCAAATACAGCACTCTGAGTAAGGTCTTTAGTATCCCTTGTGCAATATGTGTGCCAAATTACATCACAAGAGCTAAATTTATGTCGGAAATGATGTGAAAAGATAATTCCTGGGTCCTGATTTACTAAAAATAACCTCTTTAAGGCAGTTTTCTTTAATCTGAGCTGGACCTGTTCCTAATCTGAGCTGCTGCTGCCGACGCTGGGTTTTCTCCTCTGCTGCTTAATGAACAAACCACAAAACTCCACCTGTAAATTCTCCACCGGCAGAGGTGTTGCTTCAGTTTAACTGGCGAGATAAATCCTCTGTTCTGGAGCTTCTTGCTGCATCTCAGTTTAATTCTTTGTTTCTGATACTGCGACTGTCTTGAAGGACAAAAAAAAAAGAGAGAGAGAGAGAGAGGGACCGCCGGATGCTGAGAAAGTAACACCAACCTCTGGCTCTCTTCCCAGAAAATAATCTGGCAATGAGACTTGGTGGAAATAACCAGACTTTGTTCTGGGGGAGCCGACACCCTCCTTGCTCCTCTGTTTTCACCTCTTGAACCCTATTTTTGTTCATTTTCAGTTAATCAAAGTCCTAATCCCCTCCGTTAATTCTGCTAATTTGTTCCCGCACCACACAGCCACTTCTCCAAATTCACAGTGATTACGCCGCTACGGAAATATTTTCTATTTTAAGCTAATTATAGGCCTAATCTTAATTAGGTGTCATATTTTGGACCCACTACGCAGCAGGAAAATCCCCCCAAATATGCACCTACTTTGCTTTATTCCAATCTGACCTGTTAATTATACTTTGACTCAGCTGATGACATTTGTTGGATTTGAGACGTTGCATTCTTGCACATTTAGCAGTTAGAATTTTTCGCTGCGTCGGTAGAAAACTGACGTATCTGCAGCGCATTTGTGATGTTCTGTTGAACACAACGCTGCGAACTGTGCATCCTCCCCAGCAGCAGAATATGCAAAGTCAGCAGCGAGTCTTCCGTGGAGATGTTTGACATTTTAGCTCTCAAGTACAGACGCACGGCTGCTGGTGCACATTTACAGGCCGGCAGTGGCATTAAACTTTCAACCTCTCAATTATTAACTCGCTTGTTGCCCACTGAGCCGCCCTGTTACCGAAAACTCACATCTACTATTTTTGTATTCAGGTGCTTTGCAGTTTATGTAGAGAAACAAGGTGTTTGAGCAACAGATGATGTTAAAACAAGTGCAAGCTTCTTCCTTGAGGGGATTTTGTTGGTCTGCAATAACAAGATTAGTGATTCTACCATTCCTGCCTCTGATGCAGTGACTTCTTTTTGTCACTTTCTTGACTTTTTGCAGCAGTAAATTAATGCTAATTTTCATTTTAATGAAAATAAAATGCTTTTTTTTTGCATTTAAAGGTCCGTATTAGCCAGAATCTTGGCACTAAACTTTCAACCTCTCAATTATGAGCCCATCTGCTACCTTAAACTCACATCTATTCTTGTTGTTTTGCCGTTTATGTAGAGGAACAAGGTGTTTGAGCAACAGATGATGTTAAAAAAAACTTCCAAACACAACATAAATCACTGCAGATTTACTCCTCTGCCACAGCAGCAAAGAATTCTTCCCTCTCATATAATGATTTTGTCTTTCCTGAGTTTTTGCGGCAGCAAAACAATGCCAATATTCACTTTAATTAAAACATGCAAAACAAACTTGTATTTGAAGTCCCGAATGATACCATTACACTACTACGAAAGCATTCTACTATATTCTTTCTCAGGGAGTTTATGTAGAGGAACAAGGTGTTCGAGCAACAGATGATGAATAAAAATAACTCCCAAATACAAAATAAATCACTGCAGATTTATGCCTTGAAGGTAAAATTGTTGGTCGGCATCAACATAATTAGTGATTCTGACAAGGCAACGGAGTGTTCTTGCCTCTAAATGCAGTGCTTTGTTTCACTTTCCTGACTTTATGTTGCACTAAACTCATGCATATTTTCATTTTAAACAAAGCAGGCAAACCGTTTTTGCATGTAAAGCCCCAAACTTAGCACAAACATCACATTTTAGCTGCTAGAATGTTAGCACTAAATTATCAACCTCTCAATAATGAGCCATTCTGCTGCCCAAAACTCACATCTACTTATGTCCGTCTCATGTTTTCTTGCAGTTTTTGTCGAGGAACAAGGTGCTACACCAACAGGTGATGTTAAAGAACATCCAACCACAAAAAAAAACACTGCAGATTTGCTCTTTGACGGTAAATTTGTTGGTCATCATCACTAGAATTTGTGATTCTCCCACAGCAACAGAGAATCGTTGCTTCTGATGCCGTGATCTCGTCATTTTGCAACAGTAAAGTAGCGCTTATTTCTATTTCAACTGAAACAAGAATTATTTTTTTTGCATTTAAAGCTCCAAATGAAACCCAAACATCACATTTTAATTGCTAGCATGTCAGACGGTCCACTCCCACTCGGTGTACAAACAGCGTGCTGAGCAGCAGCAGCCTCTGCGGTGCATCGGGAGGGTAATTAGTCTCTACATTACATGTTATCTGATAACTGCCAGGGACAGGCCACATAATTGCTCACTTAAATGTTATAATTTACCAGCTTTCTCGCCAATTTTCTCTCATCTTTTTTCTGTTTGAGTTAGCTGTGAGCGTTGTCCCGGAATATAAAGTGTCCTACGCTGCATCAAAGTCGAAGAAGAATTTGTTATTTGGGCGTCTTCTCTAGCAGATTTCTATCTAATCCGTGTGATTATTAAATGTTCAGAAAGAGAAGAAAGAATAAAGAGTGTGTAGTCTGTTTGGTTTGTTATCTGCAGCTTAAATACGTGACTGCTTCCTGATAGCATCTTATTGTGAGAAAAACGCCTGAAGAAGCCGTTGACACAACAAAATATTTTACACAAAATGCAACTTGCAGCAGCTGGTGAATTTGGAGGATCCAAAACTCATTGAATCTCAGAAGAATTAGTCATTTCAGCATCTTCTGTGACAGATTTCTACCTAATCTGTACAATTAATAAATGTTCAAAAGAAGAGAAGAAAGAAGAAAGAGTGTTTAGTCTCTTTAGTTTGTTATCTGTAGCTTATAACAGAGCAGAATTATGTCACTGCTTTCTGATAGCAACTTATTGTGATGGAAAAAAGCCTGAAGAAACTGTTGACAACAAAATACTTTACCCAGAATGCACCTTGCAGCAGCATCCTGTGATTTCGAAGGGTCCAGAGCAAACTGAGTGTAAGAAAACATTGTTTTTTGGGCGTCTCCTATGACAGATTTCTATCTAAACTGTGCAATTATTAAATGTTCAAAAAGAGAAGAAAGGAAAAAAGAAGTGCTTAGTTCTGATAAACCGACACCTGATGCATGTTTGGTTTGTTTTCTGCGGCTTATAATACAGCAGAATTATGTCACGGCTTCCTGATAGCATCTTATTGTGACGAAAAAAGCCTGAAAAAGCTGTTGACACAACGAAATATGACTGATATTTTACCCATAATGCATCTTGCTGCATCCTGTGAGCTCTGAGGATCCAGAACTAACTGGATCTAAGAAAAATTACAATAGAAAAATGTGTTGTTTGGGCATCTTCTCTGACTCTGATTCCTATCTAATATGCATGGTTTATAAATGTTCAAAATGAGAAAAGAAATACAGAGTGATTAGTCTGGTTTCTTATCTGAAGTTTCACACCGTCATTCAAAACAGAGCAACACCTTAAAAAAATCGTGAGGCAACAAAATATTTTACCCATAATGCATCTTGCAGCAGCAGCCTGTGATTTCTAAGGGTCCAGAGCGACCTGAATGTAAGAAAAATGTGTCATTTGGGCGTCTTCTCTGACAGATTCCTGTGTAATATGCTTTAGTAAATGTTCAAAATGAGAAAAAAAACAGAGTTTGTGTTATCTGCAGTTTAGAATAGCGTAGAATTAGATCACAGCTTCATATTAAAAAAAGAGCAACATCTGAAAAAGTGTTGATGCAATGAAATACAACTGATATTTTACTCATAATGCACCTTACAGCAGCAGCATCCTGTGATTTCTAAGGGTCCAGAGCTAGTGAAATCAAAGAAAAATTTGTTGTTTGGGTGTCTTCTATGGCAGATTTCTATCTAATCTGAGTGTTTAGTCTGTTTAGTTTGTTATCTGCAGGTTATAGTAGAGCAGAATTATGTCACTGCTTCCTGACAGCATCTTATTGTGATGAAAAAACCTGAAAAAACTGTTGACACAACAAAACACACCTGATATTTTACCCATAAAGCACTTTGTGCTGTCTGTGAGTTCTGAGGGTCCAGAACGAACTGAATCTAAGAAAAATCACTTGTGAAAAATGTGTTACTTGAGCTGAGTGTTTAGTCCATTTAGTTTGCCATCTGCTGCTTATAATAATGTAGAATTACGTCACAACTTCATATGGTCATTAAAACAAGAGCAACATCTGAAAAAAACTGCTGACACAACAAAATGCGCCTGATATTCTACCCATAATGCACCTTCCAGCAGCAGCATCCTGCCATTCCTGAGGGTCCAGAACTAACTGATTCTAATCGTCGGCCTCCAAGTAGAGATGCTCTGATTATTTTACACCACGGCTCCATTACTACAAACACCGCAGCAGCGTTCGGTCGCCCCGGGTCAGTCACTCAATGAGCTCTAATCATAAACCGTGTGGTGGAAACAGCTTCCTGGTTTTCCTCTGCAGCCCCAAACATTCACCGCTGGTGGTAATCTGCTGACTGAAGGTCATCCTGCTGCGAGACAGATAGAGGATAGGCTAAAGTTAGCGCTGTCGGTGGTGCCGAGGTGTGATACCAACCTTCCCCACCTCAAATCTCACACGCGGACGACTTCACACCAGCATTCTGTGTGTTCATGTGTGTGTTTGTTTCCCCGCAGGCCTGGTTGTGTGATAAGCTGCACCCTGGAGGCTTCTCCTCGCCTCTTATCTCCCCGACAGACGTTACCCCTGCGTGGCCACGGACCCGGCGGTCGCACCGAGGGGCAGCACCGGAGCTCTCGACGCGATTTCTGGAAGTTTCAATCTGATTCTGTTGGCTTTGTTTCTGATTGTCAGAGAGAAATATATATTTATACACACAGATAGAAGCTTCTGCCCTCATGTCTGGGAGATTGAGTTCACTGGGAAATCAGCTCGGTGTGGAAATGAAATTCATCTGGATGAAATCATTTCAGGCGTTCCTGCCAAGATTCGGATTCACCCGAGTTGCCAGAATAACACAACGCAGCTAGCAGATCGATAATTATGCGACCTGAGAGTCACAGTGAAACCGAAAAGGCTTTTCGCTTCACAGAAATTCTATTTGTTAGCATTAAAAATACTGCAAAAGTTACCAAGAAACTGCATTTTCATTTTTTGTTGCTCGATTAAAAGCTCCTTTTCTATCCTCGTAGCGGATGAAGAAGAAATAAAAGTCACTATTGCTAAAAATCCAGCCTTCCAACTCCTATCGTGTAAAATCAGTAAAAAAGCAGCATTTTCTTCTGACAAAACAACAAAAGCATAATAGTTATTTGTGTTCATGCATAATAATACATCTCCTTTTAACAGATTCTATAAAGAGTGAATCATGTTCAATTTATTATCGCTTTTTTGACAATAATTACCCCTAAAAAAAGACTCTTTCAAAGTGAAAGCAGATGTCTACAAGATAATGTCAATTAATTACAAATGCATCATGTAAAATATATATTAATATATATTAAATTATTTAACATTGCTTTGATGGAATCAGCTTTTACTTTGACATGAAAGAGTCTTTATTACTCTTGTTTTGGAATGACCTGACAGAGGACACTTAAAAGACTCGTTTCCACTATTATTTCCATCCATTTTACTGTTTCAATTATTACTCTGACAAGGAGTCGGAGTTCGGCGGAGTTATGTGACGATTGGCGTTGGTTTGTCTGTCTGTTATTCCATCTGTGTACAACACTCAAAAATGGAATGACGGATTTGGATGAAATTTTCAGGGAAGGTCAGAAATGACACAAGGATTAGATTTAAGCAGTGATGCGGCTTATAGTCTGGATCCACGGATTTGTTAAAGATTTATGTATCATTGCGAGATAGCAGCACAGCGTCACTGTAACTATGACAACAAGTGTCTGCTGATGATCACATGATTGTGATCCTATTACAACTCGACTGATGTGGACTTATCAGGACTTATTTGTTGGAAATGATACATGGAACAATTGATTAAATTGTGGGGGTGTTTCCAAGTTCCATCAATTCCCACAGTCCGCTACACATTTAGGTCACGTGATTCGGTATCCGTACATAATGCACACATGCATAACACACGCCTGTGCTCAGTGCAAGGTCATTTCGTTTGTGGGTACATCTATATTAAATGGACACATTCAATGTTGCTGTGATTTCTACCACAAATTTTTCAAGATTTCAGCTGTTGGAAATGACAACGACTGAGTAGTCTTGCTGGAGTACTGCGCTCTGAGTGTTTTTCTTGTTGCAATTGCTTTGATGGAATCTGTTTTCACTTTGACATGATTTTTGCTGATTCTGACCAGACAGATGAGACTTAAAAGACTTGTTTTCACTGTTATTTCCATTCATTCAACTCTTGCTATTATTTGACTCTTAAATATTTGACATTACTTTGACAAAATCTGTTTTGAAAGAGTCTTTATTTGTGCTAACTCTTCCCATTCATCCTACTCTTTCCTGTTGCTTTGCCCTGTACTAACCTAATGCAAAACACCTCCAAGTATTATGAAGTTGACGATTATTCGTGACATATTTTGACACTCACTCCAGCGTCTCATTTTAACCAGAATTACGAAAACAAGACGCCACTGAAGTTTTATTTTCTGCTGATTTGTAAAGTGTGATATTATTTTTAGCCACGTCGTACATAAAACATGACATTTGCTAATAATCACACACTGAAACTGCATGCTGAGTTGCGGCGCAGCTCTGACAGCGCTGTTTATTTCTGACAGAATCCAGCCTCCTCCACAGCGACAAATCACAGCCGACAGACGAGCTGAACTCAGGTAGTGATAATAACAAGGTAACGACAAAGACGCAGCGAGGCTCCCAATTCTGCACAGATTATTGGAGTAAACAAATAAAGCATCACTTATAGGTTCCAGTGGGAAATCACACTCGTGACACAGTAAAGCGAACAAAGCAGTTTCTAACCAAAGTATTCCATGAAGAAGCTCTGCTACACTTTGTCATCTCCCTGACTCATTATTAATATTTTGCTAAGACATGTGTTGTGTTGTCATTTTAACAGTAATAAGATCCAAATTAAGCCTCATCAGACTGAACTTCAGCTCCACACCTCCCACAGCTCAGATGTTCAGCAGAGGGCTCGGGTTCTTGTTCTCTTTTTTTTGCCTGCTTTTAGCTTCACCACAGTTTTACAGTGAACTGGAGGAAACTGAATCAGCTCAATCACGACATGGAGATTAGATGAGATCTGACTGGAAGTCTAAACAGGCGCCTGTTTCCGCTCTGTTACCGTAGCAACATATCCGCTACGCTGAAAACCCCGCAGGGCTGCAGAGACGCAGCGGTTAGCAAACAGTTTATGTGTCCACATGTGTGTGAGAGAATTCAGGCGACGGAATAAAGTCTGAGCAGCTCAACTGTCAACTGGCTCCTGTGTCTTGTTTAGTGTTTCTTGTTTGGCATTTTTCTGCTGTCATTGTGACGCTTTGCATCGTTGAGGAGAAATGTCAACAGTTTTACAGTGAAGGGGGATATTTAAATATTAATCCATTAATTTTCAGTCTTTTCTTTTTTTAAAAAAAAAAAAGCTGGAACATTAATTTACTTCATCAATTAGTCAAAAATAGAGAAATAATTGGACGTTTTTTTTTCTTTTTTCCAAAAACAGAAATTCACTGTCACAACTGACATTAATTGACATTGACATGATGAAAAAAATATAAAATTTCATGTAATATTAAGGCTAGGTGGAATGGAATAAATAGTTTTTAACATTACTGAGTTATTTTACAGTATTTTTTTTAGGTCCTCGTGTGCTGGAATGTTCGTGTTTTTTATGTTTTTTAATTAATTTTTTTTTACTGTATTGTTTTTACAGTGCAACGGCAGCTGTAGGCCGCTTAGACTGAGCAAAATTTGAGCACATCACCTAAGATGCTGGGAAAATGTTCAGTGTTTTCTTACATTTCACAGTCTGAAACAATTCACTGTGGAAATTCAAACAGATTTCCTTTAGCCACAGTTGTACAAATTGTTTCAGGATACTTTATAGAGCAAGACAATGACTTTCATTCACCTCCAGAGCATCCGGCCGTGTTCCAACTGTTTCTATACCGACTCCTCAACCTCGTCTGCATCTGCATACCGTCTGAGCGTTGCATTAAGGTTGTGCAGAGGTTACCGTGGGCTTCATGTCAGAGAGAGTCGGTGCCAGCGTTTTCCCCTCATGGCTACATCATCTGATTATTTTATGCACAGAGCTGCTCTATGGTCCAATTTGTCTGTGTGTGTTTGTGTGTGTGTAGCCATGTGTGTGTGTGCAGAGTGTTTCCAGTGGACAGCTATCTCACTTGCCGCAGGCGATCCAGGAAATACTTCTCCACTGGTCCGCTCAGATGTGGCTGAATGTGTGTAGGGGTGTGAGGGTGTGTGTGAGGGTGTGTGTGTGTGTGTGTGTGTGTGTGTGTGTGTGTGTGTGTGTGTGTGTGTGTGTGTGTGTGTGTGTGAGCGGCAACAACAGCCCCTAGCCCAGAGCCAGCTGGACTCCCCATGAAAGGGCTTTTATATTTGGGGGGTGGATGGAGCGACGGCGTGCCGAGTACGGAGGGGGTCACGGCCTCCTGCCAGCTCGCTCTTTCAAACTGGACCAGAAGTCATCAGAGTTTTTAGAGGACTTTCCTGCCACTCTTCCTCCTGCTGTTACCTCTGCTCGTAGCTCCCCCTCTTCCTCTCCTCCCTGCCCTCCCCTTTATCTCAGTTTTCAGGCCTCCTGCAATCTCTCTGTCTTTATTCCGCTGCCCACCCCACCTTATATCCCCTCCCACCCTCCACTCCAATCACTTCTTTCTGCCAGCATCCCTCTCTTTCTGTGTGCACGGTGCACTGGGCAGATCCAGCTGGCGCCGCGGCAACCGAGCAAGCCATGCATAGCTGGCACCACGTGCGCGTTGATGGATGAGGCTGAGGGTTGTGTGCATATAGGGGAGGATGTTGTGTACATTTTACTCTCATCACGCTAAAATCCCTCGCTAGCGGTTTCACTCCTCAGAGCTCCGGTGAAGATCAGATGGACCGTCGGCACGTCCTCCTTTCTCTCCTGCAACCCTTACACCTCCTCCTCCTCCTCTAAGTCGTGGAGGCCGAGGGGGAATCGTGATGGCTGCTTGACGGCGGCAGAAAAGCCAGACAGCACGACGCTTTCATCTAGCGTTTAGCAGAACAGAGAGCAGCCGTTAACAGCTCTCAGCAGGGAAATTAGCGGGGTGTGTTGGGCCCGTGTACACAAAGTGCCAGGGTATTAGCTGTTATTCTCGAGCCGGGGCCCTCCGGAGCCTGACAGTTTTACATCTCACACTGAGAGGCTGGAACTGGCTTCTATCGCTGCACCACTCGTGATGGCGAAGCAGAAGTTTCGCCAACAAAAAGCCGAATCGCTGCGGCGTCTTGGATTTACTGAGATCAGGAGGCTGAGATAAGACAACAGGCCGCAGAGCCACGAGCAGCTTCTGGGTGTTTTATTTACTCACTGTGCGCTCATTTTTCACTGCAGTATAAAGTCCTGCACCTCTACGGAAACAGGAAAACCACAATTAGAAGGAGAGGAAACTCGGAAATGTCTTCTGTGCAGTAACACTGAGTTAGAACGCAATAAATCATAAAAAAAGAAAAAATGAAGGTTGAATTTATAAAAATGGCAAAAGTCTAACACTTTTCCATTGTGTTACCAACACTGGAAAAAGGTGGCTCTAAAAACTATAAATATGTTATTTGCATTGCCTTCTATCCACTTTGTGCGAACACTGCCTGCAGTTCAGCCGAAAAGTCCCTGAGATTTTGTCATATGAGTGTTGGTTGCAGTTGAGTCATGAATGGCTTCACGGTTGCGCCAAGTAGTGTAGAATTTCTTGTTTTTTTACTGAATCTGGTTCAAGCTTACAGTTTGTTTTGGCAAATTTTTAAAGGAGACAAATAAAATAACGCAATTTTGAAGAAAATAGTGCAATTAGTAGCTTAGGCTGGTTGAGTTTTCCAACAGTGAGTAGTTCAAGGACAGTCAGAAAGTTCAAAATCCAATGATTAATTGTGTTTTTGGACAGTTTCTGACTCTGATAAATGGTGTAAATTTGGTGACTTTTGAGGTTCAGAGGATGGAATCTCTCGGCTGAGATGAGACAACAGGCTGCAGAAGCACAAGCAGTGTGAGAGTGTTTTCTTTACTCACTGTGGGCAATATAAAGTCCTGTACCTCTATGGAAACAAAACAACCACGAAGAAGTCGAAAGAACTCAGAAATGTCTTCTGCACAGGATAACTCAGTTAAAACATCATAAATCATTAAAAAGTAAAAATTAAAGCTGAAGTTCTTTGATTATTTCATTTATAAAAATGGCAAAAGCCTGGAATCGACATGTACAAGTATATAATTACTTGCACTGTGTCTTGTCCGTGTTGTGTCAACACTGCCTGCAGTTTAACTGAAAAGTCCCTGAGTTTTTGTCATATGAGTGTTGGTTGCAGCTGAATCATTAATGGCTTCACGGTTGTGCCAAGGAGTGCAGAATTTTTTAGTATTTTTACAGAATCTAGTTAGAGCTTACAGTTCAATGTAGGCAAAGTTTTAAAAGAGATATGAAGAATAAATTGGCTATAAAAAGTCTTAGATTAGATTTTGTTCAGGTTTCCAACAGAGAGTAGTTCAAAGACTGTCAGAAAGTTGAAAATCCAATGATTTCTTGTGTTTTTTTCTTGTTTTTAAAAAAATTTATTTAGATTTTTTACCGTTCCTGGCTCTGATAAATGGTGCAGATTTGGTGATATTCTAGGTTCAGAGGATTAAATCTCTAACAAAAAAGCTTCTATGCTCGCTGCACCACAAAATAATTACAAAACATAACAATCCCAACAAAGTAATCTAAAATCTTCTTTATACCACAGTTTGGCTGCACCACGGTGGACAGAATCAGCTGCAGCGAGTAACTGCTCTGACCTTTCATAGTGTCGGCTTCTGGGCAGAAGGGTCACTTGTAATGATCTCCTTCCTCAATCAGAGCCGTTCTTGTGCTCAACTAATTGGCTCGATGCGTTCACGTCGCTGCAGGTGACTTCAGAGAAAGCAGCGTTTTCAAATGTCAGCGTGTCGGTACTCTGTGTTTTCCATTGTTGAACCACTGGGAGGGTTTCCCTCTGAATATCTCCATTAAATACTCCAGTGACTGCAGAGCTTCTATTGTTAGATCTTCACTAGCAGTTCTGACATTTTCAGCGGTGTTTTGTTCACAGGTGATTCTTAAAAATTGCAGGTAGAAAGGTTCATAACGAGCTTGTTAGATAAGAAAAGAATCTCATACTTGTTGCAGCGCTGTAAAAAAACAAACAAGTGGAATATGTAAAATAAATCATATTCAAAACAATGATTTCTTAATCTAATATAAATGCATTGCAACATTTTTTTACCAGTCGACATATAATTCAATATTTATTTTTTCTGTGACAGAATTTATTTCCAGTAATAGAAAATAATGTGTAAAATAATAACTTTTTAGTTGATTTAATATAGTAAAAAAAGTACAATTTTACAGTCAAATACTGCAAAAAAATTGAAATCCAATTTGTTTTAAAAATTAACATGTTAAAAAGACGTTGTGATTTTACTAGTTATTTTCTATAATCCACCAAAATAGGAAAAAAAAATCAAAATCACAGAAAATAATCTATATGTTTTTTAAAATTTTAATATACACAACTTGTTTCCAATAATGATGGATATACGTAAAATAATTAGATTTTTAGCTGATTATACACAGTAAAAAAAATAGTGTAACTTTACGGTCATGCAAAAGTTGAACATTTTTTTTAGTTCTGTTTTTATAAGATTAACAAGTAAATTAATACTTTTTCTCAGGTTTTACATGCTACTGAAAGTCCTTTAAGAAAATAGGAAAGCTTATTTTTAGTCAATTGTTTTTAGCTGGATAATATAGAGAAATTTTTCTTAGATCTAATTTTATAGTGAAATGTTGTAAAAAACAAACAAACAAAAAACAAAACAAATAGCATTCTAATGAAATGCTAAATTAATACTTTTTTGAAACTACATATTATCTATAACCGAAACAGGGAAAATCTGTAAAATAACAATAATTTCTTCCAAAAAAAAGCCTAAAAATTGTTAAAATCTTTCAAAAACAACCACCACCTCAGTACATTATCAGTGTAAATGTGTTTAACTATGACACACTGTTGCATTTTTTTTAACTATAAATGAATATAAACCATCTGGGTTGGATGTAGATCAGAAAATGTTGTTGCTTGATGCTACTTATTTATTGAATCCTACATAAAAACGCTGAATCCAGCTGAATGAAAGTGAGTGTTAATTTTGTGTAACTTAAAAAATTCCAGACACCATCATGTTTCACTTACAACATGATTACTTTGTTGACTGTCTTCACAGCTTTAACTGCTGCTGTGAGCTTTGATCCGCGGCTCACACATCGGACACGTGATCATTTCTTTACAAAAGTGAATCAGATGAGCTGTTCCTGTTGTGATTCACACCAGTGGCAGACTGGCCATCTGGAGCACTGGGATTTTTATTTTTATTTTTTATATATATTTGGGCCAAAGCAAATGAAAGGAACATGGAACGGGTTGTGGATCTGATGGATCTGATAGATCATGGTGGATCTGATAGATCATGGTGGATCTGATGGATCTGATGGATCTGATGGATCATGGTGGATCTGATGGATCTGATAGATCATGGTGGATCTGATGGATCTGATGGATCATGGTGGATTGGATGGATCTGATGGATCTGATGATGGACCTGAGCAGCAACTCTGTTCATGATTCCCCTGCTTCACCATGATTACCAGTTCATTTAATGCAATGTTTGCGATGTTAATGTGTGTTAATGTCATCACACTGTTTTGACACGACTTGGACTTAACAGTTTCTAGAGCAGTGGTAATAAATCTGTTCGTTTTATGGGCACTGACATTAGAATACACAATTCACTGAACAGACCGATGCCTGAATTCTAATTTGCAGCATTTATCCATAAATGTCAAACATTAAAGTGGAGCAGAGGTTAAAGTTTTTGTCTCCTGACATACTGTGAAGGCCTGCTTACTGCTGCAGCACAAAATAAATATTGATTTTCTTCCATATTATATTAAAATATTTTTGAGTGGCAATGAACCACCACTAATAGATAGACAGACAGACAGACAGATAGACAGACAGACAGACAGACAGATAGACAGATAGACAGATAGACAGACAGACAGATAGACAGATAGACAGACAGATAGATAGATAGATAGATAGATAGATAGATAGATAGATAGATAGATAGATAAAAATGATGCACCACAACAGTCAAATAAAAATGTTTTTTTTACCTCAGCCAACCAGTCCAGGCAGACGGTTGCCTTCCCTGAGCCTGGTTCTTTTGGAGCTTTTTTCCCGTCCCTATCCCAGGGTTTTTTAAAAAAAAATTTTATCGTTCTTTCCCAACGTCACTCATAGGGAATCCAAGCTTTGGATTATTGGGTTTTCTGTTTATAATTTGTACAGTCTGTATCTTACTATGCTAAGGGCATTGAGATGATTTTTTGTGAATCTGCGCTATATAAATAAAATAAAATTGAAATAATAAAACAGCACAAAGGTGGAGAAATTAGACATCAAAACTAAACTTCATGAAGCATAATACATACACTGCCATTCAAAAGTTTGGGCTCACTTACAAATGTCCTTATTTTTGAAACAAAAGCTTTTTTTCAATGAAGATTACAAGAAATCAATCATAAATACACTCTAGACATTGTAAATGTATTAAATGACTATTCTAGATGGAAACAGCTGATTTTTAATGGAATCTCTCCATAGGGGTACAGAGGAACATTTCCAGCAACCATCACTCCTGTGTTCTGATGCTACATTGTGCTAGCTAATGGTGCTGAAAGGCTCATTGATGATTAGTAAACCATTTTATAATTATGTTAGCACATGAATTAAAGTGTGAGTTTTCATGGAAAACATGAAATTGCCTGGGTTACCCCAAACTCTTGAATGGTAGTGTAGCTACAGTAATTCAAAAGAAATGTTAAGTTAACTGTTAGCTAATTAGCTAAGTAGCAACCTGGCATTGGTGGCCTACTAAGAGCATCATAGGAGGATAGACCATGCAACTGTATTTTAAGCAAACCTGATCCTTTACTGACAACAATGTGACTTATTTTCCAGCATTTCTCTGCATCTGTTGCCCTTTTTCTCTATTTTGTCTTCTCCCTGTTTGTTTCGTCTTTCCGTTTCTTCAGACTGTCCAGTTCATGTAGTTTACTGTCAAAGTCCCCTCAAATGTCCTTTTCTTACAGCGGGAGAGTAAAGCAACTCAAGTCCAACAGACCATAAACCAGCCATGAGTCTCGCTTGAAGTTGCACCAAAGTGTTCTTGAGTTTACCAGAAATCCCCGGATAACAGATCAGTAAAGCAGCCAACAGAACACTCAGCAAAGCGTCCTGTGAAGCTGCAGCTTGGTCCTGAGCTCCGACACTCATCTTCAATAAGGCAACGCGTTAAACCGACAGATTAAGTCACTTTACAGCCATCGAGTTGTTTCACCGCTTCAGAACACGAGCAAAAAAAAAAAAGGAAAAAAAAGTGCAACACCAAGGACACATTTAACAGAGAGGAGGATGAATCACAGACTCGGGGCTTGATCTCAGGTACTCAGGAAGATAAAACATCTGTGTGAGCGAGTCCTCCGAGTGCGTGGAGGTTTTTACATGTGTTTGTGAAGGTTTTACGAAGTTGTGTTGTGTGATTTAATGTGTGTTTGTGAGGGCAGAGCCAACCCTCCCTGATACTTTGAGTCAGTCGCGATGCTGCGCTTCCAGCAAGAACTGTAAGCAGCTCAGCCACTTGTGAACCTCCCACACTCACAGCACACCGCTCGGCTACAAAGCATCTTTGTTCTCAGAGGAGACAATTCAAATCTCCAGCTCCAATTTCCCACGGATTTTTCTAAATGTAGCCTTCCTCGCTGTCTTTTGGCAAAAGAGTAGAAGTTTTTGCTTTGCTGTGAAGCTCAGCACAGTGATTATTCCAACTAATTCCTCAACAATAGAGTGCATTTTGACCAGTTGGGCAGCTGTCGAAACACACACACGCACACACGGTGATGTATATATATATATATATATATATATATATATATATATATATGTAAAAGAAAAAAAAACACTAATAGGTTTCGAGTCCAGTCCTGCCCGCTGACGTGCAGTGAAGCATTTCAACATGCCGACATGTTCCTGGGTTCGTGTGTGCGATCGTGAGTGCAGAGGTGTGAGTGTATGTCGGATCGATGTATGAAAGAGGAGAAAAAAAAATCAACAACCCTGAACCGAAAGACCGTGGCAACAGCAGCCCAAATCACCGGACTGGTAAAAGTCAGCAGAAAGATCAAGACTGCATGCAGACGCCATCATCAGAGTCCGACCAGACAGAAAGGGGAGAAATCCAAAGGTAAAAGGAAAAAAGAAGAACACTTTTCTGAGGTGTTAGTGGGGAAAAAACAACATCTGCAAAGAAAGGAAAAGGTGGGAAAAACAAGAAAGAAGAGAAAGAAACCTGGGCAAACTGGCTCACACCAACTTGAACCCTAGAAATCCTCCAACAATCCCGACGTGGTTGCGTCCACAGCAGGGCCAAAACGCCGCCACGAGGGCCGACTCTGAATTTCACGACTCACATTCAACTTAAATACAGTTTCCTGGCTGCAGCGTTTAAATAAAAACTCCAGTTTCCAAGAGAACGATTTCAATTTGAAACCCTAAGCACTTGAAGTTGGCCCTCGTCCTGCAGTTTGACCCCGCTGTGGGGAAAGGTTCAGCAAAAAGCCTCCACCACCGGGCCTCAGTGAGGAGGAAAACATTCCAAGAAATCATAAAAATCCACCGTGGAGATTGAAGAGCGTCGCTGCAGCTCCCAGATCAGCCCTGATCCCAGCATGTGTGCGTGTCAGCGATCCATGTTTCTGTTCATGCATGTGTGCAGGTGTTTCTGCCTGTAGGTGCATGCAGACGTGTGTGTCTGTGTGTGTGTGTGTGTGTGTGGAGGTGTGTGTTGGTGTGTTGCAGGCAGTGATGGCATGCTGTTCTGTGTCTGTTACAGTTTAATGTGTTGGTCTGCACACACTCGCGCACAGTCTAGAGGAAATCCGAATGTGTTATCGATGTGTTTTCATGGACTCACCGATGACCACGGTGGTGATCTGGTGTCTGCTGGCTCCGTGTTTGTTCTTCACCTCGCAGATGAAGGTCGTGTTGACGGCGTCGTCCACCTTCCTCACGATCAGCTTGTTGCCGTCGACGACCACCGTGTCAGGAAGAGAACCGGACGCCCTGAAAGAGGGAAGGAGAAGAAGTAGTAGTTTTGGTGAGATGACAAAGGAAAAGAAAAGACACAATTAAGAAATATAGATAGATGGATGGATGATAAATGGATGGATGGATGAATGAATGGATGGATGGATGAGAAATGGATGGATGATGGATGGATGAGAAATGGATGGATGGATGGATGGATGATGGAGTGATGATAAACGGATAAATGGATGATAAATGGATGATGGATGGATGATAAATGGATGGATGGATTGATGATAAATGGATGGATGGATGAGAAATGGATGATGGATTGATGATAAATGGATGGATGATAAATGATGGATGTATGGATGGATGATGGATGGATGATAAATGGATGATGGATGGATGGATGGATGATAAATGGATGGATGGATGATAAATGGATGAATGGATAGATGATAAATGATGGATGTATGGATGGATGATGGATGGATGATAAATGGATGATGGATGGATGGATGATAAATGGATGATGGATGCATGATAAATGGATAGATGGATGGATGGATGGATGGATGGATGGATGACGGATGGCTGACAAATGGATATATGGATGATAAATAAATGGATGGATGGATGGATGGATTGATGGATGGATGATAAATGGTTGGATGGATGGATGGATGATAAATGGATGGATGGATGGATGGACGGATCGATATATGGATGATAAATAGATGGATGGATGGATGATGGATGGATGGATGGATGGATGATAAATGGATGGATGGATGGACGGATGGATATATGGATGATAAATGGATGGATGGATGGATGATAAATTGATGGATGGATGATAAATGGATGGATGATTGATGATAAATGATGGATGGATTGATGGATGGATAAATAATAAATAGATGGATGGATCGATGGATGGATAAATAATAAATAGACAGATGGATGGATGGACGGATGGATGGATGAGGGCAATAAGATGCCTAAAAAGGTGGTATTTATAAAAATGTACAAAAATTGTTATAATTTACAATAAGGTGCAAACTGGTGGTATTTCCAATACAAAGGAGTATTATAAGGGTGCAGAATACAATGAAATATAGTATTATAAGAGCACATAATACAATAAAACAGAGTATTATAAAGTATGAAAGGTGCAATGTGACAATAGGAATAATAACAGCAGAGTATAGTATATAGGAGGGTGTGGTTAGCGGGTCCTGGTGGGTAAACTGGTTGGTAAAGACAAAGAAGGGAGACAAGTTGCAATAAAAAAGATGTAAGAAAGACGCCATATGTTTGAGAGTTTTGATAAAATAACATGAAGCGAAAGAAAAATCAAAAAGGCAAATCGATGAGAATAGCATGACTGAAAGATGAAGAGCGAGAAGAAAAAAAAAGGGACAGTTTTGTGGCAATGATATTTAAAAGCAGCGTTAATGTGAGAAGAATCCCAGACATGTGAACAGCCGCTCAGTCTCAGGATTCATCCACACAGGACGCCATCTGTCCATCAGAAAAAAACACTCCAATGATCATCAAAGCAGAGAAGAAAAAGAAGAAGAAGAGAGTTCTTTATGTACGGACGCCGGTACTCACGCGGTCCAGGTGACGGTGGTCGGCTCTGGGTTGGCGTTGGAGAGGCAGAGCAGCACGGCGTCAGAGCGGCCCACGTACCAGTTATTATCATAACCCTCAATGGACACCGAGGGGGGGTCTGCAACACACACACAGCAGCGATGAAGTTCATTTTTTAGTCTGTTTGCTTGTTTTATCATTTATTTTCTACTTCAATGTTTCATTTATGCGGGTACATTTGTAGTCTAGGTAACAGCGCAGGACTGAAGACTTAAGTTAGTCGGGCAAATCTGCATAATGAATAACAGTGTAGGGTCTTAATATTTAACAGTCAGGTAAGTATTTTATGTAATATCGCAGTGCTTTCACCTTAATATTCTAATTAGTCGGGTAACTTTGCATAAATAATAATGTAGAGTCTTAATATTTAACATAGGTAAGTACGGATTTTATGCGCAGTGCTTTCATCTTAATATTTGAATTAGTCAGGTAGTTTTGCATTTTATATAATACTAGAGGATCTTTATCTTAATATTTTTACTTGTTTGGTAAATTTGTGAACCAGAAACAAAGACTATTAAATAAATAACTGTGGCTTGACTCGACTATTAAGGTTCAATTGAACTATTTTACTTGTATTTGTTAATCCTGACGCACACTGGAGAAAAGAACAGAGTTTTACAGCCTTTTGCACGGGCACATTACAGCGTAGTACTCCACCAAGGCTGCTCAGTCATTGAATGACTTTTGACAGATGAAATCTTTAAACAATTCATAGTCCAGAGCAGTGGATTTGTATCAGGATCGCATTCATGTGATCATCAGCAGGCAGCTGACGTAGCGTTCACTTGTTGTCATGGTTACAGTGACACTGTGCCGCTATCTCACAATGATACAGAAATCTTTAACAAATCCGTGGATCCAGACTAGAAGCTACATCACTGCCAAAATCTAATCACTTGGTCCTTGAGTCATTTCTGACCTTCCTTGAAAATTTCATCCAAATCTTTTAGTCTGTTTTTGAGTAATGTTGCGAACAGACAGACAGACGGACAAACCAATGCCGATCTTCACATAACTCCGCCCCATTCCTTGGTGCTGTAAAAATGTATAATATTGAGGTGTAGTGGCGGTTAAATAAATACATTTCAATTGATGATCTTTTGGTTTGTTTTTATGGATTCTATCGACATCTAATTAGCTTTTTTCTCTGAATCGTCACAATTAACATCCACATTTTCTGCCAAACTCAACCAGTTTATAGACTAAATAAAGGAAAAGAACAGCAAATATGACATATTTTGTTTTACTTTTTACAATTGGGTAAAGCAAATGGTTAAGTCTGAAAAATTGGAAGCTTCAAGTTGACATTCCCTAAAATTGACCCTCTTTTTCAAAGAATCAAATGATTTAACCTCAACCACTGGCATTAATCTGACGTGTGTCAGGTTGTAAAGTACAGCAACATATCTTAGCAACACTACAGCTGGAATTATCACTGGTTAAACCTAATTCAGTCACCAGTTTTAATTCTATTGCATTTTGTATGGTTTTGTTGTTTTAATTTTAATTGTCTATGGCTATTGTGGCTTCCTGCTTTGTGTCTGTCAAAGTAAACTCTTGTTTTTAAAATTATAGTCAATGAAATTGGGTAAAGTGAGATTTATTAATATGCTGTAAATTCTCTGGTTTGCTCACAATATGTGGAATCACCTCACGTTACCGCCATGAAAATGTCGACGCTCAGTCATGTCAATCCAGAAAAAGTGACTGTAAGGGTGACATAAGCTGCTCTAAAACATCATCAAGTACAAATATGTTTATCTAGTTAATAAGATAAAATGATTCGTGGTTTAGTTCCTTCTCTTCTGGTTGACTTCACTGATTTTAAATCTACTGCAAACAGAGCTGTTGGAGATGCAGTAATAGAAAAAACTGCATTTATTCAGGCGTCCGTTTCCTTCAGAGCATCACATCAATGGAATTCAATACTGCAATCTCCAGCCTATTATTCCTTTAAGCACAATTTGAAGAAATGGCTTATTGGAAAACACAATATCAACATTGACATTGTCTTCTAGCGCCTTTAACAAGATTATACTCATTAAATAACTGTGTCTTTGGGTTCATTATACTGTATCTAACTGAACTGGGGATCTGGGTTGTGTGTGCTTTGATTAGAATGTAGGTTAATGTCACTATTGTACATCAAGTATTGTGCTGGCATTATGAATTCTGGATGCCAACAACATCATGCTGATGAAATATAGTGTTTTCGGCAAATGTGGGTGTATAAAAAATTTTTTATAGATACATTTATTCGAATGTCGATTTATGCAAATGGTTTGTTTTCAAATTTATAAATTAAAACAGCTCGCCAAGTGTTGTTGCGCAGCAGAAGATGCTGGTTCCAGAAGTATTTTCACTGCCAAATCCAATTATCTTTTCTGATGTTCTTCAACACAAAAGCTGAGGCAGCTCCTGGACAATGTAAAAACAATACGGGTTTATATTACGGCCATCAGCGATTAAGGATTTAAACTTAGCTTCGATGAAAACTATCACATTTTTGGAGCGGTTTTGAGAGATAAATTGCCCTAAATTTCCAGTTTCGGCTCTGGTCTGTTGAGATCCTTTTGCTCTTTGGTGTGATTGACCTTCTCCTGGTTTCTATGCAGATTGTTCAGGACCCTGTTTGGACTCATGCCCACACTTGGACGCGGTTCAGCCTGTCATTTTGACTGCTGGTCCTCCGCCCTGCCTCCTGCTCTCTGATTGGACCAGTGCCCTGAAACTGGTGCTCCAATCAGCACTGCTGGTTAAAAACTCAGCCAAACTGTTTCTCAGAGTGATTTTTTCTTATTTACATTTTTGTCTCTGTCATTTCTGGTATTTAAGTAGATTACTGTCCTGCTAGTAAACTTCTGTTTGTGATGTTAGTTTGGTAACTAGAGGATGGTTCAGGTTATAAAGTTCAGGAACACATTTTAGCCAGTTTGAATTATCTCTATCTAGACACACCAGGTCAGCACAGGATTTAACTTTGAGCTATTTTATTGTTAAGATAGTGCAAGAAAACAGGTTGAAAACTTCCTCTTTCTGCTTATATATGTCATTTTTTGGAGGAACATCCACCACCTTTCATTCTTCCTCTTGTGGCATTTGCCATTTTATGTTTTTCTCCAAAAACATGTACATTTTTCCTCACTGTGGGCTCATTTTTCACTGCAATATGAAATTCTGTACCTCCATGGAAGCAGAGCAACCATGACTAGAAGTAGAGAGAACTCAAAAATGTCTTCTGTGCAAATTAACAAACTTATAATGACATAAATCATTAAAAAAGAAAACACTGAAGTGAATTTCTTTGGAAAATCTGGTTAAAAATTTTAAAAATCTGGATTTAACATTTGCAACATTCTCCAAGTGACAGTAGAAGCTACACTACTATAGATATTTTACTACTTGTATTGTCACACAATGCCTGGAGTTCAGCTGAAAAATCCCAAATTTTTTGTCCCATAATTCTTGATTCCAGTGGAGTCACTAATGGCTTCACAGTTCTTCCAAGAAGCACATATTCTTCTGTTTTTTTACAGAATTTCTATAGGGCAAATGGTGTATTTTAGGTGAACCATGTAGAAAAAAAGTGATTTTGATTATTTTTACTTAATCTCCTCACAGATGAATAGTTCAAGGACCACTTGTTAGATGAAAACTGACAATTCTTTGTGTTGTTACACTTTCTGGCTCTGAAAAATGGTGTCACTTTTGCATTTCTTTAAGAGACAGCATGCCTTTCCAACCTGTCGGTGGGTTGTAGGGTTGAGAGGGTTAAAATACATTCAGATTTGGTGCGACTGCGTCCGTCTGGTTGTTTATATGTTCCCTTCCTTTTCCTCACTGAGCTGAGTCTTGATAATTCCTCAATACAACAGTCACTGCATTGAGAAGAGAAGCTGGTCAGAGGCTCCAATCAGAAAATTCCTCAATGCTGAAGTTTCAAAACCACACTGAAAAAATTGGCAGAGAATCAAAAACTGGATTAATCTAAGCTGCAGATTAGAAGTTTTCTTAAGAGCACATTGTTTAGCTTCCAGAGGCTTGTTGGGTTTTTATTTAAAGGCTCACTGAATTGCTTTTTTTGTCGTCACATCATCCATATTTGATTTTTTATGAGGACTTTTTAGAGAGTGTCTCATTTCCCGTCGATCCGAAGGGTCAGCCAGCGTTATTCCTGCAGAGAACTTCACTTTCTAAATACTGGAAATTAAAAACAGTTCTGTCCACTTTACAACTCTGAAGTTGTGCTAAGAGGCCAGAACAATCAACGAGAGCTCAGTTGCACCAGTTGTTTGGTATTTTATCACACTGGCGTGCAACGTAACTCCTATAAACTGTGGTAAACTGAAAACTTGATAAGAGGAAATTTGCTGTACGGCCTGATGGACGGCTGGCATTTAGAGATTTTTGATTGCCATCGGTGTCAGCATGTTGCATCACTCAGCTACAGTGGAATGAACCTCAGTACAAGATACAATAAAATAAAGTGCCTAGCAGCCGTGAGGGTTGATTCAGTTGAATCGAGCAAAGATGCCAAAAATGTGGAAAAGAAAACCTGAACCTTCTGAAGGGCAAGTTATTTTTTCTGACAAAATGTCAAACCTCCACCATTTATAACAGCCTGAAACTGTAAAAACAGAAAGAACAAGAAAGCACTCAGAGAGCACAGTACTCCGCCAAGACTGCTTAGTCCTTGCATGATTTCAGACAGATAGGTCCTGAGAAATCAGCAGCGGTGGATTTGTAGCAGGATCGCAATCATGTGATCGTCAGCAGGCAGCTGAGTAGTGTTCATTTGTTGTCATGGTTACAGTGATGCCATGCGGCTATCTCGCAATGATATGGAAATTTTTAACAAATCCATTGATCCAGACTCACTGCCAAAATCGACTCACTTGTTCCCTGTGTCCTTTCTGACCTTCTCCTAAAATTTCATCCAAATCCGTTATTCTGTTTTTGAGTAATGTTGCTAACAGACAGACAGACGGACAAACATACGCTGATCATCACATAATTCCTTGGCACAGTAATCATAACATTTCCAACATTTTGATGGTGCCTGAACTAATCAGAAGTGACTTTTGGGGGACTTTGGGGGAAAATTAATCAAATCTTAAATGCAAATTGTGATATTTTAGCAAAATCATTGCATTCTATGTGTCTCATTTAAAAACAAATGCCTAAAATAAGCTGTCGGTTTAAATCAGATTCTGTAAAAAACTGAAAGTTCAGAATTCCTAAGTGCGATTAAAAAATTAAAAAAATGGATATGACTGGCATGACTGAAACAAACTATAATATGACAAAAAAAAATCAGGCCCTTTTCAACTGAATTGCAGGCGGTGTTTATATAGAATGAAGGATAAATGTGGTGGAATCTTGTATAACAGTGACAGAGGGGTAAAGTTTAGCATAACAATGTGCAATAGTGATAGAGGGATATTTGCAATATAATCATGTGTAAATGCTAATTCATTTTTGCTTGGTAGCTTGCCTTGGTGCCCCAGCTTTTGTCCGTTTGTATGCACTATGTGTTATTGCTTTTTCTTTTTTGCATATCTTTGTTCAGTTAAGGTATCACCTTATTTGTATTTTTTTTTATTTGCTAATGGGACTCATATTTATGTGCAAATGTTCATTAATATGAACTATCCCATTTTAAAAATAAATAAAACATATATACAATACATGGTGGCATTCTAGAAATAAAAATGAAAAATGTAAATAGTAAAACATCTATACCATCTAGAGCTACCATTTCCTCCCAGTATTAGTAACAACTATACTCACTTGGAAAAGCATTGTACATGTTGATTCCAGATTTATTCAATTCTTGTAAAATAAATAATTAAAGAGATTCTACTTTCTAAAACATTCTACATGAGCACATCACCTCAGTCCTTTACGCGTCTATTCAAGATGTTGTTTTTTGTTTTTTTTAGCTCTTAATGGTCTTGCTGCATTTTATTTATCTAATCTTTTAAACTTTTCGCTACCAAAAAAGAGCTCTAAGGTCATCCAATCAGCGACTACTTGAAGTACCCAGGTCTAAATACAAACGCCGGGGTGATGGGGCCTTCTCTGGAGCTCCCCTTTGACATGTGCACCATCACTGACCTGGGTCTTTTAAAACCACAACTCACAACCTTCCTGTTTGAAATGGCTTTCAACACCTAGCAGTATGGATGTATATTTTAGTGCTGTTTTATTGCTGTTGATTTTATTTTCTTATTGTATATTTTATGTTCTGCACAGTGGCGTAGTGGTTAGCACTTTTACCTTGCAGCTAGAAGATCCCTGGCTTGCACCCCGGCCTTCCGAGGATCTTTCTGCATGGAGTTTGCATGTGTGGGTTTCCTTCCACAGTCCAAAAACATGCGGAGGTTAATTGATTGTTCTAAATTTGCCCGTAGGTGTGAGTGCGAGTGTGACTGTGTGACTGCTTTAATTTACTGTATTGTTTTAAAGTTATTTTCTTGTTTTTTACTGTGAAGCACTTTGGTCACCCTTTAGCAAAGGGCTATACAAATAAACTTTGACTGATTTTTTCCCATTTCTAAGCAATTTATGACCATATAACTGTATCATACTGCACAGAAGACATTTTTAAATTCTTCTTACACCTAGTCATTGTTGTTTTGTTTCCATACAGGTGCAGGACGATATAATAAATAAAATATTTTTTAAAAAGCAATAAAAAAATCAGTATGAATGAATTGGAATTTTTAATACTAACTTTAATTATTTTTACATGACATATAATAAAAACAAAAATAAAACAAAACGCAAAAGTTGAAGTTTTAATAAATTATAATTTTTTTAATTTAGTTACTTTATCTTTCTGTATGGAATTTTCATGTTCTCCCTGAGGTACTCCAGCGTCCTCCCACAGTCCAAAAACATGCTGAGGTTAATTGGGAACTCTAAATTGTCCGTAAATGTCAATGCGAGTGTGATTGTTTGTTTCTAAATGGAGCCTTGTGATAGACTGGTGATCTGTTTAGGGCGTCCCCTGCCTTAACTCTAAGTGAGCTGTCTCCAGCCTGTGACAAAAGTCCTTGTCACATCATCTGAAAAACCTTTTCTGATGGCACACTGAGGTGGAGTTGGTAAAGATTATTGGACATAATGTGGACGTGTGAAAATAGAGAATACAACAATCACACCTTTGACACAAACATCTATCATTTTACCTGAGCGATTAGGGAAAAACCAGCACACCTGTCATCTGCGTCACAACTAGCATGAGGACTAAGCAGTGTATAAATAATGGATGGATGGATAGTTAAGACATTTAATTTGTTAATTTAAAAACTTTGAGGTAATCAGTTTCCACAAACATTTTGAATATTCAGAACTTATCAGGTTTTACAGCGTATGTAAGATGCTTTGAAAAATGAGCCCACAGTGAGGAAAAATTTGCACAATAAACGCCTAGAAGCCGCTTGGGGTTCAGCAGTTTTGGCCTAAAAATCAAGGTGTCCTAATAGCAGCAGGTTGAGAAGATGTTAATATCAATCTTGTTAAAACTAACCAAAGTGTAAAGTGTGTGGAGGAAGTTAAAAGAAGCAGGAAGTGGCTTTTTAGTTCCTTCATGTGTTCCATATTAAAAAAATCTAAAGACACAGAGAGAGACTGAAAAAAAGAGGCGAGTTGGAGCGCTGGGTGTGTGGAGAGGCCAGTTGTCAAAGCAGCCAGCGGATGAAGAAGAAGCAGGAGGGTAAGTGTGTGTTGTGTAATGTGTGTGTGATGTGTGTGTGTGTGTGTGATGTGTGTGTGTTCCTCCTAGAGAGCATTGACCTATAAAAGCTGATCTGAGTTACTCAGCAGACAGGAGACACGATCCCTCACACCATCACTAAACTAACACATACACAGCCAGGAGTCACAGTCAGTGTGTGTCAGTGTGTGTGTGTGTTTCTGTGTTTGTGCGTGTTGTGGTTCTTCTATCTTTGTAAGCACCAGCTTCCAGCATGAGCGCATTCTTATATGCCCTCAATTCCATGAACAGTTGGCTTAAGTTCAGTTCTGAGCTGAGAAATGAGAGCCTTGTCAATTACAGAACATGTTTGTGTATTCATGGATGTCTGAGTGTCCACACTGTATTCACACACACACACAAATAATGCACACATATACACGCTAAATCTGCCCACGTACATATTAACATGTACAGTTTGTCTCCTAAAAGCCAGTAATTTGACAGCTTGACATGCAGGCGTTTCTTCGTCTACGTAATTGTGTGATGAGCCTTGTGTCTTAGATGAATTCCTCTTCAACAGCTTGACAGCCAGACAGTTTGATGGTGTGTGTATATATCATCTACGTTTGCGCGTATGCATCTAGAAACCGGAGATTACAAAAAAGAAGGCTGAACAAAGACAATCTGTTCCATCTTTGCAGTAAACGGCAGCAAGGTCAGGCGATGCTGTCAGCAGCCCTAAATCTCTTTAAAGCCACACTGAACCTGTGTAATATTTTAATCCCATGCTAATTAGAATGGAGTTTAATGGATTAAATAAAATCTAATGTGTGTGTGCACACATTTGTGTGTAAACATGGGATTTTTCTATACCTCTGAGAGCCTAAAGCCCCCAAAGAACAGAGAAAAAAAAGATGAAAAGTTGTTTTGTGCAACGTAACGCCTCCAAAGTTTAGAGATTGGGTTTAACATTTGGAAAAAGCATCTGTTTTATCTGTCCTCATATTGTAGGCAATTACAGAAGTCTGGGTGGATGCATTTGTCACAATCTGCTTAGAAATTAGCAGCTAAAGAGAAACAGCGGTGAACATAAAGAGCTTTAAGGATGCTACAACTACTAGTGCACAAAATTCTGCTTCTTTGTGGCCGATCAACAAAGGACTACAAGACTAAATAAAATGTGGAGAGAATTTCAGAATGGTAGGACAACAATGCAGGAAAGTCTGTCAGACCATTTGTTGAGTAGAATGTATATTAATAATAAGCTGCAGAATTTGTGAACACACTGCTAAATAAGGGATCATGTGACAGACATACGTTTATTTTAATCAACTTTAGCAAAGACGCAGTTGGTTTTAGGATGAGTTTAAGCCTTATTTAAGAATTCCAGCAGTTGAGTGTAGGGTGGCCTAATCTATAACAAAGTATTCCAAATCATTTAAGTGTGAAATAGCTTTTCAATTGCATCACATCTCAAGAATTAGATCATTTCTACTTTCACAGTAGAGTATTTCTTTCTACAAACAATCAAAAACAAACACTTACGAAAGCCTACACAGAAAATACAAGCCCCAAAGTAGAAACTCAAAGCGAAAAAGTGCAACTAAATTGAGTACGGCTGTATTTTCCAATTAGCCTAATTGCATTAACATGAATAAAAAAAGAACGTTCTACATTCTGGGCTGTGTCCATCTGCATGTTTGCATCACGGCTGCACATGTTGAATAATTGTAACAGGAATTAAAATATCTGATTGAATTGGGAAGGGATATGGAAGAATCTGTGACCAACTATAACTCAGTACAAACACAGCAATGAATAAAAGTCATAAAACGAGGCACAGCACCACTGATCACAGCTGCAGTAGTCGCCATCTAAAGCTATGCCACAGACAGTGAAGTACTTTAACAATCTAGCCGTTAAAAACAGTCTAGCAGCTGCTTCAGACTTGGCCTTGGGGTTATTAATGGACATTGTTGTGACGGATCAGATAGAAAATTAACTTTTTAAGGTGATATCTAAGCAAAAAGCAATAATATTTTTTTTAAAATCACTCCTTGGCACAAGTGAAGGCATAGACACATGAAAAGAAGCCTTTGAATGTTGGGAGCAAGATAAATCTGCTCAGCTCAGATGAAGTCCAGGATGTTTGGAGTTACACCAGCCAGGACCACTACAGGCAATGAATAGTCCTGACAGTGAAGCACGGTGGTAAGAGTGTGGTGATACGGGGCTGCATGGGTCAAAAAGGTGTTCTGGAGATAACATTTAGAGATGCACCATGAATCTCTGGCTGACAAGATGACTGCAGAAACTTGGCAGAAGTGGAATTTTCCAGCATTCTAACACTGATCACACAGGGGTTTTTAAAATTAAAGCTCGTGTCCGGAGTTTGAATCGCAGCGTCTCTCAAAACACTGTTGGTCCCTCCCTCCCTCTGATTTCGCCCCTTTATTTGTGCACGCGCGCAGTACATGACAGGAGTGCCCGGAGTGCTGCAGCATCTTGCCTGTTTTGCTGTTTTCCTCTCTTCTACATTTAGTACATTTAGTAAATAATAAAGGAATTACGTTAGAATGCTGTATTGAGTCTAACTTGTCCTAATACCAAAATAACATAAATCTGCTAGGACGAACGAGTAAAGTTTCAATATGTGATTACACTCGTGTATCCCTCTCGATGACGTTGTTTATCAAACTTAGTGCATTTACGCGTGTATATGTGTTACATTGTTTATTTATTTCTATCTAGAGTTCAGAATTGCATGACTCCTCTGACGAAGAGTATGTCCCAGACGCCCCAACATCTTCCTCCAGAGGTCGGGCATCTAAACGAAGCCGTCAGGCGGGCTATGGAGACCGTGGTCGGGGAGCGACGTGAGCACCCCGAGCCAAAAAACGTCCTGCAGTCTCTTGGCCTGACAAGCCGTGGGATTGGCAACTTTTCTGGAAGTTGCTGAGCCCTGATGCTCTCTCCTCCACAAGCAAAACAAATGTGCGTACGGTTGCGTAGTGCGTAGCTCGCCCACCTCTGCATGGGCTTGCTTGCTGTGCGCGTAACCATTGATTGACAGCATGACAAAACAGAAGCTCGAACTTGATTGGCTCGCTGCCGACCGGCGCTTTTTGGAATAACATGGGGGTCTATGAGAGGAAGGCGGAGCTCATGAATAAATTTTCATATCGCGTTATACTAACATTATATTATAGTATCGAACTAGACTAACACATTTAAGCTTTGTTAAACAATGATAAATAAATTGAAAACAAACGGAAACTCCGGACATGAGCTTTAAGTAAAAAGCAAAAGCTGTGACTTGATCGCAATGCATTTTGGGGGATATTTTAAGGAGGAAGGTCAAGGAACACAATGCCTTCATCAGAGAAAAGCTGTAAAAAAGTCTGAAAAATTGCAGAACTTCTCTCCAGAAAACACTGGTATCATCTATGCCAAGGAGAGTTGAGTGTGTCATTTCATTAAAAAATAGAAAATGATGAATAATGTTGCATTAAGTTCCAACTGTGGAGCCTGTATGTTAAATCAAGACTGCAAAGCTTTCATTTTACACAAGAGTTAATAACTTCAGTTCAACTCAGAAGTGAATATTAAGAGTTAGAGTTTTAAATAAACCTGACATTGGAGTGATATTGCACAGCACAATGGCACTTGTTTTAAATCGTGCACACTAAGCATATAAATTTGTTCTGCATCAGTCCTTCTGGACTCCTTGTTTACATTATGATTACAAACTCTTTACAAAATTGTCATGTATTCTGATGTGCTGTTTGAACATGAGACTTTAAACAACCACTCTCTACAGACACACGGTGTTGGATGCTTTGATTAGTGGTGAAGGAGCTGCAGGTGACTGTAAAGTAAAGGACTAAAGGATCTCTGCAAGGTACCGATCCGTGTCTGAAGTTGTAAGCACTCTCAGATCCAGACAAGTCATTTATATCCTTAGTTGGTTCATTAAAACAGTCTCCCTGCGGCTGTGCATCATTTATCATTTTGTTCAAGTCGACATTATTTGGAGGAAAATAAACAGAATTAATGTGGGCACGTGTGTCTTCCTTACACTCCACGGACAGCTTGACGGCATAAACCCACGGCCGCTCCTGTGTTCTCTGGTCAACCATGCAGGTCACCTCCCTGCCGTTGTCTGCCGGCGTGGGCACCAGCCGATACTCGCTGCGTACCGTCACCGTGCCATCTGGCCCGTTGGTGGTGCTGGTCGAGTGATTGCCTCCAACCGATGCCAGCCACTTGATGGTCGCCGCCGGTTTGCCGTCGGCCGCCTCGCACCGGGCCACCACCACCGATTTAGTGCCAGCCTGGACCGTCACAACGTTGGCCGAGTTCTTGGGCTTGGCTGTCAGAGACAGAGGATAAGAGAAACACAGGAGGAGGGAGAGGTGAATGGACAATAGACAGAGGGAGGGAAGGAAGAGGGAAAAAGATGACAGGAAAATTCAGACAGGACAAAAAGGGGTGAAGAGGAGGGGGGAAAAAAAGCAAAGTGGCGGCAAAAGAGGAGGGAGATGAAAACATAAAGAGGGTGGTGAAAGGAAAGAGACATCAAACATCGGGGAGGGGAGGGAAAAGCAGAGGAGGTTCAATCAGTTTGTTGTGCATATACACTGTGGCTTCCTACTGTGGCTGTAATGAAATTCTAGGAGGAGGTGGATGCCCACCGGTGCGACCCTCAGCCGGTCAACATCACACAGAGTCAGACAGAGAAAGCACAGATAGATCCTTAACCGTCTAATGGGAGGCGTTACAAAGCATGTTCTCTTAGTTTAATACCAAATAAACCTTCCATTTCTACAATCATCATCGTTTCTGAATGGAAAAATCTGCTTTTCTTTGCCCCAGTTAGAACATTTTTGACATCAGCCATCGGAAGTTTACGTGAAACATCAACCACACCAACAATTATGCAAAACATTCATTCACCATTTTCTTGAATCAAACCAGTCTCCTTTAAAGTGCCAAAAAACCCAACCTCTGTTGTGCTATCAATAAATCTGTAAAGTCACTGAATTCCATAATTTCACGATGCCAAGCGTTGCAATTTACTTTTTGTTGTCTCACCAAACACACATCATCTTGTCCTGCAAGATGTGATTTAGTAAATTTTCCCCTAAATGCCTTTCAATCTGTGTGGCTGCAGGCCATGCAGAGATAGTAATGGACATACTGGAACAGAAAGATTTTATTTATCAAGAAAAAAGTGAAGCAATTACTCAAAACACTTTATTTTTGGAACAGCGTTTCCTGCTGGTTTATTGTAGCTACTGTCAGTGCAGAAATTGGTTTGTCTGTGTGCTCTTCGGTGGATTTCTTTCCATTAAACGAGCCCACAGAGAAGTCCTTGCTCTTTCATTCTAAAAGGACACACGCCGAACTTTACGTGCCCTATTTTTTTTTTTTTTTAAATGGCAGTGAAACACTGTAGCTGGATAGGAAGGAAACAAAATTCAATATAATGCCACGATGCACGGATATTCATGATAATAAGAAACTGTACGACCAACCAATAAAACTAACCCATAAATGTTGACCTTTTCAGCAGTGTTTAATGCTTTCAATTAAGGCCTGAAAACACTGAAATGACTTTAATACATCCAGTAAAGGTTTCATTGTGAAGGCCGCACTTTTAGAGGGAAAGTCAGTGATTCTAATCCAAAACAGTTATTGGAATTTTTTTTTTCATGCCTGTACAGCAAATAAAGGCAGAGCAAAGAGCCAATCTCAAAATTAAGCATCAGACTCTAGCTGCAGAATGGTCCGACTGCACTATTATTCTACTATCAGGGGAAAAAAAATGTAGTGGCTTTTTTGTATGTCATTTGACAAATCACAACTGCCTTTCTCAGCGCTAAGCCCAGCATGTAGTGATGGTGCCCCTGCAAAATAGTGACACGAGAGTTGTTTGGATGGAACATTGGCACATAGGGAGGAAAAAACTCTATAAATGGATAAGCTACTGAAGAAACTAGCATCCTGCCTTCATGCACGATTCAAATCCTCTGCAATTTTTGACATTTTTAGTGTGCTAGGTTGCTAATATGTGGGTTTCTGTTCTTGGTGCAGCTAAATGGCAGACTAATAGATGCAGTCAACATCCAGTAAATCAGTGTAACCCATTTATGCAGCTGGAGTACTTATGTACTTAAGCGTGAAAGTGAGAGGACCTTGACATGATAGTGAAGAAGGAACTCAACATTGAATGTGTCTTGTCATATCACAAATATTTAGGATCTTTATTCCATATATGTCATTACAAAGCAAAAAATCTCCTTGCCCTCGGCTTATATAACGATTTGCCTGTGATGAGTGTTTAGGACACGTTTTTGGTAACTCAGGAAGGCTAATAAAAAGATAGCTGACCTGCTCGAAGATATTCGCCGGGTTTCTGATGATTTGAGGGACAAAGATTTTATCAACAGGATGGACTGGGCAGCTCTGTTTTAACAGCAAACATTCACCACACGGTTCAATCAACACCAGCTGACTGACTGCCCATAAGCCACGCCCCTCACCACACACCCCACACACTTCCCCTCTGCCCACAGAAACTCCGGACAACATCACCCACAATATCCCAACTGTTGTTTTTAACAGACCAAACAAAATCCAGACTGCTTCTGGGGGTGCTGTCCATGGGTCCCCTAGCCTCGGTTGGATGGGGGGCTTCCCACCTTGGTGTGGGGTCCCCCTGTCTGCCGGGGTCCGGGGGGTCTGGGTGGCGGCATCCCCGGTGGTCATGGCCTGCAATTCCTCCCAGTGTGGACGGCCCCAGTGGTGACGCTTGCCATGACCCTCAGTGCCATGTCATGTCTCCATACAGTCCATGGTGAGAGTGTGCGCACATGTGTGTGTGTATGTGTGTATATATATATATATGTGTACATACCCAGGGTAGGAGGGAAAGTTTTTTTTTCTTGTTTTTATTTCAATGTTGTTAATTCAATGTTTTTAATGCTGTAAAGCACTTTGTGGCCCAATTTCATAGTATGAAAAGTGCTATACAAATATATTTTGATTGATTGATTGATATAAATAGAAGGAATGGGGCACACCATTGTGACAGCATTTAAGCCTTTCATAGTTTGATTAGCTGCTCAGCTAATGGATAAAGATGTTGCAGGGTTTGTACAGTTTAACAAACAATCAAAAAAGAAATGAACATCTCTAAATGCTACATGGAGGTTTAACAGGAAATACCTCTCTACATATGTTTAATACATCACCACAACAATGAGCAGTCAGATGCTGCAATGTACAGACAAACGTCCAAGTCGATTTCTTTCTAGCTCCATCCTTGATTGGTTTGTGTACATTTTGTGGTTGGCAGGATGACCATGTGTATTTGTTATCAATGTTGCTATGAACTATGGGTAACTCATGTGTGAGTTTGCACCTAAAACTGATTCTAGGTGCAAACTCACACATGCACACTTGCTCACTAGATTAAATATTGTGATTTTTATTTTAATCATCTTTATAAATACATTCTTTACAACAGGCTCCTCTATTTAACGTTGCAGGAGAGTGAATGCTGCCAACCTCCGATAATCACAACACTGAAACGCCTGAACTTTTGCTAGCTATTGATATGCAAATTTAGCTTGTAGTTGCTAATTTAATTATTAATCAAAGTTCCAAACTGATAGTTTAGCGCAGCTTGTGATGAGGCTGATTTAACATCCCTGTCACACTGACACAAACATGCCCAAGGCTCAGCGGCGTCACCTGCATGTTTAACAGATGAACCCGCAAGCTTTGGGTCATGGGTGCTTCCTTTTTTCTCTACACACTTTCGTCTTCATTTCAACAGCCCACAGATCTTTGTCCCAGTGCTCTACTGGGTTCTTTTTGTGCCCAGCAGTCTGGCCTCTCTGATTCCGAGTCTCGCCGTTTTATTTTTTTGTTTTTTCTCTCACATCTTGAGGTGAGTCCTCTGAGGCTGCGACCATCAAGTCTCCTCTTGATGCTCGACAAGGAAACATGTGCAGCTACGTCCCGGAGAGCGATCTTGACATGCTGCACAGACATGAATGTGATTTTCTTCACTGTGTAAATACCAGGTCGGGTTGGGTGCCATTTTCCAATTTGCCTTGTGCACACCTGCTATGCTGGAATGAACCCAGCTGAATTTGGCAACTCGGCCAGCTTTGTTATCTCTCTGGTTTTGCTTTTTATAGGCTCATTCTCCTCTTCAAAGCATGGTCCCTTCCTTACTCCTCATATCGATAAACTCGTTTGTGCTTTGACTGCACTGAGGTGCAACCAGACCATTCATCAGCAAAGTAGAATGGTCTGGCTGCACCTCGTTACCATTGTGCTGTATTTGTGTCTTTGTCTTTTACCGTGCTAACCCCAGGATGCAGCAACGATGTCCTTGCAAAATAGTTACTGGAGAATTGGTTTGGGTGGAACATTTTGCACACAAGGAAGTCAAGCAGTGCCAAAAAATGACTAATTAACTGGGAAAAAAAACAAGCAGAGCTGCCCTAAAACATACAATTTTCTGCATGTGGGTTGCTACTTGAAGATTGTTAAAACAAAGAGGATTTTGACAATGCTAAAAGACAGACAGTGATGGGGAAGAAGGGTGGAAATGGCAGGTACAGAATGAAAACACATTTTATTGGGCTATAAATTACTTCTCAGCGGAGACAACAATGCAGCTAAACTGGTTTATCCTAGCATCAGCCTCATGTGTTAAATAAAATGTGTAAAAAAGCTATGAATGAGAGGGCATGCTCTGTTTTATATGGATAGGAAATATGAAATAGGTTTAACAGATTTCACAATGTTAATTAATTCCCTCAACTCGCTATATATCACATTAATAAGTTCATTTTAGCTTAATGTGAAGCTGCAGGCAAACGTTTCATTCACCAAGTGGCCCCTGACAGTGAAGGTCTCACACATTTCACTTTTACTGTAATTCTAGTCTCGGTTCACCCTCTACTCTAATTTGTAGTCTTCACTTTGCAAAGAAAAACTGACAAATGGAAATTACACCAAAGAAAAAAAATGGGTTGGTTTTCCCAATTTGTTCCACTTTGTTCTTTGCTTAAAAAAGAAGAAATCAAGCCTGGAGTTACACCAAAGCAACAAACAAGCTGTTTTCCACTTTGTTACATTTCATTTTCAAAGTTAATGGACATTGTGAAGCTTTGAAAATGGGGACGCTTTCCCATTTTTTGTTTAAAATGGAAAAATGAAAATGTGCCAGATCTCTTGGTTTTGGTGTTTGATCAAAAAAAACTGATTATACTTTGCACTGTCACACAATGTTCTTAAAATTGCTATTTCTCTTACACATATCTTTCAACACTGACACAGAAACAATCAAAGCTGGTACTGAGCTCTGAAGTGGAAACTGAATCTACCGAACCACAAACCCCGAAGAACACAAAATGCATATTTGGTGCCTGAACTGTATTTTAAATGAAATGTGGAGATATGGTTCTAATAGCTACTAAACATACCAGCTTGCTAACATTTTCTTTCCCCTTCCATATTCCTATTTACTCACACTTAACCCTTAGATGCACGAGTGATTGGACCCTACACTCTTCTATAAGTGGATCAAAAATGACCCGTGTAAGAACCACTGTGTTTTTGTATTAAATTTGTATTATTGCTTTTCTTGTATTTTTAAACACACAAGAATGATTTTGTGATGAAATGTGTTTATTTTCCACTTTATAATAGATTTTGAACATTTTGATCATTTAAAAAAAAGAAGGATATGACACAGAACAGAAATAGAAGAATGTCAGCATCCATTTTCTGACATTTTTCCACTCTTTTCCTCCAAGTTTGTACACTTCATCACCTCTTGTATGATATTACCAGTGATAAAGAGCTTGGGGTAGTAATACGAGTATTACAAGTTCTTTAAAAGTATAAAATTTTACTTAAAAATGATAATGCAATGACATGAAAAACATGCTTTTCGAGGAATAGCTGGAATCTGAAATGATAAAAAAAACCTTTTCATTACAGAGATATTGCAAGAAAACGACCTCACTGGGTTATTTTTGATTCACTTACGCATCTAAGGACTAAAACAGCTTTTTTGCAGATAAAATGGACAGAAACTGAGGTGGATATTGCCTCACTAGAAATACCTTCCAGGCTGGACTGCGTGTGATGTGCAGTTGCCGTAAATTATCACCTGCTCATGCTTGTAGTCACCAGCTTCAAGGCTTTTTTGCAAAGATGAATTTCACTTTCTGATGTCAGCTTGCCAATCACTGCTGATCCTGGTCAGAGGTTGAGATCACTACCTCACTGCTGGCTTTGTGGCGAGCGTCATGCATCGCTGCTTTGATAGCGGCATCAAATGTGCATCAAAGCTGTGCATGTTGGCAGATGTTTCATCATGCAAAGGTAGAGTTCTCAGTCTTCTGGAATTCTGTTGTACTACCAGTCAAAAGTTTGGACACCTTCTCATTTAATGGTTTTTCTTTATTTTCATGACTATTTACATTGTAGATTCTCACTGAAGGCCTCAAAACTATAAATGAACACATATGGAAATATATAGTAAACAAAACGTGTGATTTAAGTCAAAACATGTTCTGTATTTTGGATTCTTGAAATAGCCATGCTTTGCTTTGATTACTGCTTTGCACGCCTCCTCATGAAGCTCTGGATGAGCTTCATTAAGTAGTCACCTGAAATGGTTTTCACTTCACAGGAGTGCCTTATCGAGATTAGTTTGTGGAATTTCTTGCCTTCTTAATGGGGTTGGGACCATCAGTTGTGTTGTGCAGAAGTCAGGTTGGTACACAGTTGACAGCTCTATTTGACAACTGTAGAATCCATATTGTGGCAAGAACCAATCAGCTAAGCAAAGAGAAACGACAGTCCATAATCACTTTAAGAACTGGAGGTCAGTCAGTCCGGAAAATTGCCAAAACTTTGAATGTATCTCAAAGTGCAAAAACCATCCAAGAGCTACGACGAAACTGGTTCACATGAGGACCGTCCCAAAAAGGAGGACCAAGAGGTTCCACCAGCCGTGTCATTGTGCGATGCAGAAAAGGTGAACGGATGGCCTCTACATGCATTGTTCCCACCGTGAAGCATGGAGGAGGAGGTGTGATAGTGTGACGGTGCTTTGCTGGTGACACTGTTGGGGATTTATTCAAACTGAAGCCACACTGAACCAGCATGGCTACCACAGCATCCTGCAGCGACATGAGGTTTGCATGTAGTTGGACCATCATTTATTTTCCAACAGGACAATGACCTCAAACACACCTCCAGGCTGTGGAAGGACTATTTGACCAAGAAGGAGAGTGATGGAGTGCTGCGTCAGATGACCTGGCCCCCATAGTCACCTGACCTAAACCCAATGGAGATGGTTTGGGATGAGATGGACTACAGAGTGAAGGTAAAAGGGCCAACAAGTGTTCAGCATCTGTGGGAACTCCTTCAAGACTTTTGCAAAATCATTTCAGATGACTACCTCCTGAAGCTCATGGAGAGAATGCCAAGAGTGTGCAAAGCAGTGGACAAAGCAACGGGTGGCTATTTTGAAGAATCTAAAATATAAAACATGTTTTGACTTATTTCACACTTTCTTGTTGACTACATAATTCCATAAGTGTTCATTCATAAGTTTGATGCTTTCAGTGAGAATCTACAATGTAAATAGACCTGAAAATAAAGAAATAACATTTAATGAGAAAGTCTGCTCAAACTTTTGACTTGTAGTTTATATCACAGGTTAGAAATACACAATCTCACTTTATTCCTGATTAAGAATTTCATTACTCCTATCACTTATTATCATTGTGTTCTTATTGTTATGACGCCGCTCTATAGCTTCAGTCGTTAACTGTTTGTCGATGGCGGATGATTGTGTCAGCTTTTGTCATTGTAATTGGCCTCAAAGTTGATTGAAAATCCACATTTATGCATCATTAAAAAGATATTAAAAATCTTGCTTATTGCCTTTCTGAGACCTGGAGATAACCTGGGAGGGAGGTGGAACAAAGAGCGGGAATAATGGAGCCGAGACAAAGCGAGGTGGAGGAGATAAGCAGGAAACGACAGGAGGAGACGCAAACAGGGGAGTGGAAACAGACGTAAACAGAGAGAGGCCATGCAGAAAGGAGGAGAGAGGAAAGCAGAGCGGCAGGAAAGGGTTTGGATTGATCTTAGAGCTTAAACAAGTCAGGAGTATCTGTCCCTGATGTGTTTCGTGACACTGCATCCAATTGAGCCCGTTGCGCCTCCTCACATCGGTCTGAGGCATCCTAAGTACAGAGTAATTATAAGGCCAGCGGGAAGTCACACTAGCAGAGCTGAATAAACACCACACGCCCATCTCCACCTCCTGGGGCAACATCAACAGGCAGGATGTCAGAGGGCGACGAGGAGAAAGAGAAAATGTATCACAGCTATGTTTCCAAACACCTTTAACTGCGTGAGGTGTGTTTGCTTTAAGGAACCGAGCACTTAGAAAGCTTCAAAGGTGAACGCATTCCTGTAGAAGCTGCATTCACCACACGATTTCATTTTAAATTGCATTTTGATGGCTGTTGGGCCAAGGACTGCGGTTTGTAATAACAGAATTATTGCAGCTGTAAAGTTCTCCAGAAACGCACAAAGATGACAAAAGAGGGATAGAAGTTGCACTGCAGAAACAATTAGACTTTAAAGCTTCAAATTTCCAGTCCAAGCCAGTTCCTTGCAGTCCTTTGGAGAAACATTCGTCATGGAAAATGTCGCTGCACCAACAGGGATCCTCAGAAACCTTCAGCAAGGCAGATACTTGGCCTAACTTAAACCTGGGACTTCTCAAGACTGCCTTTCTTTTCACCTTGGCAGGAGTTACAGAAGGAGGCCTCGCACTGGACGTCTGCCAGTTCCGATCGTAAACAAGTTGGGAATATCTGCCAAATGCAAAGATTTGTAACCGAGTGTGAAGCCGGCTGTTACTGAATTAAGGTGGCATTTGCATAAGACAGCTGACATCTGTCATAGTGACAGAGTTTGTGTTGAAATCAACCGAGCACCCACAAAGGAAATTAGTGGAGCCCAGCGCTGCCCTACATTATCACTTACGTTTGGCCCACATTTCGCAACGAGAAAGACGACGCATCTGGCAGCGAAAACAACTTAACCTTGATATTGTTCAGAACTGGGTGAGACCAGAGCCAGTAAACCAGATTACAAGTGGTTTGATGCTCTTAGCTCCTGGTGCTCACAGTTCACATGGGACTGTTGAGAAAGGAGCAATTTTGGGGCCACATTAACCTCCCCACGGCCATAACTGACTCATTTACTGCCTTAAAGGGACCACAGAGCATTCTACTGTCTGGGTTGTGTTGCTGTGTGAACCTCTTGAAGCAGTTAGACACAATCTGTACAAATTTCACAGGCTGATGAAGTCTATTAAGCTCCTCTCCGTTAATCTGAGCATGTCTGCTTCATGTCTGAATGAACACCCTGCTCACTTTTCCGTAAAAGTCCCAACAGCAATCCTACCAGGATGGACCCAGTAATATTTCTGTACCACTTTCAACCCAGCAGAAATATGAACTGTATACAGACACAATAACGGAGACTTTTTCCACATTTTGGCACCAATGTTTGTCAAAAATAAATAAATACCAGAGTGCATAAGACACAATAAAATGCTCTTCTGGATCACTTTTTTAAACATCTCTTGCATGCAAAAATGTCCCAAAAAAATTAAACTTTACTCTTATGGAAAAAGGTCGGATATTAAGGTGACTCACCAAGGCTAATTAAAAAACATGTTTTGACTAACAGGAGCTGAAGTCTGGTTCGTTGCTTCCAGTAGTTTGTGGGAGTCTTTCCTCTAAATTAATTGAATACCTACAACGTCAAACAGCAGCATTCAAATGTTCATCAAAGCAAAATTTATAGAAATTTTGGTAATCAGGTAATAACAATATGTA
This sequence comes from Acanthochromis polyacanthus, assembly GCF_021347895.1. NCBI lineage: Eukaryota > Metazoa > Chordata > Actinopteri > Pomacentridae > Acanthochromis > Acanthochromis polyacanthus. The sequence continues at coordinate 8,770,024 of NC_067123.1, forward strand.
CCCTCCACCTCAACTGACCTTTGTCTTTCGTCTGTACTCAGTTCAGCTCATCCATTTCAGCTTTCTGTGTTTGTGACGCCATTTGCAGAGGGCGAGTTAAGCTTCCAGAAAGGCTTCATGCTTTATCCAACAGACACTGCCACCACACTTTCTTAATTACTTTTAATTATAAATGATCCCCGACATGCAGACAGGATGGATCAGGATCTCACAGCACTATATTTTTAGTTGTTTAGCTATGTTTAAGAAATCATAAATAAACAAGAAAAGCACTCAGAGAGCGCCAAGGCTGCTCAGTAGTTATATCAGTTCCAACGGAAGAAATCTAGGAAAAATTTGGGTCAGAAATCACGGCAACATAGAATGTGGCCATTAATCATAGATGCACCCACAAACAAAATGACCTTGTGCTGAGCACAGGTGTGTGTTGTGCATGTGTACGTTATGTACGGATACCGAATCACGTGACCTAAATATGTAGCAGACGGCGGGAATTGATGGGACTTGGAAACACCCCCACAATTTAATCAGTTGTTCCATGTATCATTTTCGACAATAAGTCAAGACAAGTCCGCAGTGGTGGATTTGTAGTAGGATCACAATCATATGATCATCAGCAGGCAGCTGACGTAGTGTTCACTTGCCATAGCTACAGTGACGCTGTGCTGCTATCTCACAATGATACAGAAATCTTTAACAAACCTGTGGATCCAGACGAAAAGCTGCATCACTAACAAAATCTAATCACTTGGTCCTTGTGTCATTTCGAACTTCCCCTGAAAATTTCATCCAAGTCCGTTAGTCTTTTTTTTAATAATGTTGCTAACAGAGAGACAGACAGACAAACCAACGCCAATCATCATATAACTCTGTCGAAGTCTAACTAAGCTGTTAGTTATTTTGACAATCTTTTCCATACTAGCGCATCAATATGCATGTGTGGTTCCCTCCGTTGTTGTTTTGTAACATTACTGTAAAAGTGACCCGTGTCTCAATGACAGAACGGCGTCACTGTAACAGATTGATGAAGCAGCACTGTTAGGTTTCTGAATGGAGCTACAATAGATCACATTTAACCAGCAGCCTCCGAGGACGTCGGCTGGTAAATCTGTCGACTTTCTCGGGACCTTGGTGTGACCGTTGGAGCTGCAGCTTTTGTCCAATATATCACCGGTTATCATCTTGGTTTTTAATATGAAGCCGCATCACAAACTGATGTCTGGTTCCACACAGAGCAGCTTCAGCAGCACTGGCTCGTATCAGTGTTTCCTCCCGCTCTGCCTCTCTAAACATGGATTTATTCACTGCTGTTTCCTGATGAAGGGCAGCCAAGTGATGTATTTTTTTTTATTTTCTACTCTGCTGCATATATTAGCCAAAAATCAATAAAGGCTTCTGGATCTTGTTAAATTTTTGGGAATTCGTGTCTCACCAGCTGCCCAGGTTTGTAAACATCTTCTCTCGGCTTGACGTGCCGCCGCTGAATATTTCTAGACATTGTTGGGGGGAAAAACAGCTGTTTGGCTCCTCAACTGTTAACAATGCATGAATATTCACAGGAATACTTTATACTGCGATTATTCTGCTGCGTGTGATGTGTTGACAACTCATTATTGGCTGCTAGAAATGTTGATCAAATGCATTCATTTGAGCTTGAGACTAATTAAGCTAATTTAAGCTCAAGAGTGACTAAGTGCATAAAATTCGTTAAATAGGTATTAATTTTCAGAGATTTATGCAAAAACTAAAAAAGAAAATATCCAATTTTGACTTCTAATCCCCGGTTACACTTGCTTCTGAGCACATAACCAAAAAGCACCTCAAGGCCTCACATTTCAGGACCCCTTGTGCTGCTGCATTTAACAGCATTCTGACTGATTCATTGCTTCTACTTGAGGGCAAATGTAAACTCAGCAGCATTTTTCAGTTTTTTTGTCATTTAACAACTCCAAAACAGGATGGGGGATACAGTTCCAAATCACCAAGGCTGCTGGTTGATGTTGTGTCTGCTGACTGATGTATTTTCTGTGAATGGAAAGTGGCTCTCTACTTGTTTTTTAAGGTTAACACTCTTAGCCTCTGGGCATATTTTTCGCCTGTCATATTTTTATTCACCATGGGCTCATTTTTCACTGCGATATGAAGTCCTCCACCTTAATGGAAACAGCAGAACCATGGCTAATAGGAGACTGAACCTAAATACATCTTTTCTTTGCACTAAATTAAAGTTAGAATGACAAACACTACCGTTCAAAAGTTTGGGGTCACTTAGAAACGTCTTTATTTTTTTAAATAAAAGCAGTTTTTTTCCAATGAAAATAACAAAAAATTAATCAGATATACAGTCTAGACATTGTTAATGTAGTAAATAGCTATTCTAGCTGGAAACGGCTGATTTTTAAAGGAATATCTCCATAGGGGTACAGAGGAACATTTCCAGCAACCATCACTCCTGTGTTCTAATGCTACATTGTGTTAGCTGGTCTTGAAAGGCTAATTGATGATTAGAAAACCCTTTTACAGTTATGTTAGCACATGAACAAAAGTGTGAGTTCTCATGGAAAACATGAAATTGTCTGGGTGACCCCAAACTTTTGAACAGTAGCGTAAATTCCCCCAAAGAAGAAAGTTTGATTTCTGTGATTAATTATTATGCAAAAATTGAAAGAAAACACCTCTGCATGTACATTAAGTGCCCACATGTGTTACCAATACTTAATAATAATAATACAAAAAAAGGTGGTTCTATACACTATAAAAATTTCACTGTTTCCATGTTTAATTTGATTCCATACCCGTCTCTATCATTTCTGTCTAGACATTACCTGCAGTTCAGCTGAAATGTTCCTCAATTTTTGACACATCACTGTTGGTTGCAGTTGAAAGTCTAATGGCTTCATGGTTATGCTGATAAAGGCAGAATTTTTAGTTTTTTATAGAATGCACTTAATGCCAACTGTTTATTTTTGGTGAAATTTTAAGTTTAGGGATACAGAATAAAAGGATTTCGATGAATTATCATGATTTTAGGCTTAGATCTGGATCATTTTCCCCATCAAATTGCATGTCACAGATGAGTACTTCAGCGCTGAAGTTGAAATTGATGTGTTTTCTTTTTGCAGTTTTTCACAGTTGCTAGCTAGCTCTGATACATGGTGTAAATTTGGTGATCTTTTAACAGATAAATTGTCTTTTTTGTTGCAGTTGAAAGACTAATGGCTTCATGGTTGTCGATGTTTTGTTTTATGCAGGATCTGGTTACTGCAAACAATTTAAGTGTATTTGTAAAATAGACATGTAGAAAGAATTTACTCTGGTGAAATATCACAATTTTAAGCTCAGATTTGGAGAATTTTACTGATTGAGCGTCAAATCACAGCAGAGCTCCTGAAGGGCTCCAGTTAAAAATGCTAAAAAGATTTTGTTACATTTTTCACAATTTCTAGTTATGATTACCAGCCTAAGTTCATCAATGTGTAAAAAGTTAACATGTCTATCAAATCTGCCGACAGGTTGTGGGGTGCAGAGGGTTAATAAATCCTGCAAGAAAGGACGCCATTAACACTAGCAAGACATTTAAATGTCAGAAATGGATCCGTCTGCATATTCCTGTTCCACACTATTATTAGCTAATAACCAAAATGTGTTGTCTCATAGGCAGAAAAGCCAAACAGTATCTGAATAAACCCATAAACACACTGGATGTGGAGCATCGTCAGCGCTGGGACTTAAACTGCTCCGAGCTCCATCCCGCTAACTTCCATAATTTCAGTTTAACCTTTATTCATACAGGGAGGGTTCGCTTTGCACACATGACTCCTTCGGTGAGAGACCCTATTTTTCACTCTTGCACAGACTTTCACCTGGGACCTGCCCGGTGCCGTCACTTTCAGCATATCTTTCAGCAGCAGTGCCTGCAGGAAGCACACAGCGGCATAAAGGCCGACAGTCACCCAGCAGGAACACTGTTCTCCTTGTTACAGTGTGGCAGAAGAAGCAGCAGCGAGGACACATGTAGCACCAGACCTGAGGACAGTTTTGACTCTGGTTGCACTTCGCTGCTTCCATAATCAGCCATGACTGCCACTGCTGAACCAGGATCCAATGTGGAAAAACTGTAGTGTTCACTGTGCACCTTCATTTTTATTCAAGTTTATCATATGAATCTGTGACTTTTTTATTTTATTGCATGTCATTCTGGTTTTACTTCAATTTTTATCTTGTATCTTAATGATCCTGCCTTGTATATTGTCTTCACGTGACCTTTATTATTCTTTATTATTATTCTTGTTTTAGCTTTATTGTGTTTTTTGTAATTTTTATCCTGCTTATTTTATATCTTACTTTTATCCAACAGCTATAACATGTAAATTTCTCCAGTGAGGGATCAATGAAGTCTATCGTATCGTATCTTATGGTACATTACCTCACACTTTAATTCATGTGCTAATATAATCCCACAAGGGTTTTCTAATCATCAATTAGCCTTTCAACACCATTAGCTAACACAATGTAGCATTAGAACACAGGAATGATGGTTGCTGGAAATGTTCCTCTGTACCCCTATGGAGATATTCCATTAAAAATCAACAGGTTCCAGCAAGAATAGTCATTTACCACATTAACAATGTCTAGACTGGATTTCTGATAAAATTAATGTTATCTTCATTGAAAAAAGATGCTTTTCTTTCAAAAATAAGGACATTTGTAAGTGACTCCAAACTTTTGAATGGTAGTGTAAATGTCCACAGGATCTGTCAATTTCTTGCAGCCCATTCATTGTCTATGTGAAATGTCCCTCGTTGCATGCTAGTTGCATTACAGCACGCCACACTGGAGCTCATTTGCATAAAGTGGACTGGACTTCTACTTTATGAAAATCTGGTGTGGGGAGTGGAGTTCCGGTCCCTTGTGAAACTTTTGTGAAATGTTTAAACTAGTCGTCGTTGAACTAAAATAATGAATATTCAACAACTGCACAACCAATTTCTCACCTCAAATGCTGTCAGAAATACTTTCTGCTAAACTGTTTTGATAATAACAGAGAAAGTTTGCGACTGAGGTGCCATGTTGGTCTGATGCTTCTACCAGACTGAAGGTCTGAAGGGTTATCATGTGACAGCCTAGTGGCCTACCAAGCAGGCGATATTCAAATGTGGTGTCTCCATGCGAGAAAAACACCCCTGTGGATACGTACATATGATCTTATCATATGACAAAGCAATATAACTTTACGTAACTTAACTTTACTGTTTCACATTGTATCATATATCATATCGCAACACAATGTAACTTTCCATAACGTAACTGTATCTAATCTTATCATATCATATTTATCTTATCACACCGCAACGTAACTTTACGTAACTGAACTGTATCGTACTGGAACATATCATATTGCAACAGAATGTAACTTAACGTAGCTTAACTGTGTCTTATCTTATTGTATCGTATTGTATCATATCACAATGCAACATAACTTAACATGACTTAACTGAACTGTATGGTATCGTAACGTATCATATTGCGACACAATGTAACTTTACGCAACTTAACTGTATCTAATCTTATCGTAACATACCTTTTCGCAAGGCAATAAGATAAGATACGATACAGTTAAGTTACATTGCGTTGTGATACGATACAATAAAATACCATACGATAAGAAACAGTTAAGTTACGTTGTATTGTGATGTGATACCATACAATATAATATATGATACGATACAGTTAAGTTATATTATCGTATCGTATTTTATCCTGCTCAGTTGATCTGTTTTCTCATCCAACACATTATATGTCTTACTGTATCATTCACCCTGATTTAACCTGCATATCACTAATAACACTGAACTGGATCTGCTCTACCAACTAATTCCTGAATAAAAGACAATGACTGTACATTTAAAAAGCAGCATTTTAGTCTATTTTTCTCTGTGTGGAATCAGTTAATCACCTGCATTGGTAAACCGAACACAGAAGTTCACATGCAAACATTTTTCAGAAGCAAAAGGTCCCGCAGGACGTCTAATTTGTTGAGTAAATGCAGAATAAAATTTGGGCAAAAAAAATCTATTACACATAAAGCCCTACATTTTTCCTGTTCAAAACTGCAGATCAATAAAAATTAGGTTTTCTAATCAGGTTACCAACATGGCTACAGCTTGATTTGAATCAGGAGTCCAGTCCAGTTTCTGCTCCATGCAATCTGCAGAACTCAAGATGATTTCCTCTTGCATTCATTTAAAATCAATCTAAGTGTAACAGCCACTGCTGCCCTAATTCCATACCAACATTTTCCTGTTTCTAAAAGCAGTATGCAATCTGTGAGGAATAACACTTCTTCCCTCAACAACAAGCTGCAGCAGATGGTTTGGCCCCAACAGAAACCTGATCTTGACACCATGCAGCCAGTCTGGGACTACATGAAGAAACAGAAGCAATTAGGACAGTCGACAAGTCCACAGAAGCACCGAGGAAACTTCTCCAAGACACTCGGCGCAACATTCTTGGAAATGTATCTTAAAAAACTGTGTGCTAAAGAGAACTCCGAGGTGAACTACCAAGCAAGATTAATGGTTAGTGAAGAATATTGAGCCTAAAGTCTGAGTTTTCAGTGCCAGGGAGGTCTTTTAACCTGCTACATCACCATGGAAACTGATGCTGCACAGCCAACCTGCACTGGAGGAGGATCTGTGCAGAATTTTGAATTTAAATCTGCTGTAAGACCACCACCCTTTTCACCAGTTCTTCTCCAGAATGATACAGATTCTAACTGGAGGGAATATGCTTTACCTGCAAACCTGTTGAGCTGTGTGGTAGTAATTCCACATCAAGAAGCCGTGCAGTTACAGCAGGCAAACTGTGCGAATACATTACACAAGAATCTGCATAGGTTCAGTTGGTTTTGCAGAAAATACACAGACACGTTTTTACATTTTGTTCTGATTCGTAGCTGCAGCGCTCTGCATTCACATCTGCAATTTCTCCAGGAATTGCAGGTGTGATTGCACTGACTGGTGTAGCTGGCATTTACAGCATTAGTTAAAAAAACACCCTCATATCCACACTTAACACTTTTTTGTTGAATTATTTTGTAGAATGTCTAATATATACAATCGTAATTTTCCTTTTTGCATTCACATCTGCAATTTCTCCAGGAATTGCACATGTGATTGCAGAATACAATCTAATTACGGTAGCAGTGGCTCAGTGGTTGAAGCGTTGAGCTTCTAAAGCCTCAGCATTTGATCAAGACTGTCAACCCTATCTGGTTCAAAAGTGTCTTAGTGTGTCTGATGCTGCGCTCTGAACTCACCTCCTGGGATATACGAAAATAGAATATAGAAAGCATGTAAAAAAAATCTAAATAACTGAATGAAGCTGTGCAGTTCCACTAGGTAAACTGTCTGCAATATGTTCCCATGAGGAACCGTTAGCAGTGCATGTTTGATTCTGATCTGTTGCCAAGTTCATCTTACTCTGCTGCAGCTAACAGGACACAGATTAGGAAGCTGATTAGTGTTGTGGTATTTGGTTTTCAATCGATAACCTTCTACTTTCTTTACGAGGCAGTATCAGGCCTAAATGCACTTTTTCAGTACCAGGTTAAATGTACAAAATTTCAAGTTTCCGAGCTCTGACATACAGCTTCTACATTAACAATTTGTCTCTTTCATCATTTGCAGTAACAGCACATTTTACCACAATAAAGTTTTATAGTCTTCATAGCTCTCTAATATAACAACCTGTTCCTCTGACTGAAGCGGTGTTTGCTCTGTTTGGTGCAGAAGAGGAGTCAAATGAAGCATCAAACGCCTCCTTTTATGTGAACACGCTCAGAGTCTAATCGCGAAAACCAGTTAACAATGAAAGCTGATAACCATCACTCACTCTCTGTTGGGGATTTTAGGTTTTGTCGAGCCAGTTAACACAAAAAAACAGCTCAAATCTGTCAAACTGTTTTGCAGGAAACTCCTCTGATGCTGTTTTAAAGGAAAACATTGGTCACTGATTTATGATTTTTCCATTTGCTGCACTTTGGATGAAGTCAACTGACAAATAAAAACTATTCATTAGCATCCTTGCTTTGCTTTTACTGCCTAAAATGTTTGTACAGGACGGCGGTTCACGTAGATAATACGCACTGTAGACTTGATGGATGGCAAAAGCCTAAAAGAAGAAAGCTAGCGGCTAAATAACATTTTAATATATTGCCCAAATTGCTGGTCTTCATATTACTGCCTGCTTGTTGCCTTTTAACTCAGGCTTCACTCAGACTTGGCCAGAAAGCAGCAGCTAGCTCCGTCCATTAGGGTCGGCTCCACCACTGAATCATGTCTGGCTGAGAGACTGTTTTCAGAAGCTCCACTCGGCCGTTTATTCGCTCTGTTGTCGGTGGATTCCGGCCAGTGACCCTCCAGTCTGCGGTCTGCTCCTTTAACCGCTGCACTTTCACAATCTGCCTCTTCAGATTCAAAAACAGAGCGGGCAATACTTCACATCGCGAGTCATAAGAACACTGAAAACAGGATCCACTCGACTCCCCTTCACCTGTGGTTGTATTTCCATCCTGTTGGCCGCTCTACATCCAATAAGATGCACCGTAATTGACTGCCATTCATTTCGTACGGTCCCTATGCAGGACAATACGGTATCATTCACTGTCAAGCCAGTGATTCTTTATTCACACCCCAATAAGTGGTAATAAGATTGGCTCACCGTGCTGCTGCATCCAATAAGTTATAACACAATTGGCTGTCAGGATTATGTATTCACACTTAAATAAGTTTTGATATGATTGGGGTGCTGGCGGTTCTATATCCAATAAAATGTAATATGATTGGCTGCCAGGAGTTGCGGATTCAATAAGGTCTAATGTGATTGGCTCGTATGGATTCTATATATCCAATAAGTTAAAACGCGACCGTTTTCCCTGTGACTTTGAGACACTTTGCCAAACGCATTTACACGGACCACACTTTGTCCCGGAGAGTCTTGGCTCGGCCTCAACTCCAGACAAAAGGCGAGTCAGTGAGCTCTCCAGCAGGTATTTCCCAGTCTACCTCCGCTCGGTGCCAGCAGCAGCAGTTTAGGAGGCTTAGCGCACATCCATCTGCGAGCCAGCCAGAATATCTCTGCATGTTTCCTCTGCAAGACGGCCAAGTTCCGCATCTCCTGCGAGCTCTGCTTCCCGTCAGAGAAGCTTCCAGAGAAGTAGATTGTGTATTGTTGTGTGAAGGTTGACTTCTAAAACGACTGGGGAAAGTGTTATTGGCCCTGCTGGGACACGACATGAAAGAGACTGTAAAACACTTCCTCCCTGTGTACTATTATGGCAGCAACAACTGGGATGCTATAATGAATTTATTTTAACTTTTGCCTTCTGCAGGAGAGTCAGTGTGTGCTATTTTTGCGGCACAGATAACCAACATTCGAGGCACCGACAAATTAACTGCAGACGCTCATGCGTGCTTTTGATTCTTTCAAAATTCCACAAGCTCCTTCAGTTTTACACTTCATTATACTGGGATTAAATAAATAAAGGTTCTGAAATTGCACCCAAATTGTGCAAGAAATGATAGAAATATCTCCCACATCTGACCAGCAGATGATGAATGGAAGCGTCGAACAGCTCAGTGAGTGAATGCGGCCTTTCAATCCAGAGTCCATCATCTCAGATCATTCCTTCCTCCTCCTTCCACGGTGAAGGGTCGGCTGAATGTACGAGGTCCTCACCGCATAAGAACTCATTCTATTTGCCTTGTTTGATGCGGCTTCCATGAATCAATCAAGGGGACTGTTGTTACTCGCGAAGCCTCCTCGGCACTGTGAGGGAAAAGACACCAGCATCTGATTCCTTTGTAAGCGGAGAGCAAACGCAAGGACATGTGGGTGGATGAATAACACCAGCTGTCTCCGATTACAAACAGGATGGGTCCCCTGCTAACAGAAACTAAACATCCACTCAGTTTTTAAAAAATCAAGATGCCGGGGTACCTTTAAGCATTTCTACATCTTCTTTAAGGGTTTCCAGTGGTGCGGCTTGTATATGACCAAGAATTAAACTGTAAAGAGAAGAAAAACTAGCATACACCAGTTTACTTTCATGGTGTTGGGGTTGTTTTTTTTTTTTAATTAAAAAGTCAGCTTTCAAACTCTTACATATATGCATTTTTGCTTTTTCGCTGCTCCTGTTTTCACACAAACATGACTGAACTCCTAAAAATGTGACAACTCTCAAGTAAGCTCTGAATTTGGAAGAATTTTATATGATTTCGAAGTAGACTCATTGATGTCAATCTGTGATGGACATTGGACATAATTAAGCTCCTAGAAACTATAAGTTAAACTCAATTGAAAAACCCTAAGTGCATCATGTATATTGGCTGTGTTATAACTTGATGCACAGCATGGAAATGAGATGTTTAGGGTTTTAGGACACCTAAACCATCTCTGTAAGCTGTGATTCAGAGTGACTGCTGCTTAATCAGCTGAGCAGCCGACAAAAACTAATTTTTTTGCATGTGTACGTTATGTACGGATACCAAATAACGTGACCTAAATATATAGTGAGTGGCGGGAATTGATGGGCCTCAGAAACACTCCCACAATTTAAGCAATTGTTCCTTGTGTCATCTCCGACGGATAAGTCCTGATAAGTCCGCAGTGGTTGATTTGTAGTAGGACCACAATCATGTGTACGTCAGCAGGCAGCTGACGTAGCGTTCACTTGTTGTCATGGTAACAGTGACAGTGTGCCGCCATCTCGCATTGATACAGAAATCTTTAACAAATCCGTGGATCCAGACTACAAACCAAATCACCGCAGAAACCTAATCAGATGGTCCTTGTGTCATTTCTGACCTGAAAATTTCATCCAGATGCATTCGTCCATTTTTGATTAATGTTGCTAACAGACAAACAGACAAATGTACACTATCATCACATAACTCTGCTGCGTTCCTTGGCAGAGTAATAATGAAGATCACATCAGTAGTTCTCAGCACACTTTGCTGACCCAGATTTTCTTGATCAGATTCTGTGCAGGCTTCAATAAAAGAGGGTTTTAAAGCATCATTTGACTCTACCTCTGAACAAAATGCACCGATGGCACCTACTTCAGTCAAGAGGGACAGGTTGTTATAATGAAGTGTCATGAGTAATGTAAAAAATCATTACTGTAAAAAAAAGGTGCTGTTAATGCAAATGACACAAGAGAGGAAAAGTGTTAATACTGTAAGTTAATACATTTATTTCACCGCTCAGTGACTCTCAGTGCAGCTGCTGCACATTAAAAATTGAAGCCTAAAACTTCATACATTTAAAGATGGACTCTTTAAAAAAGGATATGTGAGGATCACTTACATTTTTAGCCAAACCCAAGTGAAATGAACATTACTGATTCAATATTCTATGTGATAAGTATGAAAAGACTAATATGTTTTCTAATCTGAGTCCTGTTAGCTGCAGTATCAGCAGAGGAAAATAGTTGTGGCTGCAAATCAGGACCAAACATAGAAACATATTCATGCATATTTCTGCAACACCAGCTGAATGCATGCAGGTTTCCATGAGAGCCTAGTGTCATTGCATGGCTTTGTCAGCTATGTATTATGTATATTCTCTTTTCATGTGTTCAAGGAACTTGGGTGCAGAGCTCAGGATCGGCCACACTAAAGCCCACCTTCACCGGACATGGTTAAGGGTCTTGACTAGATGGCTGCAATTTCTCCAGAAATTGCAGGCGTGATTGCAGAATGTCAAGGTAGCTGGTAATAAACCTGCAACCTGGTGATGACAGACCACCTTTTCTATAAATTGAGACACATTACTATCACATCACTAGCATACAGCTCAGCAGGTTTGCACTGTTCCCTCAGCTACGAATTCAGAGAGAATATCGTCCGGAAACAAATTGGTGAAATCTTAGAGCTGCATTAAACGCCAATCTCTGAGCAGAACCTTCTCTGTGCAGCATCAGTTGCCATGGAGATCTAGCAGGTCAAAAGACAGCCACCTTCCTGACACTGACAGCTCTGGCTTCAGGCTCAACATACCTCACTATCACATTAATCTCACTTCGTATTAAAGCCCTTTGTCTCTTCCGGGATCTTTGCCTCGTGTCTCTGCCTCCTTTATATCTCCTGGCACTCCTGGGGAGGCATTTCTCACAGTTTGAAAACATCTAAATTGCAGTTTTGCGCATTATTTGTTCAATTTTCCTCCTTTGTTTCCTCATTCCACTCATACAGTGACCCAAAGTCTCATCCAAACATGCACTGAAAAGCAACACTGACATCTTTATGAGCCTAAGCAGTGTACTATTTGGATTTTTAACTAAATGAGACACAATTAAAGTTCCAAACAGTGCGTCAGAGTAATCAGATGCCTGGTCTCCCTTATCTTGGAGGCCAGAAATCTGAAGTAGACCATATCACAGCCAATCAAGATGTTCTTTTGACTTTTAAAAGGCTTGTTCATCCAGCACTCAGCGGTGGTTCTTCTCATGAGCAGGGTGATTTTGGTGTGAATATTTTGAGACAAAATCTAGATAAGTTGTTATGTGTAAGTGATAAAGACTTAAATATGAACTCTGGAAACATTTTGAATAAGTACAGCATTGTTAGTTTTAGTTTAGGGGTGCTACTTTGTAATTTGGTTTTGGACAAGAAATGTTAAAGTTGTCCTCAAAATGTACATGCCCTGGCAGAATTAGTAAAATATGTACCATTCTTTAATGAAGACATGAATGATCAGAGCAAATATAATTGTGTGATAATAAATGACTTTGTGTGACTACTAACTTTAAATGAAAGAAAAGTTTTTCCATGATCAAACTCACACTACCGTTCAAAAGTTTGAGGTCACCAAAAAAATGTCACGTTCTCCATAAAAACATTTATATATTAGCTAAAGTTTACATTACAGGTTAAAGTTGCTTCATATTAGTTAAAGTTGCTCTAAATGAGTTAAAGTTGACCTACACTACCGTTTAAAAGTTTGGGGGTCACCCAGGCAATTTCATGTTTTCCATGAAAACTCACATTTTTATTCATGTGCTAACATAACTGCACAAGGGTTTTCTCGTCATTAGTTAGCCTTTCAACACCATTAGCTAACACAGCGTAGCATTAGAACACAGGAGTGATGGTTGCTGGAAATGTTCCTCTGTACTCCTATGTAGATGTTCCATTAAAAGTCAGCCATTCCTACAGAGAATCATGATTTAGCACATCAACAATGTCTAGACAGTATTTCTGATTCATTTAATGTTATCTTCATTGTAAAAAAAACTGCTTTCTTTCAAAATAAGGACAATTTAAAGTGACCCATAATTTTTGAATGGTAGTGTGTTACCTAAAAAAAAACAAAAAAACAAAAAACAACATTTCACAAATTTTGCCAGGATCTGTAAACACGAGCACAACTGCAATTTTTTCTTCTTCTTTGTTTTGGTTCTGGTTGTTAGATATCATTGGTAATTCACCTTAATGAAGACGGTTGCTTCTGGATATATTTTGATTTAAGTAGTACTTGTGTTGCCTTTAACTCCCTGGTTTATGTGCTGTGGTAAAACCTAACCTCCTTTCAATAAATCACCACTCTGTTACACAACATCTATTGACTGCTTTTGTTACACCAGACAGCCAGGAATACAAAGCTACTGTTAGATTATGCTAACAACCTTTTTCTGATTCCCACAATCGCAGTCCTCGACAAATAATTAATACCGTCATCTTGTCAAAACAGGCCCGACTTTGATTAAACAACGGTGTTCAAACATGTCGGAGGTCGCAGCAGAGGTCGGCTCTGACAATGATTTTGTTTACAGACGTGACAATGTGTTGGCAAGTTATAGCGGCGAAGGCTAACACCTGTAGAGCATCTGTTGAACTCCACTCACGCCGAACCACTCGTCGTGTTAATACAAAACACAACACAATGTTGAGTGAGCAAGTCAACAAAAGCAACGAGGGAAAACAGGCATAGGAGCCAAAGGGGTGCTCACTGCGCTGAATCACTCTATCAGATGAGCCCACATTAGTTCCAAATACAGTTAACACCAGTAGTTTAAGTGAGTTTAATCTGCTTATGCAAAATACTGTCAATAAACTGTACACCTAAATGCCACAAGCTGCTATACTGATAATATTCTTAGTCGTTCTGATAATACTGACTTATACAATCAAAGTTATCGTGTACAAAACATGCTCAAAGCTTCAACCTGAGCAGCAACACTTTATCTCATCGTGCAGACTTCCTCCTGATCAACACACTCATGCAAATGAAGTGAATCTACATATAAAGGCTATTACTTGTAGTGCCAAATCTGAATCAGAATCTTTCTGAGCGATCTTTCTTGTTTTTCAGCTAACCGGGATGTACCCTGAGAGTACTCGTCAAATGCTTTAAATTGCTTCTTCTTAGACTTTGGGTCCAGTGGGAGCATCTTTTATAGAAAGCAGTGATAAGCAGATGGCTGGGGAGGCACTTGTCAAGGCTGATGCAGCAGAACAGCTTTTGAAAGTCTGTTTCAAGCACGGCTCGCTTCTGCAGAAAAGTGGAAATGTTGTTGACCTTTTGCTGCTTTAACCCTTCACATGTGAACACGAAAAGTTCTCAGCCACATCCGAAATATTCAGACGCTCGTGGTTCCTGTTGGAGGTTTATGGGACGTTTTCAGATGCTCTACTCACCGAGCATGACGAGGGTGGTCGTCCCTTGTTCATTTCCAGAAGGGTAGGTGGCATATTCACAGGTGTAGCGGCCAGCGTCGGACATTCGTAGGTCAGAAATTCTTATGGACGGGTTCTCCAGACTGTTGAGGAGGAAAACAACTCGATCCTTGAAGGACGGATTGGGGAAGCTCTGTCCGTAGACTGGATGGTAAACAGCAATGTTGTCCCTCTGGCCATCCACTGGTTCCCATATCCAAGATACCTGGTGAGAAGAGAATTAGTAACAACCAGTGGTTACTATTTGATTATCCACTTTTCTAGATGTGCAGAACGACAATTTTTTTAAAAAAAGAGGAAAATCAAGGATTAACCCTCTGAAGCCCCAAAATCCACTGACAGGTTTCATGATATCACAAAAAAAAATACCAGAACTACACCATTTGTCAGAGCCAAAAACAGTAGAAACAGAAAGAAGCACTGGTAGTGGTTAGCATTTTCGCCTTGCAGCAAGAAGATCCCCGTTTCAAATCCCGTCCTGGGATCTTTCTGCATGGAGTTTGCATGTTCTCCCTGTGCATGCGTGGGTTTTCTCCGGGTACTCCGGCTTCCTCCCACAGTCCAAAAATATGCTGAGGTTAATTGATTACTCTAAATTGTCCATAAGTGTGAATGTTAGAGTGATTGCTTGTCTGTATATGTAGCCCTGTGACAGACTGGTGACCTGTCCAGGGTGTCCCCTGCCTTCGCCCGAGTCAGCTGGGATAGGCTCCAGCACCTCCTGCGACCCTAGTGAGGATAAAGCGGTGTATAGAGGATGGATGGATGTCAATACATCTTTTTGCACTAACCATTTTGTGCAAAAGACAAAAAAAAATGGCACTCATCTGTGCAACTAAAAAGCCATAATAGACTCTGCTGCAACCAACAGTCATGCAGCAAAACTTCAGTGACTTTTTGACTGAACTGGGTTGAACTGCTGGCTGTGTTTACACAAAGCAAATAGGAGACTTAAAATTACGTTATGTCATCAAAGTCATTGCATTATACTTGTATCGTTGAAGAAATTGTCAGAAATGAAGAGTTTGTTCAAACAAAAATTCTATACTGTTCTTACTCCGGATACTGACAATTTGGCTGAACTGCAGGCAGTGTTTCCACTGAGCATATAGGATAGAAGTATGGAAACAAATTAAAACTGTAAAGTGATACACAAAGATGAGTTTATGTCCCCTGAAAAACACAAAGTTTCGAATGGAAGGGTGCAAACATAAAGTTAATAGTTCTGTCATGGATGAAGTTACACTCTGGGCTGGAGCATGAACTCCAATTCAGGACTTACATTTGGGGAAATTGACTCCATTAAAAGTGAGTCAACTTAACTACTAGCAGTTCTTGTCTTCAGTCTCCCTGTGGATGAACAAATAACCATCACTGGATCAGTTTGATACTGAAATAATGATTGTCTGGCTTTTTTCCTGTCATTTCCAAGAGGATTTATAGGCATTTAATTGCAACAGGCAGGAGAGGTAATGATCTCCACAGGAGTGCAAGTCACACTGAATCTAAAAATATCACATCAGACCAAAGAGGAATGGTTTGTTGTTGAGTTTTTTTGCAAAAATTGCAGCAATATGGGTACTAAAAGTTTTTTAAACAGCATAATTGCCTCCATGAGCTGCGTGTTGCAGTGACTCCTAAAGCTCCAGCTGCTGACCATGTTCGTGAACGGACAAAATCAGCAGGACGGACGACGATAATGAACTTCCAGTGCTTCCAGCATCGTCTTGTTACCTTATGTTTGATACACTGACTGTTTGTTTGCAAAATAATGAAACTGGAATGGACATTATATACATTTAAAAGCGATGTAATTCTTGATATTCCCCTGAATGCATATCAAAATCTTCAGCTCCGGCAAACTGAAATTATTTTAACTTAGAGTCGCGAAATGTCAAACTCAATTAAAGCCGTCTGAAGAAGAAGCCAAGAATCTGTTTCCAGATTAAACGTGAGGTCTGTTCAACTTGCAAACACTCTCTCAAGGTCCCAGTTGCTGCATTAGAGAACATAATTTGAAAGAGAGCCATCCTGCAGGCTTTTCCTTGTTAGATTTCTGATATGTGAGAGCTATTGATATTTGCCACGGATGCATGAGACTCTACCGCTAGGGAGAACGCCGCGATGCTATGCGAGATTGATTTCATTTTTTCCCTGCAATTTTCAAAGTGACAGCCAATACAAACTGCAAAGAAGGACGGAGAGGGAATAAAGTTCATCAATAAACATTTAGCAAACATCTACTGAAGGCGAGACGTGTGGAGGGAAGGGAAGAGGGAGAGCAGAGAGGGCTGCAGGTTGCAGAGAGGGGGATGGATGTCATCGCAAATTAGAGGATGAATCTCCAGAAAATATCAGAGGGCAGCTTCGTCCGTCTGCAGTTTCAGAATTTGTATGTGAACAAATTAGCTAATGATTCCACCCACACCTCAGACGGATCGCTCAGGATCAAACTGAACTCTCGGCTCAGAGCGGTTTCACTTTAGTCTGCTGGGTATTAAATAGTTGAGGTGCTGTCAAACGCATTGTCAACTGGGAAAATAAATTCCCTTGCAAATAAAATATCTCATTTTTGTGTTGCGCTCAGCTCTGCGTATTCAGTTAGAGATAAACTGAGGGAAAAACTGTAACAAAATGTTCAAACACTGGCCAGAAATTATGCTTTTCGCTGATAATGACAGACAAAATCCCTATTCGCATGGGATTAGTATTACCTTGGAACCAACGGTGATTTGTAATAATTGCAAAGGATGTCGGTGATCTTAATCCCGTGTGAATGTGCCACGTCGGTAATTGGTAAAGTAAAAATTCCCCCACAAATCACCTACTGTATTTCACCAAACATATTACTATTGCCATGCAAATCTTCATCTCAGTGATTGGGGTGTATTTTCGTTGTTGTTGGTTTTTATTGTGCGCCTTTTTCTACCTCTTTCCCAGCCAAAATATGGAAGCTGCGGTGGAAATTATTGACAGTATTTTTGGAGCAAATGCAGGGTTAAGGCCAACACACAACAGGCCTATGGAGCATTCACAGAAACGGCAAAATTAAGTCAGCAAGAAGAGGGAAATTTGGGAGGATATTGAGATGGATGACATGTAGCAGCATGTGGTAAGAAACATTTTTCGAGGCCTATCTTTCAACAGGCTTAATACAAACATTTTCCCAATATTGCTGTCCACTGTTCTCTAAACCTGTCAAAGCAACATTGCTGCTGACAGCAACATACCACATTAAAAATGATCATTTTAACCCGAACCACAAGCTTTCCATAAGTCTAACCATGTGGTTTTTGGGCCCAATTAGCAGAGATCCCCAGGTAATACTAATGCCGTGCAAATAGTACAAAAGACGGCATTGTTTTTAGGAAAACTCTGACGTCGCAGGTAATTTGATGATTTACACTTCACTCCTGCATGCTGAGCAGACTTTGTGGCCCACGATGTGTTTGGTTTATCTTCGAAGAAACACGGGAAGCCGGAGGAAACAGACACTGTCAGCGTTCCAGCAGGGAGTCATTGTTTAAGTGTTGAATCCCGTCAGCTCTCAAACACATCGGCAACCCCCTGTGTTGTTTCTTCAGGGTGGGAAAAGTGTCAAACCGCTGATGAACATGTGACAGACACCTGCGATGCATCGTGAATGGCTGTTTCCTCCTGCTTCCATGTTTGTGTAAAGCGACACGAAACATGTCAGAGGAGGATTCTCCACGAACAAACAGCCGTATTGATCCTCTCCTCTGAGCGCCGGTGCTTCCTTCTGCTGATTATCTGGATTCCAGAAGGCTGAAATGGTCGGTACGCTTCAAAAATCAACTGAAAATTAACCCTCTTCTCCCTAAAATCTGCAGGGGGGTTTATAAGATGTTACTTTTGTAAGAAATTTGCAAAACTACATTGCATTTATTTGATTTCAAACATGTAAAAGTAGAAAAAAAGAGTCAGATTTTCAGCGTTTCAACAACAAAAAAAAGCCAAACCTAAGCTTTAAATCATGGTATTTCATCAGAATCATTTTATTCTACATGTCTAATCTACAAATTTGCCAAATATTTTCTCAAACCAGATTCTGCAAAAAACTAAAAATTCTGAGCTCTTTAGTGCAACCAAGAAATCATTATTGACTAAGCTGCAATGAACACTGCACAAAAGCATTACAAAAATTCATTGAGCTTTTGGTTGAACTGCAGGCTGTGTTTGCACAGAGCCGAGGAGACAAGCATGGAAACAAAGTAAAAAATGTAAATAACAAAATATGTACCACATGAAGATTTTACTTACTATTTTTTTTCTTATTTTCCGAACAATCATATCAATATCGTGCTCAAAATTACTTTTCTCAGGAAGTGCAAAGTTAACTTCAGCAACATTTCATTTTCAGGTACGATTTTGTGATTTCCGGTGCAATACTTCATATTTCTCGTGCAATATTCCAAATTCATGTGCAAAATATTAACTCAGTGCACAATATTTTATTGTTGTTTGAGTGTTTGCCAGAATCACTTAGTGCTTTTTTCTATTTTTGACTCATTTTAGTGTATTTATTTGTATTTTAAGCCATATATCGAACTGAAATCTTATTGCTTTCTTTCTGTTTGTTTTCTGAGCTATATCTGGCACAAAAATAAAAATTCTTTGGGATAAAAAAACTTGGGCATATTAAGACAAACAGTTAGTGGCACGGACCCGACAGTTAGGATCCATTAACCCAGTGTGGAATAAGACGACAGAACAAGACAAGAGCATCTGTCAGAACTTGATGGAAATGTTTCATGTGTTGAGCTGTTATCTGAAGTTTTAAAACACTGATCTGATGTTAATCTGTGCCTCTGTTTTTGCATCACTCCATTGGAGCACTGGCTTCAAACACCTGCTTCTTGTACATCATGTTTTTGACAAACTGTTCCACCTCAGTCACACACAAAAGGCAATTTGCAGTATTTAGATTTGTTTTTCCATTTGTCCCGCCTTTGTAGTCAGGGCTTTTTATGTACAAATTGAAAATATACTTAAAAAGAGACTGGAAGAAACTGACTTCATTTCATTTGTGTGCAAATGTGCATGTGTATTATGTTTTTAAACCCCAAAACCTTCTGATTATTTCAAGGTTTTCATAAAAATATCACCAAATTTCAACTTACAAACCCCAGCGAACACACATCTACACTGGTTTTATCTACAGAGAATTTCTTTTTTGAGTTTCTGCGTCTGCATGTCCTCCTTTTTTCTGCAGAATGAAAAGATTGCAGGGAAGAAACTGACCCGTTTGACCCCTAGAATCAACCGATCGGCTCCTCACATTTGTTACTTATGAATTCCCTCCATTAGGCATCACAGCACTGTCAGTCTTACTCTCACATTCTGAGCCTCGGCGCTTTAAAAAAAAAAAAAACCCACAACACACTGAGAAAGCGCTCTTTGATCTGCCAACCTGTGTGAGCTTGGTGGCACCTCCTCCATCGATGAATTTGCAGCTGAGATCAACAGACTCGGTGGGATACGCCTCCAGCTCCTCCGCGACTCGCACTTTCTGAGCGCCGATACCTGGAGACAAAGAGGAGAGGAGGTTATGCAACCATCCACAAAACACACACACACACACTACGCTGTTTGTATTTAATCCAAAAGGGGAACAAACACAGAAGATGAAAGCATTCATTATGAATCAGGTGTATTTAAATGATGCTGCTGTGATTGATATTTCTTCCCTCCCTCTTGTTCTGTTTTTGATTGATCTCCTTCATGTAAGACAGACTATTTAAAACCAGAGCAACGACAATGAGGGGGACAGGAGACCAGAAACGAGTTCATTAAGGAGACTGAAAACTCCAAATCATCCGTCTTTGATAACAAGCCTCGGGCAGAGTCTTAGCCGGCTTCCTTCAGCTCATTAGGGTAAAGCTTGCCTTCCAGCAGGCATCGCTAGGGGGCGAGCCTCCAGGAGCTCCAGGACGCTGCTTTCATGTGTTTGCAATTCAGTACGAAAAAGTAGCATCGAGAGAGCAGGACAGGTCGAGCGTGCCGAGGTTTGACAAAAAAGAAACAAGTCAGCAAAGCTGATCCCTGTATTCAAACTTAAAAGGAGATGAAAGGAGGCCGGCCGGAGCCAAACGGAGCCTCGACACCGAGCCGCAACCTGTTGACCTGCAGGCTGCGACCGACTTTAAATTGGACGAGTGCCTTTCTTAACAGTCGACCCTTATTCTGCAATCAGCTGTGTGCAGCAGTCCTCTGTGGAGGCACGAATCAGGAGTTGCAACACCTCCTTTGAACCTTTACTTTTTATCCTTTTGTACT
This sequence comes from Acanthochromis polyacanthus, assembly GCF_021347895.1. Taxonomy (NCBI): domain Eukaryota; kingdom Metazoa; phylum Chordata; class Actinopteri; family Pomacentridae; genus Acanthochromis; species Acanthochromis polyacanthus. The sequence continues at coordinate 8,791,059 of NC_067123.1, forward strand.
AGAAATGTCACTGTGCTGCCCTTTTATTAGCAGACAAGAACTGGAATTGAATGTCAGGACTGTGCAATCTGCAGGAAATCCAGGTTTCCGCAGAATTTCAAATGTATCAGACAAATAAAACGGATCGAATTAAGAAACATTTTTGCAAAGTTACAACATGTAAAGATTTCAAGTCATATTGGATTAAATCTTCTGTCATTTCTGGACAATTTAAACAAATTTTGGCGAAGAAGTTTGAGTCATTTTGGACAAAATTTGGTTAATTTTAATTCATTTTGGACAAATTGCGAGACATTATGGAAATATTTTGAATAATGAAGACAAATTCTGAGTAGAATTGGACAAGATTTGAATAGTTTGGGTGCAAAAAAGCAAGAAACGATGCAGTTGTAGAGTAAATTTGTGGAAACCAAGTGACACAAATTGTAAAATGTCTGTCAAATAAAATAAATTACAACCATTTACAGTAACCAGAAGCCTTTAAAAACAGATATGTTCTGGGTCTTTTCCAAAGCTTTATAAAGAACGTAGAGAAAATGCAACAGGCTGACAAAAAATATGAGTTCACGAAATACGGACACGAACTTAGCAGTTTGTCTTTTTCTTTGCATTAGTTGTCACCTACAGTCTCTCAGCTAGCAAGATAAATAGCTGCAGTTAAGTCTTGTTCGAAGAATAAATGATAAATATGTATACATTACCAACAAATTACAGATGCTGTGTAATTTTCTTCAAATTAATGAACTTTAATGAACTTGTAATTCCTTGTAATCACGAGAGAGAAAAGGCAGAAAATGACTCAAATGGAACAAGAAAAGAAAAACAAAAAGGGAAAGGATCAGAGGGAGCAAAACAGAGAACTTGTAATCCTTTTCTTAATGCAATCTGGTCCGCGTCCAGCAGCTCAATGTGTTTGGCAGCTTCTACAAACCATCATACGAGGATGGAAGTGACATTTTTACAGACTCTCCCATTGTTCCAATCAGTTCGCCACAAAGAGCGTCGCCATCAAACCTCTCGATGCTCAATTTAGCGACTCATAATGAAGCTTTCATTTAGTCTTTTCTGGCCCCTTTAACTGCCTGTGCTTGGCTCAGTGATCAGACCCCTGCTGAACCCCCCGCTGACCCCAGATAAAACCCGACCAACGTCTTTTCTCCTCCACCTCCCTTCGCTCTCTGGCCTCTCAGCCAGCCTCTGCGCCTGGAAAGATAAAATTCTTGTGGGGAGCCGGCCTCTCACTCTCTCCACAAGAAAAGGGGGGATAAGCACTCGCTAACCGCTGGCTAGCCCCGGGTGGTTCCACTGAAAAGCCTCTTAGTGTGTGAGGGATTGATTAGGACAATATGTTACATGCTGCAGCGTGGAGGTGAACAGGCTGGCTGGGATTTAGCCTGCAAATCAGCTGTAAAACACAGTCCCACTAACAAAAGCAGCGGAAGAAGGGCGAAGAGTGTGTGCTGCACTGGGCTGCGTCCACGTGTTCGTCCATGCGTGGAATAAATTTTATGTGTGAAATCGTATGCACGTGGGATTATTGTGTGCATAAATCGTCATTGTAATGTAGGCGCAGAGTTAAAAAGATGCTATTTTGGAAAAAAAAAACAAGCTGAAATCACAGCATTTACCACAGCCAGAAATTGCAAAATCATCAGATTATCAACTTTCCGACAGTCCTTGAACTGCTCATCTGTGATCTACTGTTGAATAACCGGTTAAACTTCAGTGTCCCGCCGGCGGTACACTTATTAATTTGCAAAGGAATTTCAAGAATGTCCGAAGGCTGAAAACGCGATTATACAAACACTATACGCCGATGGAAAGCTTAGATTCTCATGAATCCGCCGGTATAAACCACTTTCAGATGTGATTACCACAGCGGGTAATATAAACACATTTGTCCGACAAACAACGAATATCCATCCATCCGTTCTCTGTACACAGCTTTAACGTACACAGCGCGACTCACATTTCCGGGTTCATTATTACACACAGATGAAAATATTCCACAAAAAACGGCCATAATCCAACCTTGGACATCCAGACGAAACAAGCCAGTAAACTATTTTGTCCAAAACATGTCCTGAAGTCGGTATATAATCCACCAATCGGTCGTTTTCAAGGAAATGCACCTCGTGATGCGCGTCCAATATTCCCTGTATTTCTCGTCATATTTTTAATTCTCAAATAGAATATTAGCGATTTTTTGTACTGAAAATGGCTGGAATTGACTGCAGCTTAAAGGGATAACCTTATTATATTTCATCAAAATTATTTTATTTTTATAAAATCTGCAAAAATTAACCACTTGCACTGATAAGATGCTGTAAAAAAAAAAAAAAAAAAAAGAAGGAAAGAAAATCTGCAATCTTCAGTTCAAACGTTGAGCCATTAGTGACTCTGCTGTGACAAACAACCGTGACAAAAATTCAAGGAATTTTCAGTTGAACTGGGCTGAACTGCAGACAGTGTTTACTTAGAACTACTGGGCTGTTTAAGATTTACAAGTGTCCATGTGTACAAGACTGAATTTGATGTGTGAAGTCATATGTGTGCACGTGTGATTACTGTGTGTGCATAAATCATCATTGTAATGTACGTGCAGGTTTACAAAGCTGAAATCACAGCATTTACCACGGCCAGAAACTGCAGAATCATCAGATTATCAACTTTCCAACAGTCCTTGAACTACTCATCTGTGACGTACTGTTGAAAAATCACATCATATTTAATGAAAATTATTTTATTTTTGTAAAATCTACAAAAATGAACCACTTGCATGAATAAGATGCTGTAAAAAATGGCAAAGAAATCTGCACCCTTCAGTTCAAATGTTGAGCTATTAGTGACTCTGCTGCAACCAAAAATTCAAGGAATTTGAACTGGCTGAACTGCACTCAGTGTTTACTTAGAACTACTGGGTTGTTTAAGATTTACAAGCGTTCATGTGTCCATCCATATGTACAAGAATGAATTTGATGTGTGAAGTCATACGTGTGCATGTGTGATTACTGTACGTGCACAAATCATTGTTGTGATGTGGGTGCAAGATTAAAAATATGTTGTTTTGGAAAAAAACAGAAGCTAAAACGAAACCGTTTACCACTGCCAGAAATTGTAAAACTCAAAAAATCATCAGATTCTCAACTTTCCGACGGTCCTTGAACTGCTTATCTGTGACATGCTGTTGAAAAATTCCATCATATTTAATAAAAATCACTTTATTTTCTTAAAATTGCCAACAAAAGAAAGATTTGCACTAATAAAATTCTGTAAAAAAAAATAAAAATCTGCACTCCTCCCTGCAAGTGTTGAGCTATTAGTAACTCTGATGCAACCAACAGTCATGCGACAAAAATTCAGGGATGTTTCATTTGAGGTTGATGCTACAGGTACGGACCCGTACCCGTAGCATCTGTACTAGAGGTACGGACCCGTTAAGGTCACTGAAGAGCTGGCGCCGGTTAACTACTATTTGCTGCACATTACAGGCAGTTTATATGAATGACTTTGACGGCGAACATTGTGTAATTTAACCAAAAATACACCGTCTCCTCTCACACTTTAGACATTGCAGTTTTTACGCTTTTAGACGCCGTGTCTAAATTGTTTGAAGTCCAGCTCCTATTAATTAGTTTACCGCGTTCAGTGGTGGAAACGGCTGACGAACTCCATTGCAAATGTTCCCATTTAATTTCAGACGCTAATTTACAAGATAAAGTTAAGGATGTCGAATATGAAACAAACACTCGTGAATGGTGAGGAGCAGCTCTTTAATTCGGCATGAATTTAAAAAAACCACAAACTCGATTTACTGTGATATTGTGAGATTTGTTTGTGGTGATGTAACTTAGCCATTCAACAGAGTCCGCTAACATTAAAGAGACTGTGATAGTGTCTGTGTTGACAGACGTAGAAAATACGTCAGGGTTTTGTTTAGGTTGTTAATATGTAATAGTCTGTCGCTACTTTTGAAGGTAAAAAAATACTTGTAGTTTGCTGGCTGTTAGTTCCGCCATTTGTTTTGTTTGCTGTTTGTGCTTTATTAGAACAGGGTCACGTGAATAAAAAGTTTTGCTATTTTTAATAGTAGTGCTGATTTCAACCCCCAAATCGCTGTCCGTGAAAAAGTCAGATAATGATATTTATAAGACATTATGCATGATAGAAAAGAGAACAGCAGATGACTGACATGACAGGCTCGGCACGCAGATTCACCTCGAATCACGGAAGCGCCTTCATCACTCGGATTACCAAACCGGCTCATTAATATTTATGTACGTCGGATTACCAGCCAATCACAAAGCGCGTTCATCAGCCGGCTCATTAATATTCATGTACGTCTCATTAATATTTATAGCAAAGGAAAGTGCCGTATCCGTAGGCCACAGGCGACGGGTACGGGTCCGTATCTGTAGACACTACCTTAATTTGAACTGGGCTGAACCGCAGGCAGTGTTTATTTAGAGTTGGTGTATGAAAACTAATTAAAAATGTAAATTATACAATATCTACAGTAGCTATAGTATTTTTCCAATATTGGTAACACCTGCGGGCCCTGAAGAAATATTTCTTCCAGGAGTGTTTGCTGCACTGGGCTGTTTAGCATTTACAAGCACTCATGTGCTCATCCATGTGTGCAAGAATGAATTTTATGTGTGAAGTGATATGTATGCTTGTGTGATTACTGTGTGGGAATAAATCAGAGCATCTCTTTGTGATGTGGCTGCGCATGAGACTGATTCAGTCACTGAACCACGGTCTTCACCCCGAAGAAGACAAAGGCCTGTCAAACCGGTTATCCATTCCACAGACATGCAAAAAAAGCCCATAAATTCAAACTAATGGCAAAGTTTTTCCATAAACAAGCACAGAAATAGCAGCACTGAAGCAAGATTCCGCCTTTGTTATCACTATTTTTCTCTCCTTCCATTGCATTTTTTCCTCTTCTTTCTTTCTCCTTGTCTCGTACACAAACACACAAATTAATTTCCTCTAATTAAACACATCAACACACAACTCCCACTATTCATAAAGTAGCTGAAATGCAAAAACACACAAACACACACACACACACACCAGATGGTCCCACCAAAGCCATGAAGCAAACTTTTAGGGGTTATTCATGGTGGTCAATGAAATGTGCTCTATGACGCATGAGAGAAAAATAATTAAAACAGTGAGTAAGAGGAAGAGAAAGGAGGAAGATTTAAAGTAGTGAAAGGGAATGCGAAATAGAAAAAAGTCAGGAAGAGCATGAAAGGAGTTGGGAGGAAAGATGGTGGAAACATTTAGGGAGGAAGGATAACTGTAACAGAAAGAAAAAAAGTCAAGAAAAATGAAAGATGTGTAAAAGTATGTGACTAAAGGGATGAATAAAGCAAGGAGAGGCTGGAGGCGGAGGAGCTGCGGGGGGAGACAGGTGGAGGTCGGAAAGAGAACCAGCGAGAGACGTAAAATGGTCGAAAAGAGATGTTGGGGGAGGGCAAGTCAAACCTTGAAAGAGTGAAAAAGATGGGAACAGTGAGCATGAGATCACATCAGAAGTGATTCATTTCCTCAGAGCCCGACTCCAAAAAGCCCCGTGGAGCCGGAGCTGACTGCAGCGAGACGAGACGAATGAGAAAGTTTGAAATCTTAATGAACACACAGATCAACATGACCACCTCGCTCGCAAAAAGTCGGTGCTTGTTTTTATTTTTGTGCTGGGTTATGCTCACATACCAGCAGACATGTTTAAAACCAGAATCCGGTACTGACAATAACTGAAAGCTTTGGAAGCAGAGTGGTCTAACCTGCTTTCTGTAGTTTTTGAGAAAAATGGTTTCAAAGTTTTGTGTTTTCAATAAAGGTCTAACATTGCCACTGTAACGCTATACTTGGGTTGTGGGTTCGAACACTTTGCCACTAAAACCTAGACCATAACATATTAGAGAAATTATTTAAAAGTCAGATTTTTGTGGGTTAGACCACTCTGCTTCTAAACTCTTCACTTAAGCTGCATTGTTAGCTGCTTTCTATGATTTTAGCTGTATACTTACTTTCTGCTTATATTGTTAAGTGTGTAGTTACCTTTTTTTAACTGTTAAGTTAGCAGATTTCTATGACTTTACATATGTAGTTCGCATCTTTTTATGGCCATAGCTGTGTGCTATAGCTGTTTTGTATTAATTTAGTTGTGTAGTTAGCTTCTTTCTATACCTTCAGCTGTGTAATTACTTGTTTTCAGTTACTTTAGCTGTGCTGTTAGCTTCTGTTTATGACTTCAGCTGCATGTTAGCTTCTTTCTCTGGCTTTGGCTATGTAGATAGCTTCTTTCTGTAATTTCAGCTGTGTAGTTAGCTTCCTCTTTGACTTAGCCACATTGTTTGCTTCTTTAATGACTTAAGCTGTGCAGCTAGTTGTTTTTCTATGACTTGAAGGGTTTGGAAGCAGAATGGTCTGACTCACTTTCTGTAATTTTTGACAAAAATTGGTTCAAAGTTTTGTGTTTTCGAAAATGGTCGAACATTCAACGCGCCACTGTAACACTATATTTGGGTTGTGGGTTAGACCACTCTGCCACTAAATTTTGTTCTTAGGATTTATGGCATTAAAGCTCCACAAAAGACCTTTTTGAGTTCTTTCTACTTTTAGCCATGATTGTACAATTTCCATCAAGGTGAAGGACTTTATCTTGCAGGGAAAAATTAGGCCACGGGAAGAAAAAAAAACGTGACAGGAACAAATGCTACCCAGAAATTTCTTAGACACTTTGCAGGTCATTTGATTTTACAAATATATAGCAGAACATCACACGTCTAGAAAAATATTTTAAATTTACACTTGATGTGAGTTTTCCAGTTGTCCTTCTGAAAATACCGACGATATAATGCCATAACAATGTTCAAGCATGATTTTAGTCCGTTATAGATTAAGCTAGCAGCTGAAATACTCTAAAGAGAACACAATGATTTATTACAGCTGGGTCTATTTGCACAGCTCAGGCCAATAGAAGTGACCACATCCTCAGGTTAGCCAAATATTCTTTGGAACAGAAGGATGAGGGTGAAAGGTGATTTCTTTTTTTTACTCAGACTGTTCCAAATCATCATTTTAAACATCAACCTTCTGGTTCAACTCAAACAAAACATATTTTAAGGATGCAGCGAGGGATTATTAAAGTGAAATCTGTGTGGTCTCGTTTTGGTGTTTCACCTCCATTACAAATATGAAATCTGGGTAAAAAGTTTTATTTTTATCTGCTATTTAAAGACTCCAGCAACTGCTTTGGTATGCATAGGTTCATCAGAATCAATAAATTTGACCTTTAGAGGAAATCCACTTTGTAAAATACAGTAATTTTTTTTTAAAAGATGCTTTATTTTGGAGCATTTAGCCTTAAACCTGCACTGGAGATGGACAAAAATGTGGAGAAAGAAAAAAACAGGGGTAATGAAATGCATCTGAGTTTCATCAAATCAGGAACTGAACCAGTGGCCTGGCTATTGAAAGCATTTTCAAACCAAGGCATGTCTTTTTCAACTATTTTCGTCAAAATTTCCAAGATTCAATCGATTCACATTGACTTTTGCTAAGATTTTTTGTTCCAGCACATTAAAAAAATGTTCTGTTTCCTTCTATAAGACCATGACACTTCATTTATAGATCTTTAAAGATGTAAATGTGAGAAGGTGCAAAATAACTGTTGATTTTGATTGGTCAAACGTCCTCCAAATAGCCAAAAGAACACACTTTTAGATTCTGCAAGTTGAGTTTTTCATCTTTATTGTACTATTTTTCTTCTTTTGCACAGAGATTTACTTGAAAAAATCCTTCCAGCTGCATAGCAACAAATCCAACCAAAGCTTGGTTAAAAGAACAGATGAAAACCTGGATGTTTGCCCTGCCTGTTGATCCACAGTCCAGCTCACACATTTACTGAAGCCCACACTTTCTAGATTGTTAAAGACTATTATTAGGGACAAACTTTCTGCCCTGTGAGATCACATTCAATCATCGCCTGTGGTTATTTTTTCATCCCGCACATGTGCATGTCCTACTATCAGGGAAATTGGTGTCAGTGCACCACTATAATGTTATCTTTACAGTGCAATCCATTATACACTCGTAACCCCGACGATCCCACAATTTGCAGCTTATTCACTGGGTGGCGGTGGCTGGGGATTGGGAGCATCAACTGAACGTAAACGGAAAGTCAAAGAGGAAGGGAGGTGGTTGTATGAATGGCCACACTCCGCTTCCCTCCCGAAGCTCCACAGAGATGAATCACAGTTAATTGACATTTAGAGGCTTGTGGCATTTGCCTGTTTATGCGGAGCTTCCCCATGTAGACAGACGAGCAGCGTGAGCGAGAGCAATGCGCTGATGAGGAGCTCGCTCATCCACATTAACATCCAAATCACATACTTATAGGAGGCAATGAACCACAGCTGTTTTGTTTTGGGCTTTTTTTTTGTCAGCCTGTCATGATGTCAGTTATATCAGCTTTTATCTGGGTGATTGCCAGCAGCTGTCAAATGAAAAAATGGAGAGAATTAATGCCTTTGAAAAGCTAAAGCTGCTGCATCACTAATTCCTAATGAAGCTAGTTTCACTTTTTTTCTTCCTCTTTTGACTAAATCACTATCAAGTTATCAAATTACTGACGGAACAGTCAACAATAAAGTCAATATTTAAATGTACTTCTTGTGGACCAGGTAATGGAGATTTTTTTCTTGTTTTTTTTAAATGCTGTGGTATTTCATGAGATACTCAATAATGAGAGACTGTTTTCCATAAAAGTAAAATTAGTAGTTTGGACACTGAATAATGTTTGATTTAATTCGGCTTTCTTTTTTTGATAAGAATTTACAAGAAAAATAACTCTTCTATGTCAAAATGAAAACAGATTTCTACAAAGTAATCAATTCAAGCCAATTACTTATATAAATATAAAATGCAAAATAAGTGATTACATTTGCATTCACCCCCTTTAAAGTGACTCACTTAATGCAAAACAGGTGCAGCAAATCGGTGATAAATGTCACACAATTAGTGAAATGGAGATCATCTGAATGCAGTGAGTGTGTCTCAGTGATTGTCTGATGAGTTAAAAAATTTAGATTTTTGGTCATCATACTTAAAGCTATCTTTGCTGGACCCCAAACACTGCACATCATCACAAACACACCATCTTCACTGTGAAGCATGCTGGTGGCAGCATCATGATGTGAAGCACAGTGGTGGCAGCATCATGATGTGAAGCACGGTGGTGGCAGCATCATGATGTGAAGCACGGTGGTGGCAGCATCATGATGTGAAGCACAGTGGTGGCAGCATCATTATGTGAAGCATGGTGGTGGCAGCATCATGTGAAGCATGGTGGTAGCAGCATCATTATGTGAAGCACGGTGGTGGCAGCATCATTATGTGAAGCATGACAGTGGCATCATCATCATGTGGGGATGATTCAAAGCAGCAGGCTGTGAAAAGTTTGTAAAGTGAATGCAGCAAAATGTAGAGAAATCCTGGAGGACAACCTGATGCAGTCTGAAGTGAGCTGAGACATAGGAGAAGATTTGTTTTCCAGCTAGACAATGACCCAAAACAAAAATTCAAAGCTACACAGAAATTATTGTCAAAAAAGCCAATTAAAGTGACCATGACTTAAAGCTGCTGTCCGGAGTTTCCGTTTGTTTTCAATTTATGTATCATTTTTTAACAAAGCTTAAATGTGTTAGTCTAGTTCGATACTATAATATAAAGTTAGTATAACGCGATATGAAAATTTATTCCTGAGCTCCACCTTCCTCTCATAGACCCCCATGTTATTCCAAAAAGCGCCGGTTGCTGCCGACCAATCAAGTTCGAGCTTCAGCTTTGTCATGCTGTCAATCAACGGTTACGCGCACAGCAAGCAAGCCCATGCAGAGGTGGGCGAGCTACGCACTACGCAACCGCGCGCACATTTGTTTTGCTTGTGGAAGAGAGAGCATCAGGGCTCACCAACTTCCAGAAAAGTTACCAATCCCACGGCTTGTCAGGCCAAGAGACTGCAGGACGTTTTTTGGCTCGGGGTGCTCGCGTCGCTCCCCGACCACGGCCTCCATAGCCCGCCTGACGGCTTCGTTTAGATGCCCGACCTCTGGAGGAAGATGTTGGGGCGTCTGGGACATACTCTTCGTCAGAGGAGTCATGCAATTCTGAACTCTAGATAGAAATAAATAAACAATCTAACACATATACACGCGTAAATGCACTAAGTTTGATAAACAACGTCATCGAGAGGGATACACGAGTGTAATCACATATTGAAACTTTACTCGTTCGTCCTAGCAGATTCATGATATTTTGGTATTAGGACAAGTTAGACTCAATACAGCATTCTAACGTAATTCCTTTATTATTTACTAAATGTACTAAATGCAGAAGAGGGGAAAACAGCAAAACAGGCGAGATGCTGCAGCACTCCGGGCACTTCTCTCATGTACTGCGTGCGTGCACAAATAAAGGGGCGAAATCAGAGGGAGGGAGGGTGGGACCAACAGCGTTTTGGGAGACGCTGCGATTCAAACTCCGGACAGCAGCTTTAACATTTAAAAGCAATAAAAGGAAAATCTTCCAAAGGGGTGAATCATTTTTATAAGTGCTGTAAATACTGTTTTGTCATGCTTCACTTTGTCTTTCAAAAGAAATGGGCATTTTTGCTTTCAATAGCCCTGGCAAGAGTGTAATAAGTGCTACAGGATGTCGTCTACTCCCCTTCTTCACACACTTCACACTTGGGCAGGTTTTCATCCACCAGCGAGTGTTAACTGTGCCATCACTTCACTTAATCATATCTGTTTCCTCCAGCTTTTGTCACTCCGGTACAAATGCACAGCCAGGTGAGACATAGCATCTCTTCTCTAGAGACATCCGTCGAGAGTGTTAAGTGATCAAGCATAAATTGAGCTCCCGGCCACCGGTATAACTGAGGTGCTAACAAGGGATGGGAAAGATTTTGACAATTCATGCAGTGAAAATTTTTAATCACAGCTCCTTGGCATGGCGTAGCTGGTGGCATTGTTGTAATTTTATGCGAAGAGCTTCAGTAGGAGGACAAATACATTTGCAGATCAAGTGGGAGTAGGAGGAGAGGGATGGACGGGACAAATCCATCCATTTTCTTCTGCTTATCCAGGGTCGAATCATTGTGGCAGCAGGCTAAGCAGGTCATTCCCTCTCCTCAGCAACATTTGCCAGCTTCTTCTGGGAGGATTCTGGGGCGTTGTGAGGGCATGATGAGATATGTAATCCCTCCAGCCAGTTCTGGGTCTACCCTGGGGTCTCTTGACAGATGGAAGTACCCAGAAAACCTCCAAAGGAAGGTACCCAGGAGGCATCTTAATCAAATACTTGAACCACCTCAGCTGATTCTGCTGTGAGATCCCTCTGGATATCAGAGCCTCTAACCTGGAGGAAACCCATTTTGGCCACTTGAGGATTGAAACAAAGACCAATTCGCAAATCCAGAGTATGGCTTCCCGGCTCAGCTCCTTCTTCACCAGTACAATGGCCAGACTACTGTACCGGTCAGTCTGTCCATCTTATGCACTATTTTGTCATCACTTGTGAACAAGACCTGAGATACCTTAACTCCTATAGACTGACCTCCAAATCAAAGTCCTATATAATATAAAGAATATTTCCCCTTTGCGCCCTACAAGTTGTGTCCTTTTCCACAGTGTAAGCTGATATGTTCCAACCTCACAGTGTTTGGAATAGCATCCCCATCTTCCAGGCATAACATCCTGATTTTCCTAACTGGAATTGTGAATGGATGGGTGGTTCTATTCCTTTGGGAATCAAGACAAACAAAGACCCGACTGGCGCTACAGGCCGCCGAAAAAGGCACTGCAGTTGGTTATTGTTCACATCCATCCTACATTTCTGCCCTCTGATTGATTCACTCGTTTCACCCAGCTGTATCCTCCCCTGCCTCCTCATGATTCTCTTCCTCATTATTGTTCACGCCAATGGTTTCTGGAAAAAAAACTAAGAAGGTGAAAAACATCACCCCAAAAACCCAACGTAAGGCACCAGAGATGAATACTATAGTAGCTAAAGTTGAGTTGGGCAGTGTTTTTATCCCTGCTTGTTGGTTTGTGTATCTGTCATCAGGATGATGTGAAACTGGATGGAGAGTTGATACGTGGACGAAGGAAAAAGTTCTTAAAATTTCAGATCTAGTCCTGGCTTTACTGACTTTCGAGGTACTCTGACCTCTCCGATCGCTGTTCTAGTCCTCTTCGAGTCTATTTAAGACGCCCTTCAGCAGTCATTTGTATCGTTAATATTGACTGTGGTCGTTCTGTGTTTCTACAGGTTGTGGCATTTGCAAGAAAATCCTTTTAGCCATCCATCACATGTGAAATCAGGAGTGATAAATGGCTACAGCATGTGATATCAATCACTGGGCACTATTTCACTCACAGTACCATTGTTAAACCGGTCAACATCCATTAATATCTCACGCTCATGACATTCACAAACGGAGAAAAAAACATACACACATAATTCTTCAAAGGTGGCATGAATTAGAAGGGAGGAGGAGGAGGGTTGGTGTGGAGTGACTGTCTCATCTGCCACACACTGGGGAGCTGAATTACCGGTAATTGGCATTTGACAGCTCATAATCGTGGCATTTTGCTTTGGCTTTTCAGTAACAGGACACTGATCAACAATGTGTCGGAGGGAAAGGAAAGAGGAGATTAGTTGTCACAAGGACGGCTTTGGTTTCACACAAACAGTCACCGTTAGCTGGCAGCCGGCAGCCCCTGGCATCTGTACGTTTCCACCACAAAGATGTTAATACAGCTAGAATTAATTCCAGAAATGGGATCCAGTCAACGAAAGCAGAAAATAGCGGAATTATTCTTTTGAATTCTGCGCTACGAGGATTCAGCTCCAAATTCACCAACGTCCGTATTTTCTGAAATTAAATTTAAGTTAATTATCGTAGCAGTTAAATACAGCAGATGGCTCCTTAGTTGTCACCGCTCTGTTACATTAAGAGACTGCGAATGATGAATTTAAGTGGTAAAGGAATGTGCTTTTATTTAACAAATAAACGGTAATAAGATGCGATTAAACATCAAAACTGACAGTGATGTTTATCACGCACTGAGATATTCATATTTGGAATTTTAAAAAATAACTCCTTCTGTTAAAAAAAAAAACATCAAATGAAAGCAACCAAACTTGAATCTTTAAAGATATTTGACGGCTTTTTAGGTCTTCTCTTTTGAAAACTTCAGAGAAATGATTGTCTTTATATGAAATATTAAGCAGAGTAAGACTTTCTGAAAAATAACAAAGTCACTTAACTCATGAAAAGTAATATACTACCCATATATAAACACAAGGCTTCACATTTGCTGCAAAGAAAGTTTTCAGATTATCGTCTCGCTGCTCATCACTGACCTGGAATTACCTCTCATTGGCAGTAAACAGCTCCTGGTCTTCATCTGATTAGACGTAGTTCTTGCAGCACATTTCGTGAAAGTGCACAGGGTTGTTTATGAGAATTTAAATAGAAAATTGGAAATGGTTGCCACAGCGGGAAGCATCCTCAACAATCTCTGCAAATGTGTAACTGTGGCTTTGTTGATAAATGATCTGTGTGATTAGTTTCCTACTGTGACTTCAAACTGCCTTTTTCCAGACTACCTCCGCCTTGTCAAAGAAAAGATTGAGAAATTTAACAGTAAAATGATAAAAAAAAAAAAAAAAACACAACCAGGCACATCCAGGCAAGTGGTAATGTCTCTGAAATGTACTCATGAGCACAACAGTCACCTTTTCGACTGCCTCTGTCTCAATAAAACATTCACTTTTGGAGGTTTTTTGTGTTTTACTTCCTAAGCATCAAGGGATTACTCCAAAGTATAATCTAACTCAATGTGAGTTACTGAAGAAAAGGTAAAATTATGCGCGAGGAATGAAAGGTTTCCAAAAAACTGTATTGAAGTTGCCAATTAGGATTTTCCTATTTGAAATAATAATTTTTAATTGTCAGTAAGTAGAAGAATTTTCAATTATTTCTGGCATTAATTGTCAGATAGGTGTGTGGTGTGATAGACTGAGCCACAAAGGCAAATATTTTTTAAAAAGCGAACTTTTTTAACATTAATGGGCGGCTGACAGCTCAAATAATTGGCATGTTTACACTGTGGGTGGCTTTTCAGTGTTACCATGTTGTCAGCTGACAACCTATTAACTGCAGTTATGGTGATTTTTTTTTAAAGCCAGAATTGAAGGGCTGCATAATCCTCTGTGGGCTGAGAAAATGATATGGCCTGTGGGCTTATGAAACCCTTTCAAAAATCTGCTGCACTAGTCACAAAACGCACTGTGGACTATCTCACAAGGAGTCTGCTGGTATTCATTGCTGAAAAGTTGGTATTTTTACAGATGCAAGGTGTTTTAACTTGCCTCCACAATTACAGCATTAATACGATTTTCAGTTGCAGCGTATGTGTGTGTGTGTGTGTGTGCTTGAATATGTGTGTCTTACAATGAGCTCTGACTCACCAGCTATTGGTATTCGACACTAAATGATTGCTGTATGTTGTCATCTTTAATCAGGTTTTCATTGCTTTTGATGATGAATGTAGCAGAGCTTTTTTTTTTTTCACATAAAAGCCATTGTTACCATAATAAATAGGTGGTAGATATGCAATTTAGTTGTGCAAATTATAGAGCACCTCAGATTAGATCGCTTCCACGTATGTCATGCATGCAAATCTGCAAAAAAAATAACTAAAAAAAAGGTCTTACAAACACTGAAACGGAGAGATGGTGGGTTACATCAGCTCCCAATGCAGAAGTTGGATGTTCACATGCACGTAATTATTAAAGAGGTAATGACAGTTTAAACTGCTGTTATGTCTCTCTGTCACGTCACACAAGTAGCTCATTCATTGTTTGAATTTCCATAAGAAAAGAAACAATTGTCTTGTTTCTTCAGTACTGGGCCCTTTTTACTTTCAAAATATGAATTATGAGCTCATACAACCACTGAATCTATTGTGGAAAACATAATTAGATCCATATATATTCCATTAGGCTCTAAATTCTCACCTGGTGCTTCAGTTTTGTGTTTACTTTCACATAAATAAAGACATTTCCACCATAAATTAATGCAAAAAAGGCCCAAGTTGCTGCATAAGGAACCCAAATTTCCTGGGGCCATTCACTCACTGAAACACAACACTCAAATGAACCTGTAAATCTGCATTTAGGAAACTCTTACTTATATATAATAACACTTGCACGAGCAAACCTTACAGAATAAGCCAACAGGATACAGCAATACTAAAAAAGCTCTTCCATGAGAGCTGTTATTTTGTAGTTTATCAAAAGCACTCTAGTTTTCAAAAGTTTTCTGCTTTAATAATAGATTACATAGCTTGCCAGTGTCTTCTGCTCTACCCAGCATACACAGATTTACAGTAAAGTCCTTTGAAGCTCAGTCTGTAAACATCAAACCTGAAATTCACAAGCAATAAAACCACCTCTCCGCTCCAGCCGCTTTGTATTTCAGCACTGTGCCTTATACAGTAGCACAGCAATAATCCAGAGATATTTCATGACACGCCTAACAAGACAGATGACAGTTCCATCACACCTCCTCACTGTTTTAGTCTTAAGGCTGACTATACTGGAAAGCTGCGAGCTTCTGCCGGAATATTTGTTGGTTTAAGGACTCCAGAGGTAACTGAAAACCCAGAACAACCTTCAAAGCTGGAACATGTTCTGCAGTGAAAGAAAAGAGCTGTTCTGGGTGTTACATGGTCTCCAGATAACTCAGTACTCTTGTCTTGTGAGAAAGAAGCTGGACATGTCTGGGAAAGGTGAACAACAGATTCTCAGTCACCCAGGTCATGACAATCCTCAGTGAAATTTAAGTGGATTTCTCTTTTAGGTTCCTGAAGACATTTCATCCCTCACCTAAAAGGCTACTTTAGTTCTGAAGTTAAGAAACTCTTTTAGACGAAACATTCTTAACCTAAAAGAAAAATCCATTTGATTTTTACTGAAGCTTCTAGCAATAACATACTGTCTTTCTTCAGCAAGTGCAGCCCTTAAACAAAGCACTCCACCCTCATTATGGCTGGTGTTAAATGCATGAGACTGTACAAATGCGGATGCAGGATGGTGCTAAAACCAAACACTGGAGCTCAGCAAGTCTTTCCTGGGTAAACCAATGCCAAAGATAGAAGTTCAGCTTTGTGTTTACGTTTATTTTTCAGGTGTTCTTCCAGCACATTGTACCAAGAAACAAGCTGAAATGTACAGACCAAAGCTTCTTCACTGCAGGTTACATTTACTCCTTAACACAGAAATCCAGCTGACTTTGTTGTCATGTCTCAAAAGAAAGAGACCTCTAGACAATCTAACAGTGTCTGGGGAAAGTGAAGAAGAGATGTTTGTGCTGATTCTAAACCATCCAGTTTATGTTAATACTAGAAGCTTCAGTAAAATGGAGCTGGACTTGGTCACCTGAGAGGCTGCTTCAGTTCAAACATTAAGAAGCCTCTTGGATGAGAGCTAAAACATCTTCAAGAACCTTAAAGAGAAATCTAGTTATTTCTCACTGAAGCTCCTAACAATAACACGTTACTTCTTCAACAAGTGCAGTCCTTGATGAAAGCATTCAACCAGTGTTGTGGCTGACTGTAAATGTATGGGACTCTATTTATGCGGATGCAGGTTGGTGCTAAAACCAAATACTCAAGCTCTGAAAGTCTTCCCTGGATAAACCAATGTCAAAGACAGAATTTTAACTCCATGTGTTGGCACAGGTTTTTTTTTCCCCAACATATTATACCAAGAGTGAAGCCAAATTGTATAATCTACAGACAAAAGCCTCTTCACTGCAGGCTACAGTTACATATTAACAGAGAAATCCAGCTGACTTTGTAGAGAGGCCTCTGGACAGCCTAGAAGTTCTGGGGAAAGTGAACAAGACAAGTTGGTGTCAATTCTTCACCATCAAATTCATGCTAATCCTAGAAGCTTCAGTTAAAAAAAAGGAGGTGGACTTGTAGGTTCTTGAAGATGTTTCATCACCAAAGAGGCTATTTCAGTTTGAACATTAAGAAACCTCTTGGATAAGAGATGAAACGTCTTCAAGAACTGAAAAGAGAAATCCAGCTGATTTTTACTGAATGTCGCGGCAACAAGATACATTATTTCTTCAACAAGTGCAGCAATTGGACAAAACATTCAACCCTTATTATGGATGGTGTTGAATGTATGGGACTCTATAAATGTGGATGCAGGTTGGTGCTAAAACCGAACACTCAAGTTCAGCGAGTCTTAACTGGATAAACTGATGTCAAAGACAGAAGACCAACTCTGTGTGTTTGTATTAGTTTGCTTCAGCATATTGCACTAAGAGACAAGCTGAAGTGTGCAATCTACAGAACAAAACCTCTTCATTGCAGATCACATTTACACATTAAGACAGAAATCCAGCTCACTTTGTACTCCTGTCTTGTGAGAAAGAAGCTGGACATGTCTGGGGAAAATGAACAGGAGAAGTTTACGAAGATTCGCAGTCATCCAGGTCATGGCAATCCTAGAAGCATCAGTAAAAATGAACTGAACGTCTTTTTTATGTTTTTGAAGAGGTTTCATCCCTCACCTAAGAGGCTGCTTTAGTTTTGAAGTTAAGAAACTCTTTAGATGGGAGATAAAACGTCTTCAAGAACCTAAAAGAGAAATCAAGTTATTTTTACTGAAGCTTCTGGCAACAAGAGATGTTGTTTCTCAAGCAACCCCCATTATGGATGGTGTTGAAAGTATGGGACTGTATAAATGTAGATGCAGGATAAAAAAAACTGAACACTCGAGCTCAGAAAGAAGTTCAACTCTGTGTGTTTGTGTAAGTTTATTTTTCAGGTGTTCTTTCAGCATATTGTACCAAGAGACGAGCCGAACTGTATAATCTACAGACCAAAGCCTCTTCACTGCAGGTTACGTTTACACATTAAATAACAAGAGCACCAACAGTGGTGGTCGATTCAATATTTCAGGTCACCGTTTTCAAAGCCCACCTTTGCTGCTCGTGATCTGAGCATGCACAAACATAAACACAGCCATGCACTTTGAAAGGCAGTGAATGAAAACAGTATATTCAAGAGAAAATAGGCACAGCAATTGACCAGAGAATACACTTGAAGGGAATTGACTGTACTCCTTTTCAGGGAGGACAAAAGGTTGAAGTCGGGAGAAAGCAGAGTGTGATGCAGTCCATATGGATACATCTCTGTCATATCTTGACAAAACAAAAGAGTCGACAGCAGCCGTGTCAACGGCTTTTGTTCTGAGCCTCTTTTCAAGTGCGGCCGTTTCTTTTCATGCCCCTGCCTTGTTGATCAAGGCTCAGCGGCTCTCCTCACAGCTCCATTGACGAGTTTGCCTTCTTCGATCTGATGTGTTTCCTCTGCTCGAACCACTCGCATTCTGCTGCAAAGATCAAAGGCCAGCGAGGGATTCATCAAAAGGAATTATTCAAAAAAAGAAAGAGGAGAAGAGGATCAAGATATAAGAGATGTAGCTCTGAACAAATTAGATGGTTATCCAATATTGGTGGAAAGGACAAGCAAAGGCAGAGGGGCACAATGAGCGTAGAACTGGAAAAGGAGCATTCAGAAAAAGTTCTTATTTCATTTGTTCTTGTTGCTGAATCAAGCAGTATGCACACAGTCGATGAGAAATACATATAGCTATATAATGCATGATATTCAGACCCTTCCAGAAACCTTTGAAACAACTGAAATATTTGCCTTTAAACTGCCCACAGACCATCAAATGTTCTGTCCTTGGCTTCTTTGCACAGCTCTAGAAATGACTGGAAATGGCAGATTGATGTGATTTGACAGCAACAAGAGGAACTGACCTCCTAAGTTTGAAGCAGACTGACATTGGAAACCAGAAGTCAAACTAAAGGCCTGATTCAGAAGCACTGCAGATGATTATCCCAACAAATGACATCCAGTCAATCCTGCTGTGTCCTCAAACAACTTGTCTTTTTTTCCCTACTTGTCGGGGAAACCAGAAACTCCGGAAGGCGTGCCAAGACAATCCTCCAGTGAAAGACATCTTGCTTGACTGCATGCCATCAGTCACACATGTGTTCTTTAATATCACTCGTACTATAGACTGCAGCACAGTGGGAACATGACCTTTAACTTGCCATTATAATCTGCAAAGTCATTAAATGATGCATCACCCATTTCTAAATATACTTCTGGAATCTTTAGCCATCATTAGCTTAAAAAAAAAAAGCAACTATTTTCAGCGTTTTCAGTGTCTGCAATTTCCCATTGTCCAAGATGATATCCTGTGTGTACCAGTTTTGGATGTTGTCAGCCCATTAAATGGCTGTTATCACTGCAGATCATTCACATTCATTTAGGCCAGTAGGGCTGTTCCCCACCTCTTAGTGGAGGAGTTTAATGGAGATCCATTATCACCTCATCTAATGCCGGTAGAGCAGTGAGTTTTCAATTATAAAGATGAGCAAGAGCCTGTATTTGGAGGTGTAAGTCAGCAAACTTTCACCCTGTAGACTTGAGTTTGAGTCCTGTGTCAAGCAAAAGGATTAGCCAAATTCTGTATTGTTCAGATGTTTACTTTCAAGCACCATTTGTCATACAGAGTAAACTTCCATTTTCAATTTCTGGTTGGTTAAGTTTAGGCACCAAAACTACTTGGTTAGGTTTAGAAGGTTGAGGTGCAAAAGCTGTCAGCGTGGTGTTCGGCGAACAACCTCACACTTACCACTAAAACAAAGAACTCATTCTGGACCTCTGCAAACGCAGCACAGACCCAGCCCCTGTGACCGTCAGTGGGGTCCAGTCCTTCAAATTTCTGGGCGTCCACATCACCAACAACCTCTCCTGGACAGCTAACACACTAGCCTAGCCGCGCTAGACAACCCACGGCAACGAATTTAATTCTCTGCCAGGGTGGGTCTAGTTACCCTTCATAAGGCTCGAGGCTGGATTCTCCTAAAACTGGCTGGACCAATCACCATGAAGTGTAGAGTCAGAAGGCGGGCGTAACGAAGTGACGACAGAGGCGTGACGATTCTGACAGAAACAACTGGCGCACAATAAACAGTTATCTTTTGACTCGGCTTTGGCCACAGCCCTTAAAGATTTGAAGCTAAAATTACACTTAAGTGTTTCATTGAGAAGAAAGACGTATTTGGACTTATGCCAACGGGATATGGCAAATCCTTAATATACCAGTTGGCTCCGCGGCTCCGCTGGTTGGGAAGCTAATGGGACTTAGCCACAATCTGCCGGTGCTCTCGGAACCACGTCAGCCTATTCGTTGCGTTGATTGGTTGCATATCTACCCAATTGCTGCAGAGGGATTTGATAGACAACCTTTTAGCCCGCCTCCCTCCCTGTCGAGCTTCCCTAGACCCTTGTGCCGTCAGAAACATGGGATCTAGCATGGCTAGGCTACTAACACACAGCAGTGGTGAAGAAGGTCCAGAAGTGACTTCACTTCCTGAAAGTGCTCCGGAGAAACAACCTGAAGGAGCAGCTGCTTGTGTCCTTCTACAAAGCCACCATGGAGAGCATCCTGACGTACTGCATCACAGTGTGGAACGCTGGGTGCTCAGCAGCAGACAGGAGAGCTCTGCAGAGAGTAATAAACACCACCCAGAATCACTGGCTGCTCTCTGCTCTCTCTTGATGACATTGCCAGTTCTCGCTACCTCAGCAGGGCCACAAACATTGTCAGGGACTTATTTCACCATGGCCACCACCTGTTCAACCTGTTGCCCTCTGGCCAGAGCTACAGGTCTCACAAAACCCAGACAAACAGACTCAGAGACAGCTTTTTCTGGAGAGCCATCAGGGCTGTGAACACAATCAATCATCACAGACTGAGTTATAACTATGCAAATAAATAGATTTGTGCAATAAATAACTTATTCGTGCAATAACTGGGTACCCACGGTAAATATTTTCCACTACACTTCCACTAAATTGCTTATATTTTTTCTTATTATTATATTTTTGCTGATATATTCTCGCTTCTGTTTTACTTTTTAAAGTGTTGTCGTATGCACTGTTATGCAATGACAATAAAGGCTTTGATTTGATTTGAAAAGATTCATGGTTTGAGTTTAAATACATCCTGTCTCGACAGTTACCACATGTCGGTATGTTTCCATTCTGCCGACTTCGCTGCAGACATGCAAGAGGTTGCCTTTATTACTGATGTAACTTTGTGCTGTGATCGGACTGGATAATAACACTAACAACACACCTACTGAGCCTTCTAGAAGGTGGAGGAGGTCCCTATTGGACATACAGTGCGAATTAAAAGTATTTACCCTTTTGAAAGTTTTCCCTTTGTGTTTTTTATTTTTATTTTTATTGTAGCTAGCAAGGAAGCATCACCACATCATGATACTGCCACCACCATGCTTCTCGTCATGATGCTGCCACCACCATGCTTCATGTCATGATGCTGCCACCACCATGCTTCACATCATGATGCTGCCACCACCATGCTTCACATCATGATGCTACCACCACCATGCTTCACATCATGATGCTGCCACCACCATGCTTCACAGTATGATGTCGCCACCACCATGCTTCACAGTATGATGCCGCCACCACCATGCTTCACATCATGATGCCGCCACCACCATGCTTCACATCATGATGCCGCCACCACCATGCTTCACATCATGATGCTGCCACCACCATGCTTCACATCATGATGCTGCCACCACCATGCTTCACAGTATGATGCCGCCACCACCGTGCTTCACATCATGATGCTGCCACCACAATGCTTCACAGTATGATGCTGCCACCAACATGCTTCATAGTATGATGCTGCCATCACTATGGTTTACAGTGAGGGTGGTGTGTTTGTAATAGTGTGAAGTGTTTGCTCTCAGCTAAATATCGTGCCTAATTTTGTTTATTTGTAAATTCTTGTCAAAGGAGCCTAATTAAATTGACTGTGATATAATGTTGAAAAGCAATAAAAGGGGGAAAGTGCATACTTTTTATACTCTGTATGTATGGGAATGACCTGCGATGACAACAGGTGGACTTCATTGCTTGACAAAAACCCAAAGAATGATATAGATGATGATAGCAGGGATTTAAAAGGTTAAAAGGATATAAAACTCCTTACATGGAGACGACGATGGCACAGAGTGATCTGTCAGCTAAATAGATGAATTCAATAATC
This sequence comes from Acanthochromis polyacanthus, assembly GCF_021347895.1. Classification (NCBI taxonomy): domain Eukaryota; kingdom Metazoa; phylum Chordata; class Actinopteri; family Pomacentridae; genus Acanthochromis; species Acanthochromis polyacanthus. The sequence goes on from NC_067123.1 coordinate 8,813,328, forward strand.
AGGATTACTTTTCCTGTCAGTCAAGTAAATGGATTAGTCTTCTAATTGGTTCAGTGTGATTATGGATATGGGCATGTGGCTCTGCTCATTTGTGGTTTTTCATTTTTTGCCAGGTTTCTCCCAGCACAGGTGTCCTCACACTTATCAACCAGCAATCACCAGGATCCATTTTCTGAGCCCCCTTTTTTTGTTTCGCCCTCTCTTTGACCGCTCGCCAGGCTCCGGCTGTGAGGATGCTGTCCAGGTACGCGCAGTGCCAGTCTCTCTGCTATTATGTCCACCTACACTATAATCAGGTGTGCTTAGCATCCCCGTTAGCAGCCCATTTGCAATTGCTTATACATGCAAGTGCCTCCACTTCTGTTGCACGACCCGCTTTTTAACTCTTGTCTGGCACACTAAAAGGTTTCATTGCACAAAGGCCTCATTGATGTGCACGGCTTGTTTTGTGCGTGACACCTGCAAGTCTCGCATTCACGAGCTGCCATTACGATGTCAGAGAGTTTAATGTTCCCCTGCTTATCTCAACTCTGCATATTTCACAGGACGTAATTAAAATCCTTCTTCATATCTTAACAGTCCATGTGTCAGTCTGGCCTGAGCATAATCCACCAACTAGCATGTATTTCAATGGAAATTCAGAACCAAAACAGGTGGCTTTTAAAATTGATTTATCTCAGGCTTTCCAGCTTGAAAACATCCCAAAATAATCCATGCGACTGCCCACTGAATCCATAAATATGCAGCAGAGGAAACTTTAATTATCAATTACAGGAGGTAGCCAAGAAGCTGGAAACATTTTACAAGCAAAACAAATTTATCACAAACTCTAAAGCACGTTTTATCAGGTTTCACAGATTAGATTTGCTTTTTTAATTTAATTTTTCTCAAAAAAAAAAAAAAGAAAAAAAAAACTTCACTCGTGACTCATCAGTCCTGGGCTGGCTGAGGCCGTGAATCAGCGAGATAGACGGCTGGATTTCAACAATGGGGGTGGATTTGGCTCATTTCATTTCAAAGCGACGCGGGTCCATTTTAACAAGCACTCTTCAGTAAAACACTAAGAAGAGAGTAATGTGGCCAGCCAAGCACTGAGCCCTAATTACTGATATTTTCTGCCAGAACGAGAAGTGAGTGGCAAATAACCGGATTACAAAGCTGAACACAAATTAATAAGGAGAAGATCAGGAGACGAATACCAACGTTCACAGTTCTGCTCCTGACAGAGACACAGATCTGCTGCGAGGGAGGAAGGACGGCCCCGAGATGTGCAGAAAACAAGCAGAAAATAAAATTAGTGACTAAAATGAGGCTTGGGAATCCCTAACAATGGAAAATAATAATGAATATTTACATGTTATCATTAATATGTGTGTTCATAATTGACCCCAAAATAAGGAAAACAACACTGTGGTGCCTGAAAAGTGAACCACAGGATCATTTATCAGCAAAACACTGAGGGAGAGATTTCACTGAGATAGAGAAACTAGTGGAGCAGAGGTTAGGCCAGATGTGGCATCATGTCTCAGACTCTACATTAGAAAAAATAAAATATGAAAATCAGGCAACAAGGATGCCAAAAAAAAAATGTGTTAAAAACAACAGAATATTACAGTGTTCAAAAACTGAAGAAAAAAAAAGGTGAATATCTATAAAATAATTGGATTTTTAAGGTGATTTTAAAGCCGTAAAGCAGTGTATTTTTTACAATCACACACTGTTTAAGAGCAAGTTACTATTTCTAAAAAATACTGATTCTTGATGTGAACTTTATTCTAAACTTTTGGCATGTTTTTTGTTAGTTTCTATTTTTTTTGCAGTCGACATACACATAAAAAAATCTGTTCCTTTTTTGATTTTACTAGATATTGTGTGTAATATTAGCCTAGCCGCGCTAGACAACCCACGGCAACGAATTTAATTCTCTGCCAGGGTGGGTCTAGTTACCCTCGGTAAGCCTCGAGGTTGGATGCTCCTAAAACTGGCCGACGAATCACCATGAAGTGTAGAGTCAGAAGGCGGGCGTAACTAAGTGATGACAGAGGCGCGACGATTCTGACAGAAACAACCGGAAACAACTAGCCCAGAGCTCTTGAGATAGTAAGAGTTGCGACACTCATGCTCTCGCAGCGGGGCGGTCACGTGGTTCATGTAAGCCTGAATAGTTCCAAACAGGCAGCGCTGTCATTTCCTTCTATGGGACTGAGAGCGGCGATTTCACGGTAAAAAAGGAATAAAATCACACCTCCAAGTACTTGTTTGATTATTAATTCATTGGAGTATGTATGTAAATGTCAGTTTTACATTTTGAGCCATAAGGTGACATATTAAAGACACTTCTGGGGTTTTGGAGGTAATGTTTCACATTCGTGTTAGCATGGAAAATCGACTTTTACACAGAAATGTAAGATGATTGAAGATGTTAATTTTTGCCCAGTTGGATTATTGTATTTCCAGACAATGTCTATATTTCTCTGATTCACTTACCCGTAGTCTGGGTTATTGAAAAGCAGAGTAACAACAGTCCATTCAGCACATAGTGTCCAGCCACTTCTGATGAGGCAGGAGTTGACTCACTATAACCATTTTAAGACATACACAAAATATATATTCAAGAATAACAACTCATTATGCTTTGATGAATGAAATAGTATGTTTTATTGACAATGGGAGAAACAATGAGGGTCTTCGTGTCTTCAGTGAGGGCTCTCGGGATACTGGCGGATAGATAGATACGATAGATATCAATAAATATATTTGTGAAATACTTACAAGTATAAGTTTATGCATTATAAAGGGTCTCATATAAAGGACGTAGTCTTGACAATTAAAAAGAGGTAGCGATGTAGCTAGGTAGCTTTCAAAGAAGAGCTAACAAACACAAGGCAATGCCTGAAAGTCGGTCATCTGCCAATATTCACAAATACAGATAAATGTATGCACCACAAAGGGCTTCTGATATAATATAAAGACGTTAAAATTAAAAAGAGGTAGCGACTCATCAACAATTAATCCGTCAATATATCCCTGGAGATAACTTCACAGCTAACAGCAGAGTCGAGCTAAAAAAAGTAGCAGAAATTCGGTCGTCTACCAAGATAAAAAATATATATAATTACGCTGCACAAATACAAATAAAGCTCAGCATGTGCATCATAAAGAGCCTCTGATAAAATATAGGCAGTTGACAATTCAAAAGAGGCAGGCATTTCATCAACTTACCTCCACATATACTCAACAACCTGCAGTGCAAATGAACGGTGGCTATCACTGTCGAAGTGGTGCTTGGAACTAAACAAGCCTCCATAACCCGGAAGTAGACTGGAAGAAAGCGTACAACGGCACCCTATGGGAGTGTCGCAACTCTTACTATCTCTAGGGCTCTGAACTAGCCTAGCCACGCTAGACAACCCACGGCAACTAATTTAATTCTCTGCCAGGGTCAACAACAAAAACGACAACAGTCGTTGAGCTCCATTAGCACAGACTCTGAATAATCTTTCTGTTAACATGTCTGTAATATACTTGAGCTTCACCCATTGACTGTATAAATAAGGCTTCACCGAACTCACGCATCTTCTGATTTCCGGCGCTCTAGGAACTACGTCGGCCTATTTGTTGTGCTGATTGGTTGTATACCTACCCAGTTGCTGCAGAGTGATTTGAAAGACAACCTTTTAGCCCGCCTCCCTCCCTGTCGAGAGTTCCTAGACCCTTGCATATTCAGATCTGGGTCTAGCGCGGCTAGGCTAGTGTAATACAACAAGCCAGGCTAATTCCTTAATCCATTCATCCATCCATCCATACATTCATCCATTAATCCTTCCATCCATCCATCCTACCTTCCTTCTTTCGTTCCTTCCATTTATCCTTCCATCTATACATGTATCCATATATTCATTCATTTATCCTTCCTTCCTTTCTTCCTTCCATATATTCATCCATTTATCCTTTGATCCATCATTTAAACATCCATCCATCCATCCATCAAAGATGAAAAGTTTTATGTCAAAGCACCTAAACTCCAGGTCACATAATGGACTGTTTGCTGTCTTTCTACACAGTCTATGACCTTTATTCTGTTTTCATACAAGCTTGTCCAGTAATACATCTACTGATAGAAGTTAAAAGGATTTCTAGCCCAAATCCACCATCCTATGAACGCACATTGAAAGATCAGCTCTCTCACAGGCAGGAATGGTGTCGAGCTGGGAACCAGACTAATCACTAATAAAGCAGCTGATCATGGTGAATGCGTCCCATTCATCCCTACAGGTCCGTCTCCTCACATGAATCCTCATTACCCACTCAGTCAGTTGTCCTAACACTCAAACACAAGGCTTTCAATTCACACGCTACAGGCAAGAGCCTCCCTATCTCTGAAGCTGTGCCCAGGTACTGAAGCAATTATCTGACAGGTATTATCAACTAATGGATTCATTATTCATATAATAATTCTCTGAGTCCCAAATAGAGCATTAAGCCTCTCCGACACAAAACGCTATTGGAGATTTGTAAAGTTCAGCCGCCACAATTCAGAATTTAATGGCTAGTTTTTATTATTTTTTCGCTGTGATTTTTTTTTCCTTTCTGTGACATTGCTAATAACAAAACATCCAGCTTTGGAACAGACTCTGTCTCGGCAATATTTCTCTCTTGAAATGTCCAGATAAGGATGGGAGGGTTTTTTTTCTTGAAAACACTGTTGAATAAATAATGTTTCAGCTGCTTTTAATGAATACCATTACCCATAAGTGATGGGAATTTCTGTGAATTAATCCGCTGAGGAGGATTATGTTCATTATGATTTATGGCCTTATGAAGACTGCGTCCTTTTCAGGCGAAATAGCACAATACGGCCCAACATAAAGAAAAGCCCAGGAACAAGCCGAGAAGGCTGGAGCTACCAGCAGTTACAGCTGGAAAGAGACGAGCAAAATGAAGCAAAACAAGGTCTTCAAAAACCAAAAAGGGGGGAAAGAAAAATGTATTTTTTATGAATATGGATGAAACCAAGTCATGATGATTTCAGTACATTTTAATGGGAGCTGTAATTGTTCTGCAGCTGGAACCCCGACAGAAACCACTGTGGAGTCTAAGGATCATATTTCAGCAAAACACTGAGGGAGAGATTGCAAATAGATAAAGAAGCCAGTGGAGCAGAGGTTAGGCCAGATGTGACATAATATCCTGAAGTGGGGGGGGGGAGCAGAAAAAATGAAATATTGTGGCAGCAATGGTGACACAGGAAATCTAGTAAAAAATGGTGGAATACTCTAACATTCGAAAACTGCCATAACAAAAATAATGCCCAAAATAATGACTTTTAAGTGTATTTTAATGTAGTAAAACGGTGTAATTTTGTAGCCACACACTGTAAAAGAACTATTATTGTAAACTATTACTATGAGTAAAAACACAGATTTTTAATAATCATATTACTTACAGCTTTGTGTTTTTTGTTTTTTATGTAATTTTACTACATGTTATCTGAAAAATTGCATTTAAAATATCATTTTCCATTTACAAGTCTTTAATTTACAAATTTTCCTTTGAAATTATGTCTGTAAAAACAATTATATTATTTCATTGATTTAAATACATTTAAAAAAAGAAACATTTATATATTTTCCCCCTATGATTTCACTGGATATCAGCCATAAATTAATGAAATAAGGAAAATCTGCAAAACAACAGTTTAAAAAAAATCACAGTTTTTCAGTCCTTTATGTATTTTTCCTCAAATGATGACAAACATCTGTAAAAAAAAAAAAAAGTTTAGTGGATTTTAAAGCAGTAAAACTGTGTAATTTTATTGCCACACATTGAACTATTATTATAGCAAACTATTACTATTAGCAAAAATACATTTGTAGCTTTGTTTTTTAAATATTATTTATCATTTTAAAATCTTTCATGTACAAATTCTCCTTTTAAACAATGTCTGTAAAACACTTATATATTTCTTTCTTTATTTAAATACATTAAAATATTTTTAAATATATTTTCTCCCTAAGATTTTACTGGATATTAGCACAATTTAACGAAATACAAAAAATCTGTAAAACAACAGTTTTAAAAAATATTTACCATTTTTCAATCCTTGATATGCTTTTTTCAAATAATGACAAATATCTGTAAAATAAAGTTAATATTTATTTTTTAATTTTTTTAATTTATTTTTCCTGATTTTGGCACAGTAAAAAATAGTTTCCTTTTTTTTGGCCAAATATAGTAAAAGAATATATGTAAAAAAAAACGTGGACATTATTTACAATTTTGATTTTTTTTTTTTTTTTACAATCAACATGTAAATTAATATACTTTTTCAGTAGACTAGATATCTGTAAATGTAATTTTTAAAAAAAAACAACAGGGAAAATCAGTAAAATAACAAAAAATAGTTGAAAACTGTTGAAAAAAGACACATTGTTTAGAGTGTATGATTTTAAGGACACAATTATCACCAGGCTCATATATTTTGTGTTTTTAATTTCGGACTGACAGACCATGGGCTTAGTAGAAACCTATTTGCAATTTATTCCCTTGAGTGTTCCCGCCTGTGTCATAACAATCAATAATAATCAACAGCCAAGGTCTTACAGTACAAAATGACTTATTTTCCATTTCAAAGTTATTGCTTTCGTCCTTAAAATCCCTCCTGAAAGTGAAGCAAAAACAAAGAATCTGCTGTTCCTATTGATGGCTTTTACCAAACCAGTTCTGGCTAATTAACTGTCTGAAGCTTCTTGCAATCTTCTGACCCTGATGTAAGGACATTTAGAGAAAAATCACAAGCGAGTGTAATATATTCATTACAAGACACAGCGAGTTAGACTGTGTGAATTCCTCAGCTTTTATCCTGAGTTTGTCACAAAAAAAGGAAAAAATGGGCATTTTTTTGCAAAGGGAACTTGTTGCTTCAATATTGCACAAGCTGATGGAGCCACAGCAGAGCCTCTTGGGAAACATTAGGTGACCTCGAATAACCCAAAGTACAGACAGAAAAATTTACAGAGAAGAGAATAAAGTGAGCTTCAGTGCAAAAGAGAACAAGGAGAACATAGTGTAAAAGTACAGTGGCATGCAGAACAGAGGCGAACGCTACAGAGGCGAAGGGAACGGGACGGAAAATACCTTTACACAAGAGCGAGACAACAAAACGGGGAGTACAGGAGCGAGACAGATGAGAGCGAAGCGGTGCAACGGAGCAACGCTGAGAGTATGGAAGGTGTTGGAAATGCAAATGCGTGGAGAGCGAGGCGGGAAGAGAGGAGTCGGCGCTCTTTGTGTTTGGAAAATGAAGAGAAATGAGACGAAATGGATGCGGGGCCTGGAGGGAGGGAGGGCAGAACACTGTGTACCAGGGGCATTATGGGCTGAAATTACACAGGACACAATCTCGATTCAATTCATAGCCAGGATTCCTATTTGTCTCCGGCTGCTACAAACGAATTCACAGCCCAGAGTCTGCTCTCACTCGGCCTCCTCTTCTGTCTGTCTTGGCGCAGTGCTGACAGCTCTGCTATTAACAGTGCGAGAACTGCTGTGACTGGGCGTCTGCAGGTGGTATAGATATCTATTTATCCCTATATATCTATCTGTCTATATATGTATGTATGTGTGCGTGTGTGTGACCTCTCCGAATCTATTATCACCGTAGATATCGAGCTTCGATCCAGGAAGCCGACCAATCAGGGCCGTCGTAGCAGGCCGGTGCACATGTATGTGGGTGTGTCTTTGATCTCTGGCTGTCCTTGCTATGCCCCTCACCCCCCCCATCACTGCCTCTCTCTCTGGTGTAAACACACACACACAGCGCAGCCAGTGTTGGCAGTAGGCAGTAACACACACACACACATGCAGTGAGAGCCCCCAGCTGTTTCCAGTCTCTCTCCTGTCCTACTGACAGACACTAAGCAGACTGATCTCCTCAACTCGAGCCGTCAGCCTCCTCCTCCTCCTCCTCCATCCTCCTCCGTCCTCTTCCCTCCTGCCCCTTGACTGACTCCCTCCCCTCCCCCCCGCCTCCCTCTTTTACTCCCTTTATCTCGCTTTCTTGTCATCCACTGCCCTGCTGCCTCCTGTTTCGTGTCACTCTCGCCTTCCCCTCCCTCCCTTCCTCTTTCTCTCTCCATCATACTGCACATGTCTCTCCTCTCCAGAACATCGCGCTGCCTCTCATTCGTTCAGTTACTCTCACATTGAAATTCAAGCATTTGCATGAGAGGCTGCCACGAACCTGTAATGTTTCTAAGTGCAGTCATCCTGGTGCAATAACTGTGGATGTTATGTGCAATATTTCACACACTTCCTGCTCTAATTGTGTTTTTAAACTTCACAATATAGTGAATGGGGGTGCAGATGCATGGAAGAGTGTAGAAACGGTGGCACAATGACAACAAAGCTCTCTGATTCTGGCACGGTATAGATCAGTGTGGTTGGTGAATTCCTAATCTGAACCCAGTCTGACTCACTGGATGTAGTTTTCGGATAATCTCAGTCTGTATTCTCCCCACCTTTCGCTCTGTGGAGTTTTCTTTGCCACGGGAAACAAGAACAACAAGCGCCAGGCTACAACTCAGAGCACTGAAGACGAAACTTGAAGTAAAAGTCAGGCAGCTCTGCTAGTTTTTTTTTTTATGGTGGATTGTCCATTTTAATGGCAGCACTCGTCTCCCAACATGCAAACATTCCACCAAATCCTCCCCAGCCGTTGCTATTTTGAAGAAAAATCGAAGCCGCATCTTTCGCTTAGCCTTGGCCACAACGACTGGTAGGCAGGCATTTTGCTGATCCTGAGGGAAATTCAAGAAACCAGCAGCATTTTAAACATACAGAAAACTGACAAAATAAGCAATATCTAAAGTGAACCAAAAGGTGGCTAAAGATGTGAAAACGAAACTTAATTCTAAGACTTGAGCACCGGACTCCTGAGTGAGCATCGCTGACTAACAACTCTTTCCTCACTTCTTGCTTCCTCCTACATCTTCACTGAAACCGGAAGTCTTTCCTATGACATCAGAAATGAAAAAATACATTAATTTCAAAACATAATCCCCATCAAAACGTAACTGAGAAAGCAGTTTTTTGCTGTAAAAGACCTTAATTTTGTAGAGACAGGTTTGAAATTAGCATGTTGAAGCTTTCTCTTCGTGTTCTGTGTCACCTTGCTAGCATTTGTTAATCAGCAAAAATAGCTTCAAATGAGGCTAATAGGAATGTTTAGGTTTTGCAGTTATTTGCAAATAAACTCAAGTACTGAAAAATTAAATTCCACCCTGGTGGTTGTCATAAAAATCATCAAACAGTCAACATTATTAAATACAGTCTTCACAGGACATCACAGTGCTACAGAGGTTAGCGTTATTACCTCACAGCAAGAAAGGTGGTAAGAATGAAACAGGTTTAGCTAATGGATGGAAGGACGATCTTCAGGAGTAATGTCTGTGCCACATTTCATAGCAATCCACCCCATTATTGTTGAGATATTTCATGTAATTATGCAAATGCTAACATCAGGGTGGCACGAGATGAAAAGTCAGTCATCAGGGTTCATCCTCTGGGAACCAAGAATGTCTGAACAAAAAGTTGAGCCTAATAAGAAAGTCTACGCTGTGAAAACTTTGTCCTGCTAGTGGCAGAACAGGAAAAGTCAGAGAATCGATCAAGTCATTTCGATTCATTGTCTGACGGCTATGAATGCAAAGTTACTTAGCATTCCAGCAGTTGGAGGGAAAACCTACACAGTCAATTCCATCCGTACAGCCACACTGCTTCTAGCAAAGTGACATTTTTCTTCAACAAATTTCAGAGCGTCTTCAGAGTAGTGGCTTCAAAAAAGACTCAGCTTAGGTTACCTGAAAACCCAAGACTGATTCAACTGAGACATTTTTATGTTAAGAGCCCTGAAAAATTGTTTTTAATTAACTGTCAGTAAAAGAAACTCTTTAATCATTCATGTACTGGATACTAACAACTATTAGAGGCAACAAAAACCAACATTTCCAGCACAAACAAGCTGTCTATAGGCTTAAAACTAAGATACAGACAGAAAAGAAAGCAGCAAGTCATCTGTCTCATGTTCCCGGTCAACTCTCCACATCTTGCTGTTATACTGCATTTATTTTTTGTCACTACACTCCCCCTTCACTTGCACAATGCACCGCACATTGTCTTTATTATCTGTCTGCTGGCCTCTTGACTCCCACAATATGTCGCCACATTCTGCTTCCAGTTTGACCGTCTTATCAGCCTCAGGGTAGACGAGCGAAACTGCTGTAGTGGGCGGTGAAGCTGCTGCCCCATTTATGCTTTCCTTGGAAATGGGCCTAGACATAGAAATGCTTTATTTCGCAACTCTTACAGTAAATGCACAGTCCAGAATCGCACTGGGAGGAATAAAAGGGCAGATTATTTTGTACTTCTACTTGGGACCAAACTTTGTTCATTCTTAGAGTCTGTTTACCCCTGAGACGTCTGCCTCCACAACAAAAACAGCGGTGGTAGGAATTTCATTTGTGCTGCTAAATGAAAAATGGTATGACAAGAAAATTCAATGCTTTATGACTTAAAGGTTCCATATTTTGACCCTTTTCAGAAAGTTAAACACAACCTCACATGTCCCCATGGTGCGTCGTTCAGTTGTTCAACTCAAAATACTATAAAGATGGTTCATTTCACCACAGCTGTTTGAATTTTGTTTTTTGGACTGTCGTGCTCTGGAAATCAGTGAGCTGCTGTTGTTGCCGCCCTCTTCAGGAAAAAAAACTGTCTCTGCATCCACTTTTTATATCTTAACAACCACAAAACACAAGAAAAATGACAAATCAATCCTGAAATCATTTCTGAGCACTGGCTGCAATAAATTTAGTTCAAAATGGGCTGTTTCGTTCTGAAAACCAATAAGCTGCTGCTGTTCTCGCCCCCTTCAGGAAGAAAACTCTTTCTGCATCCACTGTTTGTATCTTAACATCCGCAAATCTTAACATCTGTTTGAAGATCACGGTGGAAATTATTCCCAAACCAGTGGAAGCAACCCCTTCAGGAAGAAAACTGTCTCTGTAACCCATATGTTTATTTCTTATCAACCACAAACAACTATAAAAATTGATTTTCACCTTTAATATGACCAAATCTCTGCAGCCAGGTTTGAAAATCATGGTTGAAATAATTTCTGAGCAGTGGATGTCGACAGTTTTGTTCTAGGTGGACTGTTTTGCTCTGAAAACCAATAACCTGCTGCTCCCATCCCCTTTAGGAAGAAACTCTCTCTGCATCCAGTGTTTTCATATCTTAACTGCCATAAAACAACAAAAATGGATATCCACTTTAAATACAAGCACATCTCTGCATTCAGACTGAAAAACTTTGGTTAAAATCTTTCCCAGACAAGTAAATGTAGACAGTTTGGTTTCAAATGGGCTGTTTTGCTCCTAAATCAATGAGCTACTATTGTTCCTGCCCCCTTCAGGAAGAAAGCTCTCTCTGCAACCACTGTTTTCATATCTAAACAACCACAAAGCACAATAAAAATGGATTTCCAGCTTAAAAACAAGCACATCTCGGCAGCCAGGATCGAAAGTCGTAGTTAAAATCTTTCCCAGAGCAGTGGATCCAGACGGTTTTGTAATTAATAAACAATAAAAAACACTGACAAACTGTATTTGATGCTTTTTAGAGAGTTGAGTTGTGAGTTAAGAAGTTTTCAGCCATTTTTCTAGCATCTCTGAGGCATCGAAAGCTCATTTTAGAGACATTCACTGATCAGCAATACAGAAAATATCATCTTGGATGCTTTCCAAACTGATAATACTGAAGAAACACCTTGTCCCTATGTGCCTCCTTTTTCACCTTCCCTCAGGCTATTCCAACTCTCTCGACTCAACCTCTCCTCTTTAGTTCCCTGCTGCTTCTTTCCCTCTTTTCTCCCTTTGTCTCCGTTTTCCCCTCATTCGCCCATTTTTCCTCAAGGTCAGCCTCCCGCTCAGCTCCTCTCTCAGACACCCATTGTCCCTCAGCTGCTGCCTTCCTCGCCCTCCTTCTCTTTCATCTCCATCATTTTGGGTGTTCCTCTTCATCTCTTGCCCTCCACACCACTTTTCCCCGGCTTTCATCTGTCGCTCGCCTTGAGTCAGCCGTCCTCTGATCCGCTGCCTCGCTCGTATCCCGCCGCTCTCAGGCCTCTCATTGTTTTTAGCTTTCTCCGAAGACCAATCGACCACATGTGCTCTCGTGTCACGGAGAGAAGGAACAGTGTCAGACGGCCTTCTTCAGGGAGGCACTTGTCTAAGAAACCTGTGGGTTGTGATCTGTGTGGCCCGTAAATTCCTTTTGGAGCTGTGAAACGCTGCTGGTTTTACTGAAATTCTGTTCTAGTTTTTTTTTTTTACTGTAGCTTCACTGCCTGCGGATTCTTTGTGTTCGTCTAGTTTCGCGTTTTGCTTAACAGTGTAAAATATGTATCCTGAGACCGAAACAACGTCAAACTATTGGCCAATTCTTTGCAACACGCCTGCAATTGAATGTTGTTGCATGCCACTTGTGTATCTACAACTGTACAAGCCATAAAACCGCCCAAAAAGTAGCCTATAATAAATAAGCTCAAACTAAAGAAATGCTAGAATCCTACACGTACAAAAGAAAACTATACATAACTGTCCAAATACACATTTTTAAGGTTCAAATCCGATAAAACAGCTTTAACTGATTGGATAACAGACTCAGCAAAAGCTATCAAGTGATTTATTCAAGTAAAAAATGAAAAATTCTCAGATTTTAGCTTCTTATTTTGGAACATTTTCTGATTTCTTTCCTCTTTGTGGTTTTGGACGAAAGAAATCCCAGTTTTCTGACATTATATACATCCAACAACTCATCACTTAACCAGGAAAATAACTGACAGTTTGTTCAGTGATGAAAACAATAGTTACTTGCAGTAATAAGTATCACAATGCTGTCTTGTCCTGCCTTATAAAGAGCTAATCTGACACTCACTTAAACTCGTGCATCAAAAAAGATGTTTTCTTTAATAAACCAGCAAATAAATTAGTTTCTGAGGACATCATCTCAGATCAGTCCTAAAAAAAGAAGTTTTAATCCTTGAAAAACGCTGTATAACCACAATAATAATCAGTGAGCTTTTTTCCGACCAATATTTGTATTTATACCACATGCATCAATGAATCAAAATCATCGCATACAATACCATACCAATCAACACATCAAAACCAAAGAAAAGCCCAAAGAAAAGGTCTTGTCACTGCACTCACTGACTTTGTAAAATAAGCTGCAGAATTCTCTGTGTCATTATGTTAATTGATGAGAAGCTGTATTAGTGGACTCACAGTGCAGATTGAGGCCGAGCATCCCTCGTGCTCACGGTGGCCCTTAATTAGGGCTTCAACAGGCAGAAAAGAGAAAATGTTAAAATTCAACAGCAGCAGCAGCAGCAGCGCATGGGAAAACTGAGAACTCTCTTTCATGATAATGAATTAATTTTTTCCCTTTTACAAATTATTTCATGAGGATTTTTACATCTTTATCCGACAGCTGCAGCAGAGAGATGACAGGAAATGAGGAGTACTCCAGTTCACGGTCAGCTCTTTAACATCTGGGACGTTAACCTGCGGCGCCCCGGAGCCATTACGCTATGATTGACTGTTTTTCCACGGCACCGCTGATGGAGCACCAAGAGTCGGATGTTGCACAAGCATCGCGGCTATTACTGTAACGACCTCGTCCTAAAAGAGACCTTGGTCTGACTGACGAACTGGCACCACTTTAACCGACGCATAAAGGCAGCAGTGGTTTGTAAGAATCACTCAGCAGCGCATTTATCAGCCTGATAGCCGCAGCAGGTTGGACTCAACACAGCTTGTAGGATGTACAGTAGCCCATGTGCACTCTTGGAAAGTTTCACTGTGTCCAAACGTCTGATAGAGCTAAGATGTCAAAGTTAACTTTACTGTCAATATCTCTACATGTGCAGAACATACTGAAAAATCGGAATGCTGGTTCTCCAAATACCACAATGTACACATAGAAAAGATATAAATACAAGCAGAAAAGGATACCAAAGAATACAAATGCAAAATATCAATACAGTGCAAAGTACAGCAAGTTACTTCACGGACTTCAATCTTCCCCAAAGTTATTACTTTATTTTTTATTAAAAGAGCAACTACTTTGACCTTTTCACATCCTCCAAGCACAGCCAAATCTAAACACTACATTCCTATTCAACTGAACGGCATTCTCAGTCAAAAGGAAGCATGTTTTCTGTCAGATTCTGCCAGTTTTCTGCTCAAATGGTGGAACAATCTACCAAACTCTGTGCGTTCTGCTGAGCCCCTTTCTACTTTTAAGAGACAATTAAAGACTCAGTTGTTCAGAGAACACCTAGGCACTTAATCTGACTCCACCTTAGGGGTAGAACAAGTCAGGTGGTCCAAAACCCAGCATTTATTTAGCGCTGACAAAGATTTAAAAAAAAGGGGGGGTGGTGGGTGGTGGTGGTGGTTGGCAATTCTTCTGCAACTTGATGGCTACACCTTTGACCAATCGCACTTTTTGCACTTTTTGCACTTACTACAGGTTTTTCCTTATGTCTGAATTCTTGCTTGTGTTGTGCGTCGCTTTGGACAAAAGCGTCTGCTAAACGAAATTGTAGAATTGTAGAATTGTAGATTCCATTTGTTTGGTACAAATGAACATATCGCCATTCATTTGACTGCGTAACTGTCGCTTCTTTCAAACCAATTATGCATTCAGTAAGGCAGGACTTTCCTAAACCTAGCCAAGTAATTTTAACCAAATAGATACTGTTGCAAGAGGGTTTATTTAAATTGAAAATAAAAAAATGAATCTAATAATAATCAACCAACACAACCCTGTGTTGTGTCTAAAATCAGTCACTACTCACTATATAGTGCAGCATTTATTATATATTTGTCATTTTGTAGTGTTTTTTGTAGTACACACGTGGACAAAATTGTTGGTACCCCTCAGTTAAAGAAGGAAAAACCCACAATTCTCACTGAAATCACTTGAAACTCACAAAAGTAACAATAAATAAAAATTTATTGAAAATTAAATAATCAAAAACAGCCATCACTTTTGAATTGTTGATTAACATAATTATTTAAAAAAACAAACTAATGAAACAGGCCTGGACAAAAATGATGGTACCTCTATAAAAGATTGAAAACTATTTGACCAGAGTGACATGATTAACTCAGGTGTGTCATTTAATTGACATCACAGGTGTTTCCAAACTCATAATCAGTCAGTCTGCCTATTTAAAGGGAGACAAGTAGTCACCCTGCTGTTTGGTGAAAAGGTGTGTACCACACTGAACATGGACAACAGAAAGCGAAGGAGAGAATTGTCCCAGGACATCCGAAAAAAAAATTATAGACAAACATCTTAAAGGTAAAGGCTATAAGACCATCTCTAAACAGCTTGAAGTTCCTGTGACAACAGTGGCTCATATTATTCAGAAGTTCAAGACCCACGGGACAGTAGCCAACCTCCCTGGACAAAAATTGTTGGTACCCCTCAGTTAAAGAAGGAAAAACCCACAATTCTCACTGAAATCACTTGAAACTCACAAAAATAACAATAAATAAAAATTTATTGAAAATTAAATAATCAAAATCAGCCATCACTTTTGAATTGTTGATTAACATAATTAATTTTAAAAAACTATAGAGCTGAAACAGATCAGAAGGGGGGAATGAGTGGATGATTTTGGACACAATCCTGATTTTATGCTTCTATCATCTCCTCCTGCCTTTTAATTGTAAGATTTTCATATTAGTTTTAATGCTCTGCAAGCTGATTTTTCGTAGCATATTTTAATTTATCATCACGATTCAAGATTCATTTTATCACAAACACAGTTATACACAGTATAATGCACAGTGAAATGCATTGAGCACCTGTTCCAGGCAGAAACAATAAGAGTAATAAGAATAACAAGAACAAGAAAAGCACTCACAGAGCGCAGTAAAGCTGCTCAGTCGTATCATTTCCACTGAATGAAATCATTAAAAAATTTGCGGCCTGCAGCGTAGAATCGCAATCATGTGATTGTCGTCAGTCAGCTGACGTAGCGTTCACTTGTCATGGTTACAGTGACGCCATGCTGCTGTCTTCTAGATTTCTGATACAGAAATCTTTAACAAATCCATGGATCCAGACTATAAGCTGCATCACTGCCACAATCTAATCACTTGGTCCTCGTGTCATTTCTGACCTTCCTTGGAAAATTCATCCAAATCTGCTCATCTGTTTTTGAGTAATGTTGCTGACAGACAAATAGACAGACAGACACACAAACCAATGACAATCATCACGTAACTCTGCTAACGTGGCGCCTCCTTGGTGAAATAATAAAGAATAAAAAAAACACACACAAGAAATAAATAAAAATTCATACATATGAATACATATAGACAGAAATAAGCAATAAATATGTAAATGAAAGCATCAAATAGGGCAAAAAAAAAAAAAAGACAGTGAACAGAAGCAAAATCCTGAGTTTCCTTCATAAAAAAAAGTCTAAAAACTTGGACAGTGGTCAGCAAAACGTAAAGAATCTGCAGTTGATGAGCTGCAACATGCAAAACCATCAGAGGAAGTAAAGTCTTATTTCATATCACGCTGCTATTTATATACAGTCAGATGTTTAAACGTATATTTATTTATAATACGGTTGTCTTTCCCCCATCATTCACGGCTCCTTCACCCTGTTCTACAATCTGTCACTGCCACAGCTTTTTATTCCATTTTAACTATTTCTATCTCTTCCTCAGTCGCTCTTTCATTCCCGACTGTCGCTCTCGTTTCATCTGTCTGTCCCCGAGTCTCTTTGAATCCTTCCTCTCTCACAACTGTCACTTTCTTTCCCTCTTAGTCACTCTTGTTTTCGCACTTCCTCACTGTCTCTTTCCTCCCTTCAGTTTCACGTCTTTCATGCCTTTTTATTGTGTCATTCTTTTTTTTCCGTGTCACTCCGAGCTGCTTCCTCGCCGTCTAGCTCCGTCTCCCTCTTTCTCCCCCTCTCCATTTTGTTTTATTTTATTTTTTATCTCTACCTTTATGCCACTTCATTCTCATCATTTGTCTCCTTTGAGGCGCGGCGTCGCTCGTGTCCGTGTGTGCATGTGATTGGTTGCGTGCCTAAGCTATATAAAAGCAGCATACTGAGAAAATTAAAAAGAGACTTAACGGGTTTTTGTGTGACAGATGGAAAATGAAGTGTATGTTGGTGCGTAAAAATAAATTCTGAGTATTATTCTCGTGTGCATGTGTGTGCGGACCAGTGGAAGGGCAAAACAGAAATCTGGTAATAGAAAGAGAGAAGGAAGCAGGGAGAGGGAGGGAAGACCATCATGTCGGGATTTGAGCATGATAAAACGTAAAGCATGCGTGAGTGCAGGCACGCGTGTGCAAATCAATGTGACATACATGTGTGGCCGCATGTAGGTTGCAGTACAATACGCTTTGTGCATTTCTTACGCAGGAGGAACCGACATCTCTTTGCACGGTCACACTTAAATCATTCAGTTTTAAAGTAGGTCCAGGTTGGTGAAGTTCAAAGTGATAGAAACACAACGGGGTGTGCTGTTAGCTGTTAGACGTGACAAACACACACAAGAAGGAGTGTAGCTGCAGATGCATGCTGACAAAAATACAATACACTACAAAAATTCAAAATCTTACCAAGTCTATTTGTCTTATTTTTAGTCAAAATGCCTCATCCCACTTGATTTAAGATAAATTTGCTTAACAAGTGACATTTCAGCAAGATGGAAGGACTTGTTGTAAGACAATGCATCTTCTAGAAATCTTGAAATTATGTTGTTTTGAATCATAATTTACAGGAAATCGCAAAATACATTTAATACATCATAAATTAGAAGGTTACATGAAGGCAAAAATCTATTTTTGAGTGAAAACGTGCTATTGTTTTTTTTTAGCATGCATGGCTTATTTTAAGATACCTAAGCTTGACAGCCATGGTAAAATATAGCTTAAAATAAGATTTTCCCAGCTACTTTTAAGATCTCAATATTCTAAATATCGTATTTTATTTCAAGAAATCTTACCAAGCCATTTTTCACTTTTTCTATTGGCAGATTTTTTTCACTCATTTCAAGGTAAAAGTTCTTGGAAATAAGTGTTTTTTCCTTGTTTTGAGAGGGGCATTTTTTCCAGTGTATGGAAGTACGTACACTACCGTTCAAAGGTTTGGGGTCACCCGGGTAATTTAATGTTTTCCATGAAAATTCACACTTTTATCCATGTGCTAACATAACTGCACAGGGGTTTTCTAATCATCAATGAGCCTTTCAACACCATTAGCTAACACAATGTATCATTAGAACACAGGAGTGATGGTTGCTGGAAATGTTCCTCTGTACCTCTATGGAGATATTCCATAAAAAAATCAGTCGTTTCCAGCTAGAATAGTCATTTACCACATTAACAATGTCTAGACAGCATTTTCAATTCATTTAATGTTATCTTCATTGAAAAAAAAAAACTGTTTTTCTTTCAAAAATACAGACATTTCTAAGTGGTCCCAAACTTTCAAACAGTAGTGTAAGTGTAATAATCTGTTTTGTGTTAGAAATTTCAGCCAAGGTCTTTTTTTTTTCTCTTTTTTGGCACGATGCTGTAAATTTCCAAAGCAAGTATTTAAATAATAGCTGCAAATAATGAACAACAAATACAGCTGGTCTTTAACAAACCTATCTTTACAATGAGTGACCCCTGCTTTAGCACTCAATAAAGACATCCTGTTATGGTAGAAAAATAGTTTAGAAATTAAAGTTGTGCCGCCGTCCAGGATATGAAATGTCTGCCAGCTGGACATTCTATAAAAACAGAGTTTGTTCTATGGATTTTTATTGGTCATCCTTTTGCTATTTCAAAATAAAACAGCCATTGCAGAGAAGAAGCAGCTATCACAGGTGTATACTGGAAACATGCAAAACACACTGAGACAGGAACAGAATTTAAATGGAAATATACCTATAGAACTGGAATAAATGTGGCTTCTCTGTTTAAAAAAAACAGGCAAGGAGTAATACTTGGCTTGTTTGTGCACAATAATAAGATCAATATTTCCTGATTTGTAAGAGAGGCACTGACTGGAGCGATATTTGAATTTCTGAGGCGCTACTATGATGATTTTTGGCGACGGACAAAGTGTTGCCGTCTGACTAATCTTTGCTTGGACGGTTTAGTGAAATGAAAAAAACAGTGGGAAGAGGGTTACAATTACTTGTAGTATGATTAACTCATGGATTAATGCGGCATAATTACACATCATTACTTCCACCAGTCCGGCCAAATCATCACACCACACTCACAAGAGAGCCTCGTTCCAACAGAAATACTAAAATAGTGACACCTTTATGATGAGCTGGAAGTGTTAAATGTTACTGACAGTGGTGTAAAACCAAATAAAAGGATGGAAAAGTGAAAACGTCTGGTCTAATTTGTAAGTTCCCTTTTTAATAAACGGAACTATCTGTGCTTCTGACACATTTTTACTCACTGTGGGCTCATTTTTCACTGCAATATGAAGTCCTGCACCTCTATGGAAACAGAACAACCATTACTAGAAATAGAGAATTCAGAAATGTCTTCTGTGCAACATGACACAGACAAAATGCAATGAATCCTTAAAAAAAAGGAACAATACTACAGGTGAATAACTTTGCTTATGTATTATACAAAAATGTCAAAGTAATGGATCAACATGTTTATATAAAAGTGCTCTCAGGTGTTACAACACTGGAAAAATTGAGACTACACACTATGGATATTTTAATATTTTCATTTTTAATGTGCGTTTATATTTGGCTCAGATGTGCTCTGCTTTTTGTGTTTTTTGAGTGTTAGTCACAGCTACGTGACTAATGATTTCACAGCTGTGCCAAGTCGCATAGAATTTTGATTTTTTTACCGAACAAATTTTTAATTCGGATGCGTAATATTTGTGGATTTTGAGTTTGACAGCTGCCACAGATCAGTTCATGGATCTCCTGCAAGGTGAAAATCTAATGATTGTTTCTGTTTTTGCAGTTTCTGGTTCTGATAAATGTTATCATTTTTGGATATTTTTCAAAAAGATAACACAACTTCTAAACTTGCCGATGGGTTTTTGGATTCAGAGGGGAAATCAACACTTTGAGAAGCTTCTGACTGCAGCTGAGATGAATTATTTTCTACTGGAGAATTTAAATGGGTTCTTCCTTTTGTCTTATGTTTGTGGGGTAGCTGCAGGGTTAGCGGAGAAAGTGAAAAGTTGAGTTTTTTTCTTATTTCTTTGCCAACTTGTGTTGCAAAACTAGAAACTTAAAACTACTGATGTTAATTGCTACTTTCATTTTTAATGCACTTCCATACCTGGCTTCTGGCTACTCTGTGTACACAGCCTGCAGTTCAGCCGAAAGGTCGTAAATTTTAGTCTATTGTTGTTCTTTTGAATGCTGGTCACAGCTGAGGAACTAATGGCTTCATAGTTGTCATCAGCCACACAGATTTTTTTTTAGATAATCTCATTGGAGCAAACAGTTTATTTCTTGCTAATTTTAATGAAACGTGAAGAATCGCGTGATTATGAAGATGAAACATCAAAATGCTTACTGATGCCACAGATGAGTCGCTCATGGATCGCCTGCAAGTCGAAAATCTGATGATTTTTTCTGTTTTTTGCAGTTTCTGGTTCTGATAAATGTTATCATTTTTGGATATTTTTTTAAAAAAAGATAACTTCAGAACTTGCCGAAGGGTTTTTGGATTCAGAGGGGAAATCAACACTTTGAGAAGCTTCTGACTGCAGTTGAAATTAATTATTTTCTCTTGGAAATTTAAATGTTTTCTTCCTTTTGTCTGATGTTTGTGGGGTAGCTGCAGGGTGAGCGGAAAAAGTGAAATCTAGAGTTTTTTCTTATTTTTTGCCAGATTCTGTTGCGATACTGCAACCTTAAAATTATTGACATGTACTGTCACTTTCATTTTTACGGTGCTTCCTGTCTGCTCGGTGTACACAGCCTGCAGTTCAGCTGGTTCAGCTGAAAAGGCCTCAAGTTTTCGTTTGTTTTTGTCTTTTTGAATGTTGGTCACAGCTGACTGAATAATGGCTTCACAGTTGTGATGAGTCACACAGAATGTTTTGTTTTTTTAGAGAATCTCTCTGGAGCAAATGGTTAATTTTGAGCAAATTTTGAATGAAACGTGTAGAAACAAGTGATTTTGAAGATGAAATATCAATAAGTTTACTGATACCACAGATGAGTAGTTCACGAATCATCTGCAAGTTGAAAATCTGATGATATTTTCTTTTTTTGCTGTTTCTGGTTCTGATAAATGGTGATATTTAGGCTATTTTTAAAAAGATAACATGCCTTTAAAGATAACATGCCTTCTGACTGCGGCTGAGATGAATTATTTTCTGCTGGAGAATTTAAACGTCTGATGTATGCGGGGTAGCTGTCGGGTTAGTGGCGACGACTCCTTCTGTCCTCATGTCTCAGTGTCAGCTCCTCCACTAATGCACTATCATGAGTGGAGTCCATTAACCATTTAGCATCAACCCTTGATTTATAAATGCATCCACTAAGCATCTAAAAGCGACCGACTTTAGACAAGAACAAAGTTCACTGTCTTGCTGAAGAACTGAAGGATCTCAGAGTCTCATGTCCATTTTTCTCACAGTTGCTGCAGCTTCACTTGAGAAACCGAGCACGCTAATAGCGTCCAATCTTTACAACCTCAGCCAATGATTACAGCAATATTCTGAGCTTTAAAATAACAACGAGCACATCAAAGGATGGGGAGCAGGTTGGAGCTCTCTGGGCAATTTGTCCGCATTTAACAAGACAAGCAAATCACTGTGTTCCTTTCAAGTTCTCCACAAAATATAGAATTAACATCTTTGATGCGTGTGATAAATCATTTAGGAATGAGGGAAGGATGCCCACTGCCTACCTCCACGTACAACTTGTCACGTCTCCCAGAGTGCTAAAACATCGTGCTCATTAGCTTCCACAACAAAGTCTAAGGACCTCAAAGAAAAAGCTAACAAGCTAACACGTCCCCGCGCATGCTGGCACCTCATTCTTCAGCAAATGGACAACTCTGTATAGACTTTTAATGTGTTTGTTTAAAGTGACAGCGTGCACATTATGCACATTAATTCACCGCTGACACTACATAAGCGCCATCTCACAACTTCGGGGGTCATTATGAAGCGACCCAAGTGTTCAATTAATAACTAAGAAGTTTACAGAGTTTCCGTCCTTATTAACCATCAGTAAAAGCTTCAAAGGCGAGCAGAGATCAGCTCACTGCATCATGTCGACTCCGAAACACACGCCTGCCTCAGTAGGAAAGGTGAGGAGCTAATAAGCCTCTTTCTCTCAGCAGCACCTCGGTGAATTCCTATAGATCCAGCCAATTAAAATTCACCGTAAGACGGTGGTACAAGACACAAACGAGTCGTCGGGCGAGTTTCTTTGTTGTGTTCGAGCGAAGCCTCCCGTGTTGATTTGGTCAGAACAGCAAAAAAGCTTAACTTCAGCCAAAGCAAGTGGACAAATTAGCGGTTCGGATGCGCACAAGTTGGGATTTGCATTCATCCTGCAAGTGCAACTGCAGCATTAACATGTAGCTGAACACTCTCACCCCCAATTAAACACATAAATAAATAAAAACATTGCATCCCTTTTGGCAACCACGAACAACATCCATCTGGCCGGCTGAGCTCTGTCGAAGGCTTCTCGTCTCTCAGCTCAGCTCTGCTCTGCCCGGTGATGAATGCTGCACCTTTCATTGAGATGTAGCCTCTGGCCTCGAGCGCAGGAACTTACACACACTCCCACGCTTCTGCTACAGTAAGCAGCACAACACTAACACACAGACACGCTCACTGAGAAACCCAGTTGCGTGTTCACACATCAACATTAATAACCAATGCTCGCTTAAACTCTGCTGCAGCCACGAACACAGCTGCACCAAAACATGCACAGGTGACTTCCGGCAACAGCACACACACACACACACACACACACACACTCTCGCTCGCACACTCGAGACAAGACAAATGAAGACTGCATCTCGTTTACTAGGCAGCGCAGACAGGCCCTTATAAAACATGCATAGCGTGTATTCCCCGGCTATCTACCTCCACATACACAGCGAAAACAATCCAAACACGGGCTGCAGAAAGTACCGATTTGTGCTGGCTGGCATGCTCCATCATCTTCTGACAGGCAATTATTATATCACGATTGGCACGCAAACACAACGGCCAAAAAGACGGGCGGAAGGTCGGACGCGAGGCGAGGTGAGGTGAGGTGGGCGCACCAACAGTTCACACGGACACGCAGGTTAATAATTCACAGCCCTGGTTAAGAGGGGAGGGCTCACTCCTTATTAAATTATTGACAAGCAGCATCTCGACTGTGTGCTGCTGACCTGAGGGAGGAGGAGGAGGAGGACAAGAAACATATGCGAGGAGGGAAGGAAGGCTGCAGAGGGAAGGAAAGTAGGAGAGAGTCGAACAAGAGACAACGGGTTCATGATATCAGAGAGCCGGAGAACATAAAATGAACTCTCAATAAATCCTGAAAGCCTTTAAATTGGAATTTAAATGGAAGCGAGAGAGACAGGAGCAGAGTGAGGTAAAAGCAGCAGAAGCTCCGGACTGGATTTCTGCTTTTTTTTTTTTTTTTTTAACCAGCCGGCCTGCTTCTCTTTGTTGCTAGGGGCTGCAGAGCTGCCGCCGCTGCTTCACACAGTATTCATTTCAGAGCAATTACTGCTGCGCTCCCTCGATGAGATGCTCTGGAAGGCAGCCGGTTGCTTCACCTGCCACCGGTGTCCAGCTGCCACCTGAGAACAAGGACTCGGAGAAGAAAGAGACGAGCTGCAGCGCAAAGAAACTCTTTTGTGAGCTGCAATCCGCGTTTTATGTTCTCTAGATAAAAATATATGGAATGCTGTGTTTGTTTTATGTGCTACATTTATGATAGGACAGCACATAAATATGACACGTAAACAGTTAGAATTTACATGCAATTTATGCTGACATAACCCACATAAACAAAATACAAGACAGTTCAAAAGTTTGGAAACAACTTCAGGTTTCTGTTCACAACGTTTTTTCTTAAGAAAACAGTGTGAATTCTATGGGTTTTGGGATGTATTTACTGCATGATCAGACTTTGTTTTCACTGATATGCACCATTTACCTTTAGGTATACATTGATGTTACCAGTCAATTGCTGAATAAATGTTAACAAAAGAAAACAAGGGCTTAGTTTTAGAGTTGAGAAGATTTGCAAGAGTCACAACTTCAGTGCAAAAGTTAAAACAAACAAATCACAGTTTGCATTATTCATTTAAGCTGTTTGGCTTTTGACAGTTTGCATATAAAAACCCCAATAAATCACAACTGTGTCCATATCGCTGACAAACTACCACAGAAATGGCTGGAAAGGAACAGTCGAGTAAAGAAACAAGGAATCAGACACAAATCTCTGATCATTACAGGGTGGGCCAACAGTAGATGTACCGTTGTTTCACTATTTGTTTCACGTTTTGGACCTAATTTATCCAAAACATAACTCCAAATCAGTATTCCATATCCCTTATTCACGTTTTGGAAATGTTATTAAGCTAATTCTTTCAATTTCTGCTACACTGTTTTACAGGGATTGTAAGCAATGGCAAACAAATTAAATTAAGAGCAAAGAAAGTGGATACTAAAGCAGAACTGGAAGTGTGAAAATGCCGATGAGGTGTGCACATCATGGGAAGGAGCCTTGATCTGACCAGCCTGAGAACATGAAGCACATCATCTCCATTGTCGGCATAACCAATGGAGGGAAAACCACCCTCACCAATCAGTTGATCAAGATCCTACCCAACTGTTGTCTATCAGGATAACATCTTCAAGCCCTAAGATAAATTGAAGTTGGTGAAGACTGCTTTAAGCAGTACAATGTCATCACTGCTCTGGACATGGACGTGAGGCTGGAGAACTGGGTGGAGTTTCAGAATTTTCATGGCGTTAATAACGTTTTGAACACAGAGATAGTCCCGAAGTCGGACCACAAGGAGGAGGATGACACTCACATCCTTGTTGTGGAGGGCTTCCTGCTTTACATCTATAGACCTTTGATTGATGTGTTGAACCATCACTACTTTATTTCCATCCCATATGAAGAATGCAAAAAGAGGAGGTGCTCGAAGAACTGCATGGCGTCAGAATATCTCATCCGTGTATTTGCAAAACAAGAACAACATATATGTTAAGATAATGATTTAAAAAATGCTCTAAAAAATGCACAGTGCATATGTACTAAGTGTAAGACTACTTTTGTCTCACCCTGTATAGTAAAAATGTATTCTGATGAGTGACTCTTTACATAATAATTGTGTTTATTTTGTTGCAGAGTACACCAATGAAACAAAATGAACTTTTGACCTGTGGTGTATCACTAAAACACATCTGGCACAAGTCAACATTTGGACCTTTCTGACCATAGATGTACAAAAACTGATAAAAAAAACTTTAAAAAGTAGAGAATTTGTTTAACGTTTGTGCTACAAACTGGAGCTTTTTTGAGCTAACTCACAGATGAGCAACGTAAAATCAAAACCAGACTTTTTTAAGCATCTCTCAAAGTACACTATCGTTTAAAAGTTTTCAAAAGAAAGCTTTTTCTTTCAATGAAGAGAACATTAAATAATTCAGAAATACAGTCTAGACATAGTTAATGTAGAAAATGATTATTCTGCCATGGAATATCTCCATAGGGGTACAGAGGAACATTTCCAGCAACCATCACTCCTGTGTTCTAATGCTACATTGTGTTAGCTAATGGTGTTGAAATGCTCATTGATGATTAGAAAACCCTTCTGCAGTTATGTTAGCACATGAACAAAAGTGGGAGTTTTCATGGAAAACATGACATTGTCTGGGTGAGCCCAAACTTTTGGTGAAAAACGGTAGTGTACGTACTTCCATATTGTTTTTCCCAGCATACATCTGCAGCTACATTTCTTCTTGTGCGTGTTTGTCGCATCTTGTGGAGCTAACTTGCATTACCTTTAACGACAGACATTATCTTTGCTTCTCTTCTGTTTGTTCAGCTTTTGCAGCGTATTAACAGGCCATTTAACCAGTCAGCGGAGTTCTATCATGCATAGCCAACACACGCTTGCACACAAATCCTCCCAGAAGCTAAAGACTGCTGTTGCACTTGTTTTATTGATCCGTCGACCTCGCAGGCAGCCTGTGAAGGTATTAAGCTGATCTGTGACAATGTCCTTCACCAGGCGTTGGGTTATTTCTCTCATTTCTCCTCGTCTCCACGCTGGCCACGCTGCAGCGCTTCAGCTGCAACTTTCTGCATTTGCATTTTCTCCCCAGAGAACCTTTCACTCACAATTAGCTGCTGTTTACATCAAAGTCTCGGGAAAAAGCTTCAAAATGGATGAGTTATGGTTTCAGGGTCAGGGGCTGGATTTTAATGCTTCCTTCCATACTGTGCTGGAATTATGCATTTCTACGAAGTTTTCTGCTTTTGCTTCTGGCTGCGCACAGTTAAAAAGAAAATCAGAGACCGTTCCCAAAACTACTCGTGACACTTAAAAAGGGATAGCAGGCGGCTTGAGCGCGAGCCTGTCAAAGAAGACTTTTTCAACAGGTTATTTTTCAGACAGAAAATGCAAAAATCTCCACATTTTCTCATCATAATACATAAATAATGTCTTTAAATACACGATAAACTGATGCAACCTGATGGCTGTTTACTCTTTATGGTCTCATTATCAAGTTTTGTACCTTGGTAACATGTCTCTGCGGTGTATTTTTATATGCTAGGGGATGGATCATGTGCAAAATAAGGAGTGGGCGCCATGGCTGAGCAGCAAGACGGTCTTAAAAAAGCACAAATTATCCCTTCAGGGGTTCATATTTAAGAAACTAAAGCAATCCTCTTAACTTGCAGGGATGGACTTTCTGTTGCATTATTCTCCAGAATTGGTTTCAGGTTTGAACATGTGCAGCTAGAACTACTACAATAACTTGCAAATGTGTGGGGAAAAAAGTCACCTTCTCATTCTGAAAAAGATTCAGAAAGACCAATGCACAAGTCAGTTTATATATTGAGCTATTTTAAAAGCAGTGCCATTTTTCATGTTTCATTGGTTAATCAATTGTTAATGAACAGATGTTTTCCTTGGTTACCCCCACATTATAAGTAAGTAATATACCACACATGAATGTGTTTTATGTGTGTTTTTGTTCCAGATGTGGATTCTTGTGTGAGAAAGTCTGAAAAAATGCACCTTTGGCTTTCAAACTTTTTCTTCTTTCTTTCTTAAAATTGTTATTGCTAACAGTTTTATAAATACAACACAATCCCATGAAATCAATACCTGGCGACGTATTTCACTGGTGTCAATCGAATATTTGCTTCATAACTCAAGCGACAGTTATGGCATAAAGCAGCTTTACAGTGAGCTGGTGTGCTTGAGCTGCAGCGATGGGTGTCCATACAGGCAGGGACTTCGTAGAGCTGGATATTTTAGACAAAGCAACATTATAAAACTGCACTGAAGCATTTTTCATGTAGAAAACTCCTAAAAATGCAACTCTGACATCAAGAGATGGTGTTTCAGGGGTTTAATGAATGACTGGAAAAGGATTTGAAAGTATTACTTCCGTCATGGTGATAATTTAACACCAATCTGGCACTTCATCACTGAAAACAAATCTACCATCTGGATAAAGAAAATAAGAAATTAGTTGTCTTTAATTGAACATAATTTTACTTGGCTCCCAGAAGCTTTAAAGGAAGTGATTCAGTAAATGTCTCCTTACAGGAGAAAACCCAAATTATAGAGCCAGCACTGTAAAAAATAATAGAGCACTCAGCTGAGCCTTTCAACTGTGACAAAAAAACAGATTTCACACCATCAATGCAACAAGTGCAAGAAGAGACGACAACACGGAGGCAGATGAGACAGAAGAAACATGTTTGGTTACAAAGCGGAAGAAAACGGCACAGTTGTACAGGGAGAAAGTGAAACCTGGTCTCTTTTCTCTATTTCTTTTTACACGTCAGCATAACCAGCAGCCAAACCACCACAATTACAATCCAGCAGCCGGGGAGCGTCGCATGGTGTCGAACACAACAAAAAGACCAACAAACATCAGTAAAAGACACAGAGCTGCAGCCGCACATCACTCAGGAACAAGACAGTCGCTTTACAAGGTGCGTTTTATGCAAAAACAAAGATCCTCCGACGAAAAAGGCCAAACTATGAGCTGGAAGATGGATTACAGTCACAGTAGTTTTTACTCATCCAATGAATGCTTCTGAGAGTTCTGAGAAAGTTCTGCTAATTCTACAAATGTTTTTAGTAGGAGGTTTTGTTTCAGTTCCTAGAATGTTCTTCTTAAAGGCAGAATAACTGACATGTTTGGTAAAAACATTGTTAGACTCCTCATGCCACAACATTCTTAAAATGTTAGAACGCTGCACCGAGAATGTTCTTCCTTGGTTATCATGTAACGTTGTATAGATTCCATAATTGTTCTATCAATAACATGTAAAAACATACTGTCATCTGAGGTCTCAATAACGGCTTCATGTCGTCATGACAACATATTTCCTTTGCTATCACTAAGGAAACGTTTCATACAACTTTCTATAAAGTGTTCCCTCAACAACATCCCTAAAACATCCTCAAAATATTGTTGGAAATATGTTTTAAAAATGTTTTACCATTTCTAACTTTTCACATCACAATGATGTTTTATTGAAAAATCATCTGAGGCCTCGATAACATCTGCAAAACATTTTTGAATGTTGGTTTGAGGTTTCTACTTTATTATCACGTAACATGGTTTGAACGTTGTGTAGATTCTACAATGTGTTGCATCAGCGGGATCTCCCAAAACTGTTTACATTACAAGCAGAATGTTCAGCTTTTGTTAATGTCACATTACAAGAATGTCACACTACAAGAATGTCTCATAAAGTGACGTCACCTGAGGACTTAACGTTTTCCAAGTGTTGCATGGAGAATGTAGTCCCTCAATAACGTGCAGAACATTGTAGAAGAATGTTCCACCTTTGTGAATATAAAACAATCCAACACCGTTTGATTCTTTAAAAAAAATCATCTGAGGCCTCGAGAACAAGAGGAAAAGCATATTTTAATGCTGGTTTGACATTTTCCTTTATATTACATCATATTGGAAATCAAAGTATCTTTTAAAATGTTCTTTGATTATGTGATTGAAACATTTTCTTTAAAAAATTACCAGAACTTGTAGGTAACGTTGGTCTTCTGTTCATATATCACATGACAGGAATGTTTTATAAAGAACATTCTGTCATCTGAGATCTCGATGACGTCTTCATGTTTAGTGCATGTTGCATTAAGAACTTCCTCTTTCATCATTGGGGAAAGGTTTCATAGAACATTCTATAATGGTTTCCCTCCACACCTTTTCCAAATCATTATAATATATATATCACATTACAAGAACGTCTCATAAACAAGTTATGAAGCCTCAGTAACATCTGGAAAACACTTTATCATTGGTTTGAGAACGCTTCTCCTTTGTTATTATGGAACATAATCTGTGTTCCTGAGTAGATCCTCTAAACATTTCCGTTCCACCATTATATTAAGTTTAAAAGAACATTATTGGGAATTCAAATCTTCTTAAACATTCTATGAATATTTAATCGTAATAGTTTCTTTAAAAGGCAACAGATTGAATTTATTTTTGTATTATTCCATATTTTTTAAAAATATATTTCCATGTAAAGAGCATTCTGTCAGCTCAGGTCTCAATGACGTCTTACTGTTTTCTAAACGCTGCATTAAGAACTTCCTTTGTGATCACTGGGAGGTTTTATTGAAGAACGTTCTATAATATGTCATCATCCTTAAAGCATTGTTGGAAGAGTGTTCCACCTTTGTTCTTATATCACATTACAAGAACGTTTTCCTAAAAAAATCATCCGAGGCCTCGATAACATCTGGAGAACACTTTGAATGTTATACAATGTCCTCTGAATATCACCCAAACAGATCACTGTATTAATCTAATAGAAATATTATTGTATATAAAGATATTTTTGAAATGTTCTTTGGTCATTTCTTAAAAAAACTAACTAGAACTTGTAGGTAATGTTTGCCAGTGTTGTGGGAACTGCTGGGTGTTTTGATATTTGGTGAAAATGTGGTCATTTTTTTGCAGAGCTGTGAACTAAAATATTAATGAAATCCATTTTGCATTAGTTCTGTATGTACTTTTTTGCTCTACTTAAGTCACTGTATTATATTCAGCAACGTGCAGCAACATTTTCACAGTGTTCTTAATGCACCAAATAAAGTATTCTTACAACAACAAGCCCTTAAACTGCATTCATAGATTACTACTATTTTTCTCCTGCATTTTTATGTTTTATATTTGCACATTTCTTGTTGTACTATTAAAAAACATGAGATTTTTGTGAACACACTGACAGGATTTCTGCGCATTACTGCTTTTCTCTTCTATTCAGATTCCCAAGATTCCCAAAGGAGCTGGAAAACCCAAGCAGACACAAATTCCTCCTGTTTTTTTTGTGACTTATTCACCTGACAGAACTTTCCTCTTCCCGCTCTCAGATTAAACCGTTCGTAACTTTCATTTGCCCTCGGAGACGCGTCCGGCCCCAGCACGCCGCCACGCTCAGTATACGGTATCAACTTAATTGCAAACCCGGCGATTCCCCCTCTGAGCTGCACACAACACAGCCCATAATTACACGGCCGCAGTAAGTCAGATCGCCAAATCCCCGCATGGATTTCGAAACATTTGGGATCGGCATGAAAGCCTGTGTTTCCACTAATCCTATGTTTTTACATCCACCATGGGAGGTTTAGAGTGTGTACTGTGGACCGCGGACACTTCAGAGGACAAGACGAGCAGAGAGCAGGGCATCGGGCCAGACTGCACGGCACAATAATAATCCATCCAAAAACTCATTTTCTCACAGTCCCCTCTGGCGGTACATTACTTTTGTGAATGGCTTGTTTGTGTACCATGTAGGCTGAATTTTATGTGTGCATTTGTGTGGGTTGTGCGAGTGACTAGTCTATTATACGTGTGTGTATTTGCGTTATATATATGTGTGTGTTTGTGTGTTTCATTACCACCTTCAACTGGACTGTCATGTGACAGGAAATGAGAATAATAAAGCGAGAGAGCAGGTGAGAGAGAGAGGAGAAAATCCTCCCACAGAGAGAGACAAATCTTATGCGCATAGGATTAACGTTGTGGTCTTAGCAAAGGCTATTTCCCCTTTTTCTGAATCAGGAGGTTAATCGTATTACGTGTGAAAGAGACGGGTAATAGCTCACCAGAAAAACAGGAGGAGTACAACAGGAGGGGGCGTGAAGGCAAACAGAGGGGGAGAGAAAAGAGTGCTGTGGATGATTCATGCAGGAGGAAGCGGGGAGAAAATGTTCCAGACCGACAGCCACGGCTGGGTGCCGACGTAAACATGCAGGGCGACAAGGCGACGGACAGGAACGCAGCGTTGCACCGACCGACAGAACGGAGAAGGCGAAGAAGAAGGAGGAGGAGGAGGTCTGAGGAGCCTCCATTAGCTAATCAGCAACTCTGACCTGCTCTAAGTGAATGTGCGCATGTTAAAGGTCCAGCGTGGAGGTTTTAGTGAAGCTGCAGGTTACAAACAGCCGAATCACCACATCTTCAGTTACAAAAAGGCCTCTTCTAAAGCCGGTGTTCGGTTTGAGCACTCTGGGCTACCGTAGAAACTCATTCTAAGGTGACAAAAACAGAGTAAGGCTGAATCCCAAACCGCCCCCTACACACTATCCCTACACACTACCCCTCCGTTTGCGCGTTCCCGCGGAGGGTCCTCCATATTAAGGGCCGTCCCAAACCGCGTAGTGCGGAGGGGGAGTGGACTGTTCAGCCCTTAAATAGCGAGTCTGCATCGATGCTCACTCTGGACAACTTTTTCAGGAAGTGCAACGTCGAAATGGAGGAGGAAACAAACATATTGATGTGAGTTCCACATGCGTCCATTATTTCTCCCACGCCTTTTTCACACTGACAGAACATCACAAAAAGAGTGGTGTAAAAAGATAAAACAAAAGAAACAAATCTTCTTCCCTGATGTTTGATTTAATTGTGCACCCCCTGACACCTTAAAATTTGAACACAACTGACAGAATTCATTTATTCATTTGTTGGATTTGAAATGCCAGATAATAGGATTGGAAAACATGTGAGTGGAAAAAAAGTGGGACGCTTTCGTCTTCTGGAAGCAGCAGTGATCCTTGTTAGTTGCAACCTGTGCCACAGCGCTACAGCAATGCACAGGAGGCGTCTTTGTGTTACCATGGCAATGACGTCTTCCGTTTTCCGGTGAGGCGACAGGGCGTCCCATTCCTGATGATCGTATTTATACCCTCCTCCTTCAATTAAAGTGCCCTCCACAGCTGCGAGTGTGACTTCTTTTGGAGTGACACTCGGTAGTGGAGGGGGAGTGTGTAGAGGGCGGTTTGGGATTCAGCCTAAGTGTGACTTTTAGGTGATTATACACGAATGAAAACATGATTTCTGCCATTAGATCCCTTAAATCCTTCACACTAGTCCTTCAAAATCCTCAAAACCCACCAGCTGGTTGGTAAACCATGTAATCATTTTTAAAAAATAATTTTAAAATCACAAAAATTACACCACTTATCGGAGCTACAAACTAAACAGGAACTTTTCACTTTCCAACTCTGTAATCGTCTGACATGTTGTTCTGTTGGGAAACTGTATCGAATTTTGGCTTAAAACTGTGATATTTCATCAAGCTTACTTTATTCGACATGTATCATAAAAAAAAATTGCCCAAAAATAGCAAGCAGATTCTATAAAAAAGACTAAAAATTCGGCATTCTTCACAATGGTGAAGTCTTTGGGCATTCAGCTGCAACCAGCAGTCACATGGCAAAAATTCAAGGATACTTCGGTTGCACTGCAGGCAGTGTTGACACAAAGCAGAGAGGAGACAGGTATTGAAGAAAATTAAAAATTTATGTAGTAAAATGTCGATAGTATTTTGTTTTTCAGTGTTGGTAACACTTGTGGGTACTTGGAAAGATGCTAAACATGTTGATTCCACCTTTTTTAAATTTTTGTATACGATGTATATTTTTTCCCTTGTTTTTGATTAATGACATTCAGCGGTACCATACGGCAAAGAATACATTTAAAAATTCTCTCTACTTCTTCATGGGTGGTGCTTTTACCATAGAGGTGCAGGACTTTACATAGCAGTGAAAAATGAGCCAAACAGTGAATTAGCAGCATTTTATAAAGCACATGTAACTTCACAGTTGAATTGGAAGCATAACCTATTAACAGGGACTTCTAACACATCACATATGTGAGGTTTTCAGGAACCTTGATCGCTATTTAGTGTCATTTGTCAATTTGGAGAGCAGTAACAGACCTTAAAAATTCGACGAGTAACAGAAACAGATGCCAAGACTGTGTCACCAAATGATCTCAGCCGGTTTTTGTCACTGTAGCTTCCTTTCAGGCAGCAAGAAGTTTGCCTTGGAACGTGTTAAGATTTTGTGAAAGGTGTGGATCTGCTACGAAACTAAACCAAGCAAGTGAAAATGAAAAGTGAAGAGGGTCGAACACGGGACACAAAACTCAGTCTCTCTGCTGCTGTCGGCCCTCCAGCATCTTGATGTCACTTTTGTAAACTGGACAAACTCCTACACATCTGGCTGTGTGAAATATTGATGCGTTCAGGGACATCTTATGTCTGAGACACCAGCAGCTTTGACAGTATTTAGCAGTGAGAAGGTGTTGGTCAGACAGTGGCCTGGAACTCTGGCAACCTTTAACTTCTCATTGGTTTCAGATTCAGACAGATTTTCCATTACAAGAGGTTGAAAGTATGTCTTACGAGTGGGTGGAGTTCTTATTTTGGTCACATGTTTTATTCAGAGAAGTGAAGTTACAGAACATAGCCTTAGATTTCTTCCTAACAAACAGCTGCTAAACATACCAAGCATCAAGAACAAAGGGTTCCATTAGCTGGCAATAGATTTAAACAAGAAAAGCATTCAGGGAGCGCAGTACTCCACCAAGGCTGGTCATTCACCTATATGTCATCACCAGAAATGCAACATTTTTTGTAGAAATGCAGCATTTGTTATTTAGTTATTGATGATCAGAAACCATGGCAACATAGAATGTGTTCATTTGATATAGATGTAAATACAAACAAAATGACCTTACGCTAAGTACAGCCATATGAAGCGGGCGAGGGGAATTAATGGGACTCAGAAACACCCCCACAATTTAATCAATTGTTCCTTCGATCATTTCCAATGGAGAAGTCCCGGTGGATTTGTAGTAGGATCGCAATCGTGATCTTCACAGGCAGCTGACTTAGCGTTCACTTGTTGTCATAGTTACAGTGACGCCGTGCCGCTAACTTGTAATGATCCAGAAATCTTTAACAAATCCGTGGATCTAGACAATAAGTCGCATCACTTCTAAAATCTAATCACTTGGTCCTTGTGTCATTTCGGACCTTTCTTGGAAAATTCATCCAAATCCGCTCATCAATTTTTGAGTAACGTTGCGCACAGAAAGACAGACGGACAAACGTACGCCGATCGTCACATAGCTCCACCGCGTTCCTTGATGGAGTAATGATGATCATTTTAGTGGGAAGTATGATGCTGAATTAGCCACATGAAGAAATTACCTGTTTTTTTTTAAATAAATATGAAAAAAATGACAGATTTATGAGGAGGTATCTCATCGAGATTCATAGGAAATCCAAAATGGCAGATAAAAACGAAAACCTTGACGACTTTCACTCAACAGATAATTTTGTTTCTGTTAGGTGTAGTTCCGTCGTGCAAAAACTGTGATTCCGCCTGTTTAAAGGTCATCTTCGGACTCATCTGCCGCATCCTAACTACACATGTTCTGTCACACCTGGTCGATACGTGTTGCGGTTTGATCGCACAAAGGTTGTCATGTCTGAGCTCTGATCAAGCACATCCCTGTCCCAATTCAGATGACAAAAGTTCAGAGCATTTGTGATGCCCGATTATGATCTATCCATCCATCCAGGATGCACGTTAAGGCAACATGCATGGAGGGCCATCATTGAGGTAAAAAGAAGCAGCCGGTGTGGCAAGGAATAAAAGTAGTGAGATAAAGAAGCAGATAGGGAAAGAGCAATTTAATTTTCCTTTTTCCTCCAATATCTACTCAAACACTTTTTGACAAGGTGTGCTGTGGCGCTGTGTCATTATGAGGATAGCCTGGTCCCGGTCCTGGGGGATTCACAGTGTAATTAGCCAGCAAGGACACTATCACCGAGTCTGATCAGCATTTGAGACACTGAGGGGAGGGTTGAAAGGGCTGAGCTTCCTGCTTCAATTACCTCCTCCGCCGCCGCCTGGAACACAGTCAGCTGAAAGAAATGACATTATCTGCTCCAAAGTAGTATTATTTTATGCCGTTTCATTATGTCAGTGTCATCTTTTATCTCTTTGAGGCCGGTCCCTCTTTCGTAATTATTAGGCTCAGGTGAAAGAGTGATGGATGGACGGGGGAGATAGTGGGGGTGAGCGCCCGGAGTACCAGGGGCCACGGATGAGAGAGCATCGGAAATCCATCGGCGGGTCGGTTGGATGGACGGACGAGGCTCGGATTCTTTCCAATATGCGAATGAGCATCTCCGCTGTGAGTTCGGGCGGTTAATATTGTTGCGCTCATTGGCAAACATTCACACCTTGCTCCACATCACTTCCAGCCGCCCGCACAAAGGACCACTTTGTGCACTCGCTGCTGCAATAGAATAGATGGTATTTCCACCAAATTATTACAGAAACAAACGCCGCGCTGCCAGATTTAACAATCCATGCCTGGACCCGGCTGCAAAATGGGGATTTCGCTGCTTATTGTTTATTTGGATCTCCCCTTCCGCAGTTGTTACCTTGGCAACAACAACAACTCATCCTGCCTCTTATGGATCTTCCCTCGAATATTTCAAGAGGCCATATTAGTGCTTTTATAGCTTAATGAGCTTAATGCATGGGTGTCAAACATGCAGCCGACGGGTCAAAACCGTCCCACCGGAGGGTCCAATCTGGCCCATGGGACGACTTTGTAAAGTGTAAAACTTACAGAGAAGACATTAACTGCAAATGTTAAATGTACAA
Organism: Acanthochromis polyacanthus; assembly: GCF_021347895.1. NCBI lineage: Eukaryota > Metazoa > Chordata > Actinopteri > Pomacentridae > Acanthochromis > Acanthochromis polyacanthus. The sequence goes on from NC_067123.1 coordinate 8,849,649, forward strand.
ACTATGAATTTAAAATAACTTCTAGACCTTGACAAGCTGTTTTGATCATAAAGTAAAATACTAGATTGCTCATTGTTCCTTTGTCATTTTGTGCCTCATTTTGCATATTTTGTCTTTTTTTGTCTGACTTCATTGTTTGTCTCGTGTTTTTCTTGTTTCACGCTTCCTTTTTGTCTTGTTTGTGTTTTTTGTCTCATTTTTGTCATCTTGTATTTTGCTTTATGTGTTGTTTTGTGTACTGTTTTTGTTGATTTCTGGGTTTTTATTTTGTCTATGTTGTGTCGTTTGTCCATTTTGTTGCCACTTTGTAACTTCTTTGTCGAATTTTTTGTCTCTTTTTTGGATTGGTTTTGTGTCATTGGTCTCACTTTTGTTGTTTTGTGTCTCAGTTTTATATTTTGTCTCATTTTTAATCTCTTTTTGTCTGACTTGTTTGTCTCGTGTTTTGGCTGATTTGTTTCTCGTTTTTGTCGTTTTGTGTTTCCTTTTTGTCTCACTTTTGTTTTTTGTCTTATTTTCATCATCTTGTGTTTTGCTTTGTTGTTCTACTTTTGTCTCACTTGTGTCGTTTGTTCATGTTATTGACGCTCTGCAACTTTTTTGTCCAATTTTTTGTCTCTTTTTGGTTTTGTTTTGCAACATTTGTGTCATTTTTTGTTGCTTTGTGTCTCAGTTTTATAATATTTTGTCTTGTTTTTAATCTTTTTTTGACTTGTTTGTCTCATGTTTTGTTGATTTGTTTCTCGTTTTTGTCGTTTTGTGTTTTTTTGTCTCACTTTTGTTTTTTGTCTTATTTTCATCATCTTGTGTTTTGCTTTGTTATTCTACTTTTGTCTCACTTGTGTTGTTTGTCCACGTTATTGCCACTCTGCAACTTTTTCATCTAATTTTTTGTCTCTTTTTGGTTTTGTTCCGTGTCATTTGTCAAATTTTTTGTCATTTTGTGTCTCATTTTTATTGTTTTTTGTCTTTTGTCTGATTTTTGTCACTTTGATTATAAAGTAAAATACAAAATTATTCAGTTTCTTATACCTGTGACTAAATGTTTTGTGCCTTTTTACACTCTGATCTGTAAGTTGTAATGTGTAAACTGAGGCAAAAATATTGTTGAAATTGAACTTATTTATCTGAAGAAATTTCAGGTTGTTCATAACGTTTTGTAAAGATAATTCCTTAAATATGAACATTTTCAGAATATACTTTTTTTTAATTTATAGCTTACTATGTTCTGATTTTACTGGTCCGGCCCACTTCAGATCAAATTGGGCTGAATGTGGCCCCTGAGCTAAGATGAGTTTGACACCCTTGGCTTAATGCATCATGTGTCAGCTTTAAAAACCCAGTTCTGACAGTGGCGCCTTCAGTCTTTGGAATTCATGTTGGCGTTCACGTTCTCCATGTTTGTTTGCTTTCATGGCTGCGTTTTTTCTCTGACAGCTGACACCGAAGCTTCAGATGTCAAGAGGAGCTGATTAGAGGACGCACAGTTCAGAGACTTTTCCAAAAAGCCTCGGCTCTCCTCAGTCACAGTCTGACATATTTGTTTCATCCTGGAACTTGCCGTCGGTAAACTGCAAACACACAGGGCTCATGTCGGCTAATCCAGTCATTCTGAGGCAACGAACGGGAACAAAACCCCCCCAGAGAGACAAAATGTTTAATTTTGATGTGTCCATATTTCTGGAATAACTGCATTTTTCTGTTAGCCTCGCCGCGCTAGACCCATGCTCTGAAGACGCAAGGGTCTAGGCACGCTCGACAGGGAGGGAGGCGGGCTAAAAGGTTGTCTATCAAATCACTCTGCAGCAATTGGGTAGGTATACAACCAATCAGCGCAACGAATAGGCTCCTAGAGCGCCGGAAATCAGAGGATGCGGGAGTTCGGTGAAGCCTTATTTATACAGTCAATGGGTGAAGCTCAAGTATATTACAGACATGTTAACAGAAAGATTATTCAGAGTCGGTGCTAATGGAGCTCAACGACTGTTGTCGTTTTTGTTGTTGACCCTGGCAGAGAATTAAATTCGTTGCCGTGGGTTGTCTAGCGCGGCTAGGCTATTTTTCTGTGTGAGTACGAATGTTTTCTCAGGGGAAACCGAGCTTGACACCAGAAATTAATTTGGAAAAATGATTCTGTTCTGTTGCTGCAAATTCCAAAAAAGATGATTACATTATGCACTTTTACAGGTTTACAATTTCATTTTTGGGGTCTACGACATAATTTTTTACATGTTTTGATGCACAAAAACAACATCATTTTCACCAGAGCCCTTGAACTGTTTTAAGACATCAGACTAGCCAATAGGAAGACTTTATGCAAATGTATTAATCTGTGATGTAGATAAGTAACAGAAGGAAAATCTGGATTTAAAATGAGGTGTTTCAGGCAGAGAATAAGTTCTTTTGGAGTGGTTTGTAGCCTGTTCCTTGCACAAAAAAAGCTGTAACACACTACATGAAAGGGAAAAACCTCCAAAGCATCATAAGGGCTCTTTAAAATCTTTCCTGCTGCAGCTTTAAGGCTGTCTTTTAGTCAATTGGTGACTTCGGCACTGATGAAAACAACTGGAAGAGTAATTTTTTTTTTTTACTTTTCAGCTGAATTTATCAGTTCATAAACATTTCAGAAGATTTTCTTTTGTCTTGTAGAGCAAACTTGTTTCCTGATGAGAGAGATTACATAAAACTGTTTATATTTGCCGTGGGGTCGGACAGGAAACAACAGCAACACAGATGTGATTGATAATTCAGTGTGAAGTTATTAACATTCTGAACCCATTCTTTGATCTTGTGGGCTCATTTTTCACTGTGGTAGAAAATCCTGAACCTCTGTGGAAACACAGTAAACAGAGTTCGGGCTAAAATATGTTCTGTGCAGCAGAACGAAGTTGTACTGCAATGAGCAATAAAAGCAAAAGTTGAATTTCTTTATTTGTTTCACAGAAATCAACATGTGGAAATTTTTTTTTCAAGCACCCACACATTTGAGAAAAGGCAACTCTACAAACTATTAAAATATCTTTACCATTTGCACGTTTGATACATTTCCATACTTATGACCTGCTCTGAGCGACACACAGTCTGCGGTTCAGATGAAATCCCCAAAATGTTTGTAATGTGTCCATCAGTTGTATCCTCTCAATTGCACCGAGATGAAACAATTTTTTTCTCCACCGAGGAATGCCGCAGAGTTGTGTGACGATAGATGTATGTTTGTCCTGCCGTCTGTTTCTGTCTGTTACCAACATTACTCAAAAAAAGATTAATGGATTTGAATGAAATTTTCAGGGAAGGTCAGAAATGACACATAGACCAAGTGATTAGATTTTGCCAGTGATGCAGTTTATAGTCTGGATCTGCGGATTTGTTGAAGATTTCTGTATCATGGAGAGACAGCAGCACGGCGTCAACAAGAGAACACAACATCAGCTGCCTGCTGATTTTTGAATGATTGCGATCCTACTACAAATCGACCACTGTGAACTTTTCAGGACTTCTCCGTCAGAAATAATCCAAGGAACAATTGATTAAATTGTGGGAGTGCTACTCAGTCCCATCAATCATATTTAGGTCACGCAATACAATAGCCATACAGAATGAACACATGCATAACACACGCCTGTGCTCAGCACAACATAATTTTGTTTGTGGATACATATACGGTGCCCTCCATAATTATTGGCAGCCCTGGTTATGATGTGTTGAAAGTCTTAAAATAAATTCAATTTTTATTGCAGAAGCATACTCCATCCATCCATCCATCCTCTATACACCGCTTAATCCTCATTAGGGTCGTGGGGGTGCTGGAGCCTATCCCAGCTGACTCGGGTGAAGGCAGGGGACACCCTGGACAGGTCACCAGTCTGTCACAGGGCTACATAAACAGACAAACAATAACACTCACATTCACACCTACAGACAATTTAGAGTAACCAATTAACCTCAGCATATTTTTGGACTGTGGGAGGAAGCCGGAGTACCCGAAGAAAATCCACGCATGCACAGGGAGAACATGCAAACTCCGTGCAGAAAGATACCGGGAAAGTTGGGACACGAACCAGTGATCTTCTTGCTGCAAGGTGAAAGTGCTAACCACTACCCCAATGTGCAGCCCAGAAGCATACTCTCACACTGAAAATTGTTGAAAAATGTATTATAGGAGAGATTAGGTGCTGTTCTATTGGCAAAAGGGGGGTTGTACAAAGTATTAGCATCAGTGGTGCTAATAATTGCGGCACACATGATTTGATGTGAAAGAATAATTTTTTGACGTGTGACTTTTTCCCCACTGAATAAATGCACTCGAATTAAAGGTTGGATTTCCTCTTTTTGTCATTGTGGTCCTATATTATTTAGAAAAAATGAATTTATTAGAAGCTAAAGAACACATCTTAACCAGGGGTGTCAATAATTATGGAGGGCGCTGCATAGTAAATGGGCATATTCTATGGTGCTGTGATTTCTGCCACATAGGAAATGACTGAGCAGCCTTGGTGGAGTCTTTTTCTTGTTTATTTCATTTTTTTGGACAGATTTTGATGAATAGACCTGGTTTATTTTTTAAAGGGTAGAATAAAGGGATTTTGATGAAATATTACAATTTTCAGTTCCGATTTGGATCATTTTCATCACATCACAGATGATTAGTTCAAGGACAGTTGGGAAGTTATAAAAATGATGTTTCTGCTGATGATGACTCTGCTTTTACAGCTTCTGATTCTGATCTGTGGTGTTAATTTTGTGATTTTCATAAATGATAACGGGCCTTTTGAACCTGTTGGTGGGAACTGAGGGGTGCATAAAATGAGGAGTTAAGAGTGATGAATGATCACTTAAACACACATTTCAGGTTAGATAGCAATTAAACAAGAAGGTGAATTACAAATTATTGCACTTATAAAACTTGGGTAACTCATCCAAAGGCACTTGTTAAAAGGACTTGACCTCGAAACTGACCTGGAACTAAACAAGAAAAAGACTCCACCAAGGCTGCTCAGTCAGAACACGGTGAATGCTCATCATCCCTGCTGCTAATTTTATGTTACAGTGAGGCAGCGAAAAGGCAGTGTGCCAACTGATCTGCAGATTATATAACATCAGCTCCCTGTCTTTTATCACACATGGAGTTGTGAACAGTCTGTGTCATGTAGGTGGGAGAAGACTGTGTCTGTGTGCAACGTTTGCGTGCATATGTGGGGGAATGATTCAGACAGCAGGTGAATCACTTCAGGCAGACGCACACATGCAGCGGGGTGTCAAGGCCGGCCTGCGGAGAAGACAGCGCACAACTCCTCCACCCCATTTGGTCCAGTTAACCCTCCAATGACACACACAAAGGTGCCCGCCCATTCAAATCTGGACGGGGCTTCCTCGCCAGCTAAAAACACAGTGTGGAGGGGAAAAAAAAAAACGGCTGCAGAGGACCAGAAGTTCAACGCCCTGCCGGCCTCACCTGGAGTTAAACCAACCCGGCCTTGAGTTATATGAATACGGATGGGCGAGTGTGTGTTCTATGCAGATTACAGGACGGCCATGTGTCAGCTTCTGTGTGCAGCCTCAGTTTGTTCAAATGCCATAAAAGGTCAGCTGTAGCCCAGACAGCAGCCCATGACATGCACACGCCTCCAAGACATGCACATACAGATGCAGACCACACACACACACACACAGTGGATCTTTGATTTGCATACACATATCAATATGCTGCAGGCGTTCAGTATCGGTGACGTCACATCGTCACCTGAGCACCAAGGACGCTCTGCTGCTGCCTCAACATGACACGCTGATGAACTGAAGCACAACAAGGACACTGAGAGCAAAGTAAAGCAAAGAAAAAGGTGATTCTGTGCATTTTTTAACAGCCAAGAGACACAAAATGAGCACAAAGTGACACAAAACAACTACAAAGAATCACACACCAATTCCAAAAACATACAAGGAAAATGGGAAGAATGACCACACAGACGTGTAAAATGACCACAAAGAGAGGCAAAATGACCACAAAATGACACAAAACAGCTACAAAGAGACAGGAAACAATCACAAAGAGACACAAAACAACCCAAAACAGACACAAAACAATGCCAAAGAGACATGAAATGACCATGAAAAGACACAAACCACCTCCAAAAACACATAAAATAAGGCAAAGGGAAAAAAATGACCGCACAAGCTTGCAAAATGACCACGAAACAACACAAAACAGTGACATAGAGACAGGACACAACCACAAAGAGAGCCAAAATAGACAAAAAACAACTGCAGAGAGACACAAAAGAAGGAACAGGGGAAAAATTACAACACAAATATGCAACAAGGCAAATATGCCACAAAGACACGCAAAATGACCACAAAGATACACACAAAATGAGCACAAAGAGACACAAAACAACGAGAAATACGAAAATGACAACACAGATATGCAAAACAATCAAAAACAGACAAGAAACAACCACAAAGAGACAGAAAACAACCACAGCGACATAATGTGACCATTAAGACACAAGACAACTCTAAAGAGGCGCAAAACTACCACAGTAACCAACAAAATGAGACACAAAAAAACAACTCAAATAGACACAAAACAACTCCAAAGAGACACAAAACAAGGAAAAGGGGAAAAATGACCACACAGATATGCAAAACGACCAAAAACGCACGTACAGTGACCACAGACACACAAAATGAGCACAAAGAGACACAAAATGACACAAAACAACTCAAATGAGACACAAAACAAGCAAAAATATAAAAATGACAACACAGAGTTGCAAAACACCGCAAAGAGATGCAAAATGAGCACCAAGAGACACAAAATAATTCTAAAGAGAGACAAAACAACCACAAAGAGACAAAAAAAACACTAAAACAAAGACACAGAACAACCCCAAAATGACAGATATAAGCAGTGGGATATTAGAGGACTAAAAGGCAGCTGAAATGGCGAGCTTGAAAGTGAAGAATAAGACCTGCAGCAGCAAACACAGACTCGGGTTCAGGAAGTCAGCGTGAATTATTTACCCGTTTTACTGTGCGGCCAGATAAAACAGTTTTCATCAAAAAATGATGCCGCTCACACTGTCGGCCGGGGGAGAGAGAAAACACGGAGTCACCGGAATAACAGCGAGAGAACGAAACACAAACACGAGTTCACGTTTCCTCACGAAGAAGTCCCCCTGACTGATGTGCTGTTAGTGAAGCCATAACAGCAGCATCCCTCACTGGCTTCCCACCCACCGGCAAAGGCCCCCGACAATGTAGATCTAGTTTGTTGGCTTGTTTACACATCTATATGGTGTTTATATGCTAGAAGACATATCATGAGCACAATAAACAACCATCGGAGCCATTTAAAGCCTGTATGGGACTACTTTCATGGAAAAACCTCATAAATACGTAACTTTGACACACAGACATGGACTTAGTTATTCTTCTCTGTACAGTGATGGGCAAGTTCTTCATCTTTTTACCAAATACTGTCATCAAAAACAAATCCACTGGTCCAATAAACCACTATTTTAAAGCCTATCGAACTAGGAAATGCAGTTTGAATCTATGTGGGGACATTTTGTTGGATTCTATTTAATAAAAGGCAAGAACGATGCAAAAGTGGAAAATGATCAGGCTAGAAACAAAACAGTGTGCATAAAACTACATTTTTATACAACTAAATTGCATCCTCAACTACATTTATGGGAAAAAACTTATATTCTTTTACTTGATTACCTTTGTTTGTGTTTGTTTGCTATCTGACGATCGGCATATGTTTGTCTGTCTGTTTGTCTGTTAGCAACATGACTCAAAAATGGATTAACGGATTTGGATGAAATCTTCAGGGAAGGTCAGAAATGACACAAGGACAAACTGATTAGATTTTGGCACTGATGCAGCTTATAGTCTGGATCCACGGATTAGTTACAGATTTCTGTATCATTGCGAGATAGTGGCACGGCGTCACTGTAACCATGACAACAAGGGAACGCTATGGCTGCTGCCTGCTGACGATCACATGATTGTGATCCTCCTACAAATCCATTACTGTGGACTTAAATGATACAAGGAACAAGTGATTAAGTTGTGGGGGTGTTTCCGAGTCCCATCAATTCCCTGCTACATATTTAGGTCAAGCCATTTGGTATCCGTACTATAAAAGATTTCATCCGTACTGTAAAGTCTTGGCGGAGTACTGTGCTTTCTGAGCGCTTTTCTTGTTTCATTTCTTTGCTGTCACTGGTTTTTAGTTGACAAATCCCATATAAGAGCAGGCGCAACTTGTGCCCCTGGCAACCAGATAATGGAGAAAAACTTTAAATGTGTTGTAAAATTGCTTTATTTAAATTCAAACTTCAACAGTTCAGGTACCCAACCTTAACCAGGCTTCTACTATTTTCCTGAACCTAACAAACCTCGCCAGAAAGCAAATAAAAAAGAAAAGAACAACACAAAACTAAACTTAATTATGAAGCTGATAGTCTGTCATCCATCCACTAAGAGATTTTTGATTAATTTCGTTGCAAATTTGCAGTGACAGTGAAATAAATTCTATTCTACTATCAGATATAAACTATCTTTCTCACCTGCCTCATAATGTGGACTTTGCATGCCTTTCTCAGCACGTCACAGTTCACTATTTGCATCCATTTCCAGACTAAACAAATTAAAGTATTTAGAAATGCAGCTCAGTTGTATATGAACATCATTTTGTGGAGACAGGCAAGCTTAAAGTGTTATTACTATACTACAAGTGGACATTGTTTGACAGTTCCTTTTCAAACAGTAAACTCTTTCAGATTCCAGCTCCAGTTTTGGAGGTTTATTACTGATGTAAACAAACCAATTACAGCCTCAAATGTACATGAACACTAAATCTTCAAATTCTCTGTCATAAGCATTCAATCCTGCCAGGCCCCAAGGGCTCCCTCAATCACTCCGAGAGTGAATAAAACGTCTTCAGTCGAATAAATCACAGCACAGCTGCCAGTGGGGCGACAGTGTTTCAGCAGCCAGGCGCCTTAGCACAATTACAGCACAGACATTTAACTAAGGACCTTGTCGGGAAGAATAATGTAACGGCGCTGAATGAGAGAAAGATGGAGCAACAGATAGTGAAGGGTGTGGTCACAACACAGCCATGCAGGAAGGTGATGCTGGAATTACGCAGAGATTAAAAGCAGAGCCCGGTCAGCGCCGGGGTTGCTTTGGGTATAAAATATTCACGATATGCCTAAATGATTGAGCGACGAGTGGAGGACTTCACATTACGCCTCATCATCTGTATTCCCCTTCTGCGTCCAAGGAGAAGCACAGGAGAGGAACGAGAGCCAGAAGGACAAAGAGGCGAGGGTCAAACTTTAACTCCTACATGTGGAGCATCCTCGTCCATGAGCCTCATTTCATCAGCTGTGATTGGAGCCCTTCTCCGACCAGAGGAGTGCTGATTATAAAGCTCTACATTAACATGCAGAGGACACCCTTGAAACTGGAACTGAATTGCAGTTAGTAAGAAAACCTTAGTGTAAGAATCTCTGCGATGGCAATCAGCACCGCCGGTTTACCAACAAGTGCTCAGTGTGACTTTCATTAAGATAATTTCAGCGGTTCAACATCCTCAGCTGCCCCAATTCTCGCCTTTATCGACTGCTAGAAATACATTTCTACTTTTTAATCTTCCGTATCAGATAATTGCACAGGTCCCATGAATTTATTTTAATCTGCAACTGTTGCCTCTGGAGCACCGCTGGAAAACTCTGCACTCTGCTAGGTGTGGGCTTATCCAATTCATTGTTTCCGTAACGACGCTGATTGAAAGGAATCAAATTTAATGCAGTCAATCCCCTTGAGAAATCAGAAGGCACAAATTTTGAATTCTAAGTGCGACGAGAAAGCCCGGTCGAGGTGCAGGAGAGGAGCATTTGTGTGACCAAAAGAGGAAAGAGGGGGTGAGGAGAGGATGGAAAAGTACTCTTTATTCACCGAGAGCTTTAAACAAAAAAGGTTTATCGCAAAGTGCTCTAGAAACCAACAGCGGACATGAATATGTAATGGCAGATGAGATGAAAAAAACAATCACAAAGGAAAGATATGAGCAGAGTGCACTGCTGATTAATGATACTTATCACCGATTGTCTCTCGGTCTCCACACCGCCACGATAAACTGCAGCAGACAAAAGTCGGACGCACAAACAAAGCTCTCACAAGCAGCAGGAGTGGAGGCTTACAGCTGGGAGTCCGGAGCGTGCTGCGAGGCAGCGATGTGTAATGCGAAACAAACTCTGGGGACGAACACAGATACACAGAAAAATGTGCATACAGACACGTCCAGATGTACAAAATGTGCACAAACACACACGGGGGCGTCGGCTACAAACACACTTTTCATTTTGCATGAAACCGCAAAGTGTTACATTTTCACTTGGAAACAATCAAGCGTGATGGCACAGTTTCAGAAATCAGCTCCGTCCAAAGTAACACCGCCTAAAAAACACATGATCATTCATGACTGTGCCGGAATAAACAGGCCTGTAGGGGTAATAATGCTGCTGGATGCTGGAATTGTTGCAAATCACAAAAACATTAACCTCCCTGTCACACATTGAGGCTGTAATAGCGCGACAAAATGCAGAATGTAGCTTCACAACAACTGTTACCACACACACACAACAACAAGGGCAGCAATGTCTGTAATTCATGAGATCCATGTTAGATATGCACCAATGGTTAAAGGGGATGTCACTTGAAAGTAGGGCTGGGCTTGAAATCCGATAAACGATTTTAATTGATTTTTTTTTTAAACACTACAGCTACACTTTGCTGTTTTTTTAGAGCTTTGCTCTTGGAGCTGGCCTCGGTGCATGTAAGGCAACGCCTGACACATTGCTCCCACTCTGCTGGGTGCTTCTGCTTGAGGTGCTGAAAGAGATTTGTTGTGCTACTTCCCTTCGTTTTCACCGTCTTTTTACAAACTCTGCACAACACCTCGGTCTGTTCCGTGTCCAACCTCGCATATGCAAACCAAGTCCATACCACTGAAGTCACGGTACCCTTTTTTGCACAATATCGTCCTCATTTTCTTCTCCTTTCTCCACCTCCATCTCTCATGCGTATCCCTGTCGTATCTTTGTGTTCTTCGTCTATTGCTCAATTGTAAGAGAATGTTGACTGTAGACTGTGCTACAGCGCCAGTCCTCCTGGTATGGCAACTGTGTGTATTACAAGCGTCGGGTAAAAATAGTGGAGGGACATTAACATTAAACTCGATGTTGAGATTTAATTTTTTACACATCGATTGAAAAAATAAAATCGAATTAATTGAATTAATTCGATATATCGCCCAGCTCTACTTGAAAGAGGTGTGATGACTCAAGGAAGGACTCAGTGACTGATTGTGGCAATGTGGTGTGTAAAATGGTCTGACTGCACCTCAAAGAGACCCGAAATGACCACAGACATAAAATAAGCAAAAGAGAATAATGACCACACCGATTTACAAAACAACCACAGAGAGACACAAACTGAGCAAAAAGACGCACAAAATAGTTCTAAAGAGGCACAAAATGAGCAAAAAGAGACACAGAATAATTCTAAAGAGGCACAAATTGAGGAAAAAGAGACACAAAATAATTCCAAAGAGGCACAAAATGAGCAAAGAGAGACACAAAATAATTCTAAAGAGACACAAAATAATTCTAAAGAGGCACAAAATGAGCAAAGAGACACAAAATGAGCAAAAAGAGAAACAAAATAATTCTAACGAGGCACAAAATGAGCAAAGAGACACAAAATGAACAAAAAGAGACACAAATAATTCTAAAGAGACACAAAATTAGCAAAAAAGAGACAAAATGAGCAAAAAGAGACACTAAATAATTCTAGAGACACATGACTACCACAATGAGACACAGACATTTAAAACAACCAAAACTAGACACAAGACACAAAATAAAGAAAAGGGGAACACTCAGGCACAACTAGAAAGCAACTCCAAAGAGACATAAAATAAGGAAAAAAATAACCACACAGATTTGTAAAACTACCACAAAGACATTCAAAATAACTGCAGAGATGCAGAAAAATACCACAGAGACACAAAATTACCACAAAGAGATGCAAAATGACCAGACACCAAACAAGCAAAAAGAGAAAAATGATGGCACAGATGTGCAAAACAAGCACAAAGAGACACAAAACAATTAGAAGTACACTGAAAACAACTCCAAAGACACTAAAAACCAGAAAAAAGGGAAAAATTACCACACAGATATGCAAAACAAAGAAAAATAGACACAAAGCAATGCTAAATGACCACAAAGACACACAAAATGACCACAAAGGGGACACAAAATGAGCACCAAAAAACACAAAATGACCACAAAGGGACACAAAATTACCACAAAGAGATGTGAAACAACCACAGATACACACATACAGGAACAACTGCTATGGCATGCTTATATGAAACCAATCAAATTAGCCGGATTAGCTGGACCTAAGAGCAGGATGCATTAGCGATATTTACTTATTTTAATATTGTTTTGGTGGCAGATTTGCATGCGGGTAGGCAACGAGTGACATTAAAATGGATAAGTCATGGGAAATAACTAACAGGCCTGCTTCATTGCATGATCTGAACCTTTAGCAAAAAATTTCAACATGTCGGATGCTGCCTGGAGGTTGTTGTTTCCCATAGAGGAAAGGATTTTTAACACGCTAATAAGTAGAGAGAGGCAGGGTAGAAAGAGCCAATGGCAGGCTTACACCCGCAGTCTACATCCGGTGAGTCAGACTAATCCGTGGGTGATATCATTCATAGCCTTGTAGACAAGCAGATGTGAAGAGCATAAAATGGCCTTAAAGCCCTGATTATACTCCGTTGTAGGATGCTGCCTAGAGGCTGTTGTTTCGCTAAGTGGACGGGGTTTTAAAAATGGTAACAAATAGAGAACACGACATAAAATGTGCAACCAATGGCAGGTTTGTACCCAAAGTCAGCATCTAGTCAGTCAGAAGAGATGAGACCCAATCAGGAAGCTAACATGGGTGTTTGTAGTATTGTTTCCAAAAGTTTCTGTTTTATCCACACTGAAACATGAACCAAATCTCGAATGGGGTCAGCAGCGTTTCCAAAAGTCTCAATTTCAAAGGTCCGAAAACTGCAGAGAGGTAGGAAGATGAGCATAAACGTATCCTCAGAGCTTCGGTAAAAAAACAAAAAAAAAACAACAACTGGACTTTTCTTTTAGGATTCTTGAAGATGTAGACGCAGTTGTTTTCTTTTACTTAAGTTCCTCAGATTATCAAGATCTGGTTGACTGAGAATCCATGCAGACGTAGCAAAAGTTATGTGCTTTAAAATGAAAACGTATTAGCGTAGCCACAGTGAAATCATAGCGGAATCACAGCCAACCTGCGCCTACAGGCTTATCCTCACCATGTGCTGATAAGTCACACACACACACTCGCACACACTCGGAGATTTGCCGGCTGGTGAAATCAAGCCCCGCTTTGTGACTATAAGTCCTGAAAATTAGATAGCTTGCCGCTATTGCGCCCTATTGAGGAAATGGCACAAAAACACACTCACACACATGTAGACGCAGACACAGATTATAAAGACACCTAAATCTTCTCTTTCTCTTGTCCCCGGCTCACCACACTCCTGGCATGTGCTACTGCAGACTTGATTACATTCATATGGCTTTCTGTGTGTGTGTGTGTGTGTGTGTGTGTGTGTGTGTGTGTGTGTGTGTGTGTGTGTGTGTGTGTGTGTGTGTGTATGTGTGTGTGTGGCTTGATCCTCCGGATTTCCAAAATCACCGTTGCAATCTGTTGCATGGATGGATAGAGTGGAGGAGGAGGAGGCAGGGATGGAAAACATACCACAGGAAAAACTAATTACAGAACAGAAGGTCCTTGGGCTAAGAAACACACACACACACACACACTGTTCTACACACCATCGCTGCTTCTTTGACACAGACAGACACTCATTCAGCCACTTGTTATTACACATATGCAGTGAAGGATGGGTTATCCCTGTCCTCTGCAACCTTTACCTCCATAAAGATAACCACTGTGTGATTGGACGATCATCCCGATGCAGTCACCTCTACTGTCATAAAGGTGAAATACAATTGGTCACTTCATAAAAGCCAAGGATTCTCTGTGAGAAACTCGACAACAGGGGGCTGGAGATTCAGAAAATACTGCATCCCACGCACACATTCACACTCACACTGGCACATCTGAGATAAAAAAAAAATATGTCCGCGCAGACTGGAACTATCCTATAAATCTAATTTGACCTTATCTTTTTACTGCAGAGATGTTTTGCGCCACAAACTGTTCCTGGGGGCTCCCCGCCCCCCGTGAACACTAGCTGCATCAAAGAGACAGAACATTGGTGGCGAATAAGCAAAAAATGAGACAGGCCCAACACGCCTTTAGAATTTACATCTCAGTTGAATTCATCATCGGCCGGCCGCTGTCGCTGAACCCACAGTGTGGTTCCAGGATGGGGAGCTATAGGAAATAAGTCACCTATTGTCGGTGTTTGTCAAACGTGACTTTGTTTTCACCCATGCAGAACTGTAAGCATGCACCATATATGTTCAAAGCAATGCTTTAATGCAAAATATTAAAGCAGAGATGGGTTTCAGGCTCCACAGTATTAATATGAGTAGAATCCTGCTCTGTTGATGCTTCATAGCCCAGTAAATTTACTCACCCAACCTGTAAATCACAAATAATGAAAGTAAATATGAACTAGAATAGATGGCGATAAGAAGAAGCATGGTTTTAGGGACAAATGAGCGACAATGGCTAAGTCATAACAAGAAAAGCACTCAGAGAGCGCAGTACTCCGCCAAGGCTGTTCATTTCCCATCTGGTATTGTCAGAAATGCAGTATTTTTTTTCATAAATGCAGTATTTATGCAGTTTACTAGTTATTGATGAACAGAAATCACAGCAACAAAATGTGGCCATTTGATATAGATTTACCAACAAACAAAATGACTTTGCGCTGAGCACAGGCGTGTGTTATGCATGCGTACGTTATGTACGGATACCGAATCGTGTGACCTAAATATGTAGCGGACGGCGGGAATTGATGTGACTCAGAAACACCCCCACAATTTAATCAATTGTTTCATGTATCATTTCCAGTGGTTATGTCCCAATAAGTCCACAGTGGTAGATTTGTAGTAGGATTGCACTCATGTGATCGTCATCAGGCAGCTGACTTAGTGTTCACTTGTTGTCATAGTTACAGTGACGCTGTGCTGCGATCTCACAATGATACAGAAACCTTTAACAAATCCGTGGATCTAGACTATAAGCCGCACTGCTGCCAAAATGTAATCAGGTGGTCCTTGTGTCATTTCTGATTTTCCCTGAAAGTTTCATCCAAATCCGTCAGTCCGTTCTTGAGTAATGTTGTTAACAGACAGACAGACAAACGTATGCCTACAGTCACATAATTCCACAGCATTCCTTGTAATGGTGTTGGGGTGTTGTTTAGAGCTTTACACAGAACAACAGTGGAATCTAATAGTTGGAAACACCATAAAATAGCTCTCACGCTAGTAACTTATGGCTTTGCATGCATCTAAATTGATTTTTTGTACAAGGTGGAAGTTTTCAGAGACAGCTTAGTTTGGCTACGTGTAGCACTAAGAGTGTGTAATAGAGTGTGTGTTCAAACGACCCATAAACTGAGGGCCACTGTGTTCAAACGACCCATAAACAGAGGGCCACTGCGTTATTAAAGGGCTGTAATTCAGACCAGCATCTTCCACCTCACTTCAGAAAGGAAAAAAAAATGCCAATCGCAAAGTTCTCAGAGGCTAAAGGACAGTTTTCAAGTTCCAAAAGCCCAATAGGTTGAGTTAATTTCTAATATATATCAATTAAAAGGAAAATGGATATATAATTAACTTTCTGGACCTCAAAACCCACCAGCAGATTTGTTGTCTGAACAAAATCATCAAAATGACACCATTTATTAGAGCTAGACCCCGTGAAGACAGAGAGAATGGTCAGATTTTCAACTTTCCAATGGTTCTTGAACTACTCATCCATGAAACTCAACCAAATCTAAGCTTCAAATTGTCATATTGCATCAAAATCGCTTTATTCTAGCTGGAGCATTTCAAAAACAGACAACCACTTCAGCCGATTCTGTAAAAAACATAAAATTCTGCATTCCTCGGCGCAAGTGGGAATCCATGAGTGACTTTTGGCAAATTGGGTTGAACTGCCGGCTGTGTTTATGAAAGCATGTGTGTCAAGTAGTAAAATATCTACAGCATGTAGAATATTTGTAATGCTATAACCTGTTGGCACTTGGATAAATGCTGGATAATTTTTACAGGTTTTTAATTATTTTTTAAATTTATTGTCAATTGAAATGTTGATGATTCCTGTTGCTGAATCATACATCATATATATATATACACACGTGGACAAAATTGTTGGTACCCCTCAGTTAAAGAAGGAAAAACCCACAATTCTCACTGAAATCACTTGAAACTCACAAAAGTAACAATAAATAAAAATTTATTGAAAATTAAATAATCAAAAACAGCCATTACTTTGAATTGTTGATTAACATAATTATTTAAAAAAACAAACTAATGAAACAGGCCTGGACAAAAATGATGGTACCTCTATAAAAGATTGAAAACTATTTGACCAGAGTGACATGATTAACTCAGGTGTGTCATTTAATTGACATCACAGGTGTTTCCAAACTCATAATCAGTCAGTCTGCCTATTTAAAGGGAGACAAGTAGTCACCCTGCTGTTTGGTGAAAAGGTGTGTACCACACTGAACATGGACAACAGAAAGCGAAGGAGAGAATTGTCCCAGGACATCCGAAAAAAAATGATAGACAAACATCTTAAAGGTAAAGGCTATAAGACCATCTCTAAACAGCTTGAAGTTCCTGTGACAACAGTGGCTCATATTATTCAGAAGTTCAAGACCCACGGGACAGTAGCCAACCTCCCTGGACGTGGCTGCAAGAGGAAAATTGATGACAAATTGAAGAGACGGATCGTTGGAATTGTATCCAAAGAGCCCAGAGCAACCTCCAAAGAAATTAAAGGTGAACTCCAAGGCCAAGGTACATCAGTGTCAGATCGCACCATTCGTCGATGTTTGAGCCAAAGTGGACTTCATGGGAGATGACCAAGGAGGACACCACTGCTGAAAAAAACTCATAAAAAAGCCAGACTGGAATTTGCAAAAATGCATGTTGACAAGCCACAAAGCTTCTGGGAGAATGTCCTTTGGACAGATGAGACCAAACTGGAGCTTTTTGGTAAGGCACATCAACTCTATGTTCATAGACTCAAAAACCAAGCATACGAAGAAAAGAACACTGTCCCTACGGTGAAACATGGAGGAGGCTCAGTAATGTTTTGGGGCTGCTTTGCTGCATCTGGCACAGGGTGTCTTGAAAGTGTGCAAGGTACGATGAAATCTGAAGACTATCAAGGCATTCTGGAGAGAAATGTGCTGCCTCGTGTCAGAAAGCTTGGTCTCAGTCGCAGGTCATGGGTCTTCCAACAGGACAACGATCCAAAACACACAGCCAAAAACACCCAAGAATGGCTGAGAGAAAAGCGTTGGACTATTCTAAAGTGGCCTTCTATGAGCCCAGATCTGAATCCCATTGAACATATGTGGAAGGAGCTGAAACATGCCATTTGGAGAAGACACCCATCAAACCTGAGACAACTGGAGCTGTTTGCTCATGAGGAGTGGGCCAAAATACCTGTTGACAGCTGCAGAACGCTCATTGACAAATACAGAAATCGTTTAATTGCAGTGATTGCCTCAAAAGGTTGTGCAACAAAATATTAAGTTATGGGTACCATCATTTTTGTCCAGCCCTATTTCATTAGTTTGTTTTTTTAAATAATTATGTTAATCAACAATTCAAAAGTAATGGCTGATTTTGATTATTTAATTTTCAAAATTTTTTTATTTATTGTTACTTTTGTGAGTTTCAAGTGATTTCAGTGAGAATTGTGGGTTTTTCCTTCTTTAACTGAGGGGTACCAACAATTTTGTCCACGTGTGTATATATATATATATATATATATATATATATATATTTTTTTTTTTTTTTTTTTTTGGGGGGGGGGGGTACATCATCAAAGAAATGCAACTTTTATTTTTGGGGGGGATTTACAGCATTTTTCCTTCATTATACTGGACAGAAACACACACAAAACACACTCAAAAGCAGTGTTGGATGAAATAATTGTCTCTCAGTTGACTCATAAGTAAATCAAATAATTGAGGGGGTTAGGAGCGGAATGGTTTAACCCCTAAAATAAACAGTTTTATATAATATCCGTAATATTTTATGGTCTAGATTTTAGTGGCAAAGCGGTTGAACCCACAACCCAAATCTAATGTTACAGTGGTGCTTCCAATGCTAGATCATTCTTGAAAATGCCAAACTTTGAACCCATTTTTCTCAAAAACTAAAGAAAGTGGGTTTGACCACTCTGCTTCTAAATCCTTCAATTAATAGTATGTTGTTCAACAGATTTATTAATTAGCCCTTAAAATCAGCAGAGCATCAAACTCTGTGGGCACACTGGAGCCTCCAGTTTCTTCAGTATTGTGTTCAATCTGCTTGACACAGTGAGGTGAAGGTTCTAGTTCCAACTGTGTGGGACAACTAATGAAGATGTGGCCGTGATGTCAGGTTGAACAGAACTCCTCTGACAGTGGATCGGTCCACATCACAGCTGGAAGCAGGTGATAGTAGCAGCGACTGAAGGCTCCAGTTACACCTGTAGTGAAGCTCCATGGCAAGCTGACAGACAACTCCAGATTAGATCTAGACTTTGTGGGACTCTAAGCCACACACAACCAGGGGGCGGATTAAAAAGCTGATTTCCCAGGACTACTCCTAAAGGTGGAGTATTAAGTGAAATTGGATTCCAATCCCTTCCTGACTGTATCTGTGGATGTTAAAATACAGCTCACAGCTTTGGAAAAGATGCATCTTAGATACAGCTGATGCAGTCCGGATTCTGCAGTTTCTCACCAGGCCTCTGTAGGGATATTTGGACTAGACACAGTCCGGCTCCTCCTGAAGCAACAATATGCATTCACCAAAGACTTACACACTCTTAAGTGAACAAAGCAAGAATAGTAGTGTATATGAATAGTAGTGTGTGTAAATATGTGTGTGTGTGTGTTTATATACATATGGGTCAATGTTTAATTGTGGGACTTTTTGTAACACAGTTGACAGATATCATAGTTGACATTTTTGCTGTTTCATGCCTAAAATCAACATGGCCGCCTACAACCAAACATCACATGGCATTTTTAGAATATTATATATAAAGTTGAAATATTATCTATACAACTGAGTAAAATTGAATGTTAGTTATAAAGATATTGTAGTAAACCTGTTGACGCACGATAAATCCATACTTACACACTACTTTATGGTAAATAACTAAAAAAGCTATGGAGTCTTGCCAGTCTTTTCCTCACAAGGAAATGACATCATGTGGAGCAGGTCATGTGATCTGGAAATAACACACTTCCTTGAGAGGTGTTTTTAATAACGGGCAACTTAGTTGAAAGCGATTTCTCAGACACAGATACAATTTGTTATTTTCCATATAAAATGTGATATATTGCCTAAAAGAAAAGATCTGTCACAATTATCTCAACTTAAGAAAAAGAACACAATCAAAGCTATTTTTTGAATCAGCTCATTTTTTTTATTGTTTAGCTAATTAGAAGGTGGTTGTTATTAAATTCGGACGGTTATTTAGTTGACATTTTAGTGATATAGTGTCATTTTTTATTAGTAAATGATTGTTTCCATAATAAATAATTATGGAAATTATACAGACATGATCGGAAAGAACATAAAAACATTTTACTTCTAATTTTCAATAAAAATGTATGGAAGCTATATCCCATGGATTTCAAAAATCCCTCAAATATATAGATGTAGAGATATAGATAGAGAGATAGATAAGTGTGTCATATTCCACAACTGACATTTTGCAGTTCTCTCTCCTTCTAGTCATCGTTGTGCTGTTTCGATAGATGCGCTGGACTTTATATTGCAGTGAAAAATGAGCCTACAGTGACTAAAAATGTGACAGGAGCAAAAAAAAACATGCAAAACTGCATCTGGAGAACTTGCAATCTCCACTTTCTCCAACTTTCTGACGCTGAAAGGAGCGACCAAATGGAGAATAAATGAAACAATTCATCACCGGCAGAAATATGCATCCCTGCTTTTGCTGCGCTTTCTTGTTTTCGCTCTCTTGTTCGGGCACATTTTCTAATTTGCTGTGCTGTCTCCTCTGGATGCTGGATTGTGGATTTGCGGTGCTGGAGCGTTTCTGTGTCCTGTCGAGGAAACACAATGTGCTGCGCCGTGTGATTCTCTGCTCTCTGTTCTCTCTGCCCAGTGCCTCCGTCTGCCTAATCCTGGCCTATATCCCACACACACCTTGTGGAGGAATGCATCCACCTCCAATCACAACAATATGCGCCCAATCTGCTGCTGTGTACGTGCAAACCCTCCTGCTCCCAGATGTGGAGGTGGGCGAGCTCGCCTGGGGTTTGTGCTTCTGCTTCCCGTCGCGCCTCCAGCAGCACCCGTTGCAAACACTCCGCATCCTTTGTGTGTGTTTTTGATGCGTATTGGGAGACGGGACAGTGTTCAATCACAACATCATTGTGCTGATCTGCTGGGCAGCTGCGTGTCCTTCTGAGGAATTTAACCGAAGCAGACAATCACATCTCCTCCCCATTCATTCTGCCTCAGCGTGGCTTCTATCTCTCTACTCTGCCCTTCTGCTGCCTTTGTTTCTCTTTCTCGGCTTCTCGATAGGTACATGCAACACCTGCAGTGGCAACAACAGTGAAACAAACCCAGTTTTCCTGAAATATGGCCAGATTCTCCTGTCTAGGGTACAATTATGAACAAATAAATATAGTTTCTTGCATAGAGGAATTCTTGGTGCCTGCAAAGAGGTTGTAGGCGCAGTTCCGGTGTCATTTACTTAAGCAAGATATACATTTTTTGTTTCTTATGTGGTCAGAAATAGCAGGAAAATGCTCTGACTTTCTATTTTTTTGCTCCTCTATCTCTGCACCTGCAGTGGCAACAAGAGTGAAGTAAGCCCTCAGGAATATATGCATTTCCATACACATTTATCCAGAAATATGGTCAGATTCTCATCTAAATTATAGTCATGAACAAATATAATATAGCTTCACTAATAATACACAAGTCACTGTCAGCGATTTTTCTTGTCTAAAGGAATTCTTGAGGTTTAAAGTGTCATTCAAGTGTCATTTACATGAGCAGAATATGCATTTTTTTGTTGCTTATATGGTGAGAAATAGCAGGAAAAGGCTCTGACCTTTGGTTTTCTTTGTTTCTATGGTTTTCAATATGTACATGCAAAACCTGCAGTGGCAACAACAGCAAAAGAAAACCCTCTGGAATGTTTTATTTGTCCAGTTTTTCTGAAATATGATCAGATTCTTATCTAAGCTACAGGTGTGGACAAACAAAATCTAGTTTCTTGCATAGAGGAATTCTTAGTGCCCGTAAAGAGGTTTTAAGTGCCGTACAGGTGTCAATCACACAAGCAGAATATGCATTTTTTGTTCCGTCTATGGCCAGAAATAGCAGGAAAATGCTGTGATTTTCAATTATTTTTGGCTTTCATTTTCTAGACCTGCAGTGGCAACAAGAGTGAAGCTAACTATTTGGAATATATATATTTCTGGCATCTATGGTCAGATTCTTGTCTAACTTACAGCTGTGAACAAATAAAATATAGTTTAACTAATAATGCGCAAGTCACTGTCGAGGATTTTCCTGCGTAGAGGAATTCTTGCTGCCTGCAAAGAGGTTTAAAGTGCGGTTCAAGTGTCATTTACAAGAGCAGAATACACATTTTTTGTTCCTTATATGGTGAGAAATAGCACAGAAATGCTATGACCTTCTGTTCTCTTTGTTTCTCTGGTTTTCAGTATGGACCTGCAGTGGCAACAACAGCGAAAGCAAACCTTCCGGAATTTTTGATTTACACGTTTCCTGAAATATGGTCAGATTCTC
Organism: Acanthochromis polyacanthus; assembly: GCF_021347895.1. NCBI lineage: Eukaryota > Metazoa > Chordata > Actinopteri > Pomacentridae > Acanthochromis > Acanthochromis polyacanthus. Next base: position 8,871,776 of record NC_067123.1, read on the forward strand.
GTCTGAGTTCTGGTTATTTACAAACAAAATCTCCCACTTAGTGGAATTCTTGGTGCCTCTAAAGAGGTTTTAAGTGCCCTTCATTATTTAAAATCATTTTTGTTAACTTGGGTGTCATCTACTCAAGAATAATACACATTTATGTCTCTCATATGGTCAGAAATAAGAGAAAAATGCATCAGTGGAACAGACTCACTGCCTTTACTGCACAAGGACAAATCATGCTGTTGTGTGTCGTCTCCCGTCAAGGCACATTCTGAGCAGTAACTACCCTGATTTAACTATATTCTCCCATACATCAAGCAAACACTCACAGTGCAGGTTGGAAAAAGAAAGTAGACGCATGAGGTAGTGACATTAAATAACGCTAGCTGACGTCAGAAGTCCAATGAATGACGCCAGATTAGAGGTGTGGGATGCAAAAGACACTCCAACACCTTGACTTTGCTATTTGCATGATCCGCCAGCACGTACAAAACAAAAAATAGACACAATTAAGAGCTGGTGATTTGCATAAAGCTGGAAAAGGTTGCAGAGCAATCTCATAGAATTTGGATATTCATCACAATTAGACATGCTGTGTATAAATAAGGATGACGTAGCACTGTGAGCACCAAGCTAAACACTCAGTGAGGCAGCAAACAAACAAACTGCAGAGTAATAGCTGAAGGCTCAAAGGAATCATGGGAGCTGGTTAACATCTCAGATCATGAGTCTATCATATGCAAATCACGGTGCATGTTGGCATGCAGGAATTAGCGGAGAACAATACGCTGCATTACGTACGGAGTTATAAAAAGGCACAGCATCGGCACAACATCAAAACGTTATCCCAGAGGTGAAAAACAGTGGAGGGAGCAGCAAGATTCAGAGCTGCTTTGATGCCTCCGGACCTCAGCAGCTTCTCCAAAGCAAGAAGTCCACAGGATAGCACGAGGGTGGGCAAAATGGAGCAGGGAATGTTCTCCTAAAGCATTCAATTATCTGAGTTCGGCGATGTGTGATTCATCCTCTGAACCTCAAAGTCCACCAGTGAGGGTGAAAATGTCACCAAAATGACACCATTTGTCAGAGAAACATCAGATTTTGATCTTTCCAACTGTCCTTCAACTACTTCTCTGTGAAACTTGACCAAATCTAAGCTTAAAATTGTCACATTTCATCAAAATAGCTGTATTCTACATTTAAAAGTTAAACTCACTCTAAGCAGATGCTGTAAAAAAAAAAAAAAAATCTAATTCTGCTTTTTAAGGTGCAACCAGGAAGCCATTAGTGACTCGACATGAGGGTGGAGAAAATGGAGCAGCAAATGTTGCCCTCGAACATTGAAATATCCTCAAACTGCTTGAATTCAAGGATGTGAGACTGATCCTCTCAATCCCAAAACCCATCAGTAGGTGTGAAAGACATCTGTCCAAAATGACACCACTCAAAAACGGTAAAAACATAGAGCAGTAAAGATTCAGAGAGTTTGACCTTTCAACCAGTCCTTGAACTATTCATCTCTGAAACATGACTAAATGTAGGCCTAAAATTGTCATATTTTGTCAAAATTGTAGTATTCTACATTTAAAAATTCAACAAAAGTAAACCGTTTATACCAACCAGATGCTGTAAAAAACTAAAAATTCTGTAATTTTTGACACAACCAGGAAGCCATTAGTGACTCACTTAGAACCAACATTAAAGTGGCAAAAATTCTGATACTCTTCAGCTAAAGCTGGCTGAACTACAGGCTATGCTTACATAGGACACATCAGAAACAGTACAAGAGCCAAGAAAAAATGTAAATAGTAAAATATCTCCAGTACGTGAAGAAATCAGTGTACTTGCCAACTACTGATAACACCTGTGAGCTTGATTCAAACCTGCTTTGATGCCTCCTTACCTGAGCAGGTTGTCCTCATTGAGAGGAAAATATATTCCTAAGTTTTTAGAGGAGTCTCACAGGATAACATGAGGGTGGCCATCTGCCAGCTGAAGCTCTGGAGGAGCTGGGGAGGCGGAGGGATAATGACCCCAATCACCAAAGTAAATCTATTACAAAATGAACTTCAAATAAAGGAAATCCACCTTTTGGAGCGGCGTGGTCAGAGCCCAGAGCCAACAGAGATACTGTGGAATGACCTGAAGAGAACACCTCAGACCGGACGCACTGAGAATATGGATGAGCTGCTGCGAGAAAGAAATGTCCAGAATTACTCCTGAACACTGTGAGATCTCCACATTACCAAAGCAAGCAGGAAATGTTGCCCAAAAACCTACAATGTCCTCAAATTCTTTGAAATCGAGGATGTGTGATTAATCATCTGAACCCCAAAACCAGTTGAGAGCATCAATCACACATCCTCAAAAATTACAACAAAAATTCTATCATTTATCAGATTCAGAGTGTAAAAACAGAGAGAGAATCACCTGTTGGTCCTTAAACAACTCATCTGTAAAATTTGACCAACTCTAAGCTCAAAAGTGTCATATTTAATTAAACTCCCAGTATTGTACATTTAGAAACTCAACAAAAGTAAACTGTGTAATCGAGCCAGATGCTGTAAAAAAACTAAAAATTCTCATCATGAGGGCGGACAAAATGGAGCAGGAAATGTTGCTCTCAAACATTGATATATTCTTAATTTTTTTTAATTCAAGAAAGTGTGACTGAACTTCTCAACCCCAAAATCCACCTGTGGGTTTGAAAGAGGCATCTCAAAAATGACATTATTTATCATAACCAAAAAGTGTAAAAACAGAAAGAATCCTCAGATTTCAAACTGTCTATAGGTCCTTGAACTTCTCATCCGTAAAAGTTGAGCAATTCTAAGTTTAAAAGTGTCATATATTATCAAATTTACAGTGTTCTACATTTAAAAATCCAACAGAAGTAAGCCATTTACTCTAACCAAATGCTGCACAAAAAGAATTCTGTAATTTCTTGGCGCAACCAGGAAGTTTTGTAACGAAGAAGCATCTAAAATTCCTACTGAATATTGTGCAGATCTCCAGAGTACACAAGCAAGCAGGAAATGTTACTCTAAAACATTTAAATGTCCCAAAAGCATCAGCTGCATTCCTCCCATGGTCCCATTGAAATGTGACAAACTGGTCCATTCTGACACCAAGAAACCAAAAATAATCCGCCATTAAATCCTTCATCGCCTGCAGTAGCACACATGTTGAGTACAAAATGAAATGTCTCTGTTGTCTTATATGGACATCTAAAAAGCCTTGACTACTTGAACATAAAACTGCATCATCTACACAAAGCATGCATTATACTAGAGCCTGAAACATGTTCAGACTCTGCAGCGTCAGTGATGTTCTGATGTTACAGAAAAAACCTTCCTGAACGTGCTGACTTCATCCACTCGCTGCTCCTCAGAGAATCACACTGGATCCACACTTTGAACACAGTGGCTTTAATGAAGAACTGAATTTGTTATGTTTCCTCTCAGCTGTCAGATTTGACAGATATTTATACTCGCACCAATGGACCTTAAACCGCTGAGAGTTTAAGGAAGGTTTATTTACTTTCTGACATGATGCTGGTCCTCTGAACTGACTGATTTGTTGTGTTTCGTCTGGGTTCCTACCTCTGATACTGCCATCTCTGTTCTTGCGTTTCTGAGCCTTTTACACTGATGCTGTATTCAAAACCACCTACCACATACTACTGACAATCATAAGCATGCAACAGTTAAATCGCTGTATTTTGCAGTAAACTATAACAGGCTTGGCTGGTTTCCAGTTTGGGAAAGTGGATGTAAACAATAGTACGGCTCATGTGCTAATGGCTTTCCCAGTGATGATGATTGAAGCAGCCACATTCACCAATGTTACGCTAATGTATCGTGAGTTCAAGCTGGTTCTCTTGGTATTATTGTGGCTGTGGAAGCTTAACATTATCCTTGCTTCAATGAAACTGGGTGTACTTTTATGAAACTGACAGTATTTTTAGTTTTTTAAAGCAACACGTGTTGGTTTTATCACATTGTGAACATTTTCCCCTATTCAGTAGCCCTATTATTTCAATAAAATGCATCAAAATGGTCACTCAACCAGCAGCATGAGTCATAATAACATGAACCTGAGAAAAGTAAAAAAAAACAAATGAATCATACCTCTGCCAAAATAAAAAATAGAACATGCAATTTACACCAGGCAAGACATTTCTGGTCCCGAAAGTCTGTTGGTAGAGTTGGTATGAAACCGTACAAAAAGGATGCTGTGAATCTTCCAGTGTGTTGCATTGTGGGATATATTAGGCAAGAAGTCATACTGGAGATCTTTTAGAATCACAACAACATCTGGGTAGATTGATATTTTGCAGATTTTGCTTTTGTTTTGTCTTTTTGCATACGACACACTACACTTTAGCCGAATCAGTGCATACTGCTAGCTGCTAGCATAACAGATGGTTCAGAACACAGCATGTTCTCTTGGATTCTTCATTCAATAGGCAAGAAAGCTCCTCAACCACTTATCTGTTAACAATGGTGCACCTGGTTTAGGTATATGTTTGTATCTGCCTCCTGTTTTTGTCCACGCCGATTCTCTCGAAGACACAGTTGTGCTGAAATGTCACTCTGTTTGCACAATAACAGGCTGTCAATTGAGCAGTGTGATCCAGCTCCTTTTGTACTCTGAGAAGAACCTGTTTCGGCTGCGCTCTGTTGGAAGAAGCACAGAAAGGCCTGTTTCCATTGTGTCGCCTGGTTGTGTCGCTTAAGCAAACTGCGTCGTGTTTGTCTACAAATGTGACTGATAACGATCAGTTTTATGACCAATTAATGCAGAGCACCAAGCCACTCCAAAGGAAGCAGTCTGGAGTCTCTTCTTGTGTGTCTGGTAGTGTGTCTGCCAGTTCATCAGCCAGTCGTTCACTCCGTAAGTAAGTCTGCCTCCCTGCCAGAACGCCCATTATTTCATTTCTTCCTGCGTCTCCCTCTGGACGCCGCCGCCTCTCCCTCCATCCATCTATAATGCTTCCAATTTCACACTTTCACTGTCAGAACATGCACTTAATTACATCGCCAGCAAGTTTACACACTCCCACATGCACACACAGATAACGCTCAGCATGACCGGCATCTAGAATTCCGACGCTCGCCAATCACACCAACTCCCTCGAGGTACGAGGACTGACTTCAGGAGGCGGGATGTGAACCCGGACTCCACATGGCAGGATTTCCCAAATGTGAAACGTATGCTGCTCAGAGTTCTGGTCACCAAGGCAACAGCAAGGGTGTCGTGGCAGCGAGATAGGCAGCTGTAGAGCTGAGTAACAGCTGTTCATTTGCAGCCACATCTGGCAGCATCTCTTCTCAGTCCATGCACACAAGCGCAGACAGCACAGAGGGTCTCGGGAGGAGGGATTGGCGTGTTGGCGCTGTCATTCATGTGTACGTGTGAGTCGGCGTGCAAATGGGAAAACACGGGACGACAGTCACATATGTGGCCATCCAGGCCGACCCGATGTCACACTCACCGTACTGGGAGCACGGTGCATCGATTTCACTTGCAGAAATATATCCACCATTGTATTGTTTCAGCCTCCTCCCACCCTGGATGAAAAGTATAATTATGTAAAACATCCATTTACACACTTGGTTGGCGGTACGCTGCAGAAAGCCAGAGAACGATGAGGCATGTTTGCATTCGGAGAGCAGCAGCTGAGAGATAAGTGTGTCTGAGCAAACCAACTCTAGTCAAACACTGTGTGCGAGGACCTGCTGCCAGACTTAAGCACTAGAATCAATAGTCCACAGCTGCAAGGTGCACTCCAATACAACACGCACTCCAAAATATCTCACGCCTGGGAGGAGTACCTGTTCACTCGAAAGGCTTCTCATATACTCAATAAAGTGGATGTAAATATTTCAGGTGACCTCATTTCTACACTCAGGATTCAAGTTTCTTTTTGCTTACTTTTTCTCATTTAATGTCATCATCTCAAGCTTTCTCCTCACGCAAACCCTCACACGTCCTTGCTCGTGTCCTCTCACATTTTTCGTCAAGTCCTCCAAAATGTCTATTTTCTACCACTTTGTCCTTTGTTTTTGTTATTGTATTATCCTATCCTCTTGCAAAAAATTCTCCTTTCGCTCAGTTTTATTCCTCCGACATTCTCATCTCACAGAGTGCCTGTTAAAAGTATTTGCCAACCTTGGAAGTTTTCCTCTTCAATTGCTTTTCAAAACTAAATCATGGTCAGTTTAATCTGATTTTTTGACCAGTCTTTGCTAAAATAAAACATTCTCTATTCAATATTTAATATGAGCTTTTTCTACAGTACAGTGGCTTTCTGTTTGACGCTCTCCCGATAAGTTTTGACTATAGTTGTTGTTTGTACAGCCTCTTCCCTCTCAGCCGCTGGAGCTAGTAGCACCTTTAAAAGGAGTCATAGGTGTCTTGGTGGCCTCCCTCAGCAGTCCAGGTTTAGAGGACGGCAGATTTACTCCTGTGATATATTCCTGCCATGTCTTAATGATGGATTTAACTGGACTCCAAGGGATATTTAGGAACTTGGAAATGTTCTTGCATCCATCCCCATTTACGAAAACCTTTTAACAGAGTTTCTTTGGGTGTTCTTTGGTCTTCATGGTGTTGTTACAACCAGGAGTACTGATTCACAAACACAAATTTCTTCACAGTACAATCACTTACGATGCATTCACTGCACTCAGACAATTTCTATTTCAATAATTGTGTGACTTGCAGCACAAATTGGCTGCACCTGTGTTGAATTAGGTGAGTCACTTTGAAGAGGGTGAATACTTACGCAAGTATCTACTTTACGGTAAGTGTTTTTTGTGTAAATTATTGTTGAGAAAGACAAATTAATTGACCACAATTTAGTGTGGAATAGCAATAAAACTTCTGAAGGGGTTGAATATTTTTTAAAAGCACTAACTGTCCCCATTTCTCAAGGACAATTTCTCATGTCTTCCTATTTTCGTATAATCCATCCTCATCGCTTCCTCTCTTATACCTTTCTCATCTTCTCATTATCCTTTTCTTAGGTTATTCATGTGTCATGTATAAATCTCGACCTGCTTTTCGATCATCTCACGAACAACATTTAACATTTTCCCAGTCGACTTCCTTTTTGTGTACTTGTGTTTCTCGTGGATTCCTCTAACCCGCTCCTTTCTCTCATATCTGTGTAACATTTTTATCCCTCTTGGGACATTTAATCCTCTCCGCTTCCTCTGTTACTTTGCATTTTATCATCTCTTGTAACACATCGCCTCATCATTCCCATTTCTCCAGCTTTTTGTCAGTCCATCAATTCTTGCTTACTGCCACCTTCCATTTCCTTCCACATCATCATCATCCTCCTCTTTCTCTCTCACCATCCCCTGATGCTTCAGTCTCTCATCTTTCCGTCTTTCATCTTTCCTTCCATCTCTCCAATATGTCACTCTATTCCTCGAACACAAAAGACAGACAGCATCCATGCACATTTGCATATCACTCCTTTTAAGAGATAATTAAACAGAAGTGTTTCCAAAAATGGGATCTCCATCGAGCTTCAGGTTCCTCCCATCAAAACAGAATTATGAATTGCAAATTAAATTAGCACTTTCAGGATAGCGGGACTTGTAAGTTCTTAAGCTGACCAATTTGTGACACAAATAAAGCTGAGATGCTCAGTATGGAATGACAAAGACAGCATGATTTATCTAAAAATGTGCATCTTTTTCGAAAGGAGTACAAAAACTGAAGTTATGGTGGACTCAATAACTGCAACACGATACCGACAAAGTAATTTGCAATACGTTTTCCTATAACATAAGTTGATGGCTTGTGGGGGCGGCACAGAACATCAGCTTAAAGTGTCAAACAGCATTATCTCAACTCATGCTAAGCAGCAGACAACCAAACGCACACGAAAGAAACATGGGAGTCTGCACAAACTGGAAAACTTCCAAACCGAGCTGCAAGGTCACGCAGTCACACTGAACAAATATCAGGCCAATCCACTCACTCACAATGAAGAACGGTGGAGATTTAAAAGGCTCGGGGTGTATTTAAAGGCTTAAAGACATACCATAAACGCTCAGCTGATCTTGTGACATCTGCCCCCTTTCGTTTAAAATGCTACTTGTTTGTCTTAAAGAAAAGAATCCATCCTAAAGCACTTGGACAGTACAGGAGTAAGGGGGTAAAAAACAGCATTTGATGATGTTTTATTGCAGTTCTGGATCGATTCTGTTGCTTCTTCACGTGGATAAATGGCAAAGAACACACAATGTGAACTACTCATAAAATGTAATGGTCGGAGTTTTTCGCTTATCTTGAGAATTGGCAGTAAACATCACTTCTCGGTGTCAGCTCCATCCAAAGCAAAGAGCAAGTGAGCACTCTCTTCTTGTAGCAGCAATCAACAATCACAGAGAAAGCAAACTCCATCAGAGAAGAGGGAAAGATACCAATTTCTCCACTGACGGCAGCCTCAATAGACCAGGCGGTAACACAAGAGGAAACGGCGATACATTTTAAGCGATGGAAACGACTCTTTTCATCGTTTGAACTCGTTTGCAATTTGATTCACTTTTGAAAAGACTGTGTTATTAAGCTATCTGTACGTCTCAGTTCTGGCACCCTCTCAAAAGTAATTCTGGAAAGTGCAGCAACTCAATAACTAAAGTATACATGGCAGGTTGAAGGAAAGAGGGTACATGTAAATGCCTGTACTTGATCATTATAGTTTTGTGAAACATAAGAGTATAAATGGCTTTCAGGGTGAAATCCTCTTCAAACTGCGCATCATAATGATAGAGAAGGTGGCTCGAAATAAGAGAGAAAGCGCTAACTCGCTGGAACCACATCACAACCTACACTTGGCCAGTGTGCAGTTTTCTGCTGGCAGGTTGTTGTTTGTGTCAAATAAAACCTGATTAAGATTTCACCAGCGCCTCCTTTATTCTGCAGCTATCTGAATCTATGGCCAGAGTTAAAGTCATGAAGAGGACAACGATGGAATTCATGTCTGTGGTTGACAGTCACGACCTCAGCTGTGGTTTCCATAAAATAAAAGATGTTACTATTGGCATTCTTCCAGTGTTACAGCAGGTAAAACATGACCACGTCGCTTTGTGAAACTTCAATAAATCTGCTAGTATAAATGCACAGCAGTGGTTTCCCACATGGAGTTCAGGACCTCCCTGAGGGATCGCAAATAAATAAGAGAATTAACAGAAGAAGAAAATAGAAAGACACAGAGGTTATTCAAAGTGTGCTCCAGGCAGAGGGGAAAAAATACAAATAAAGTAATAACATGGGAATAAATATAACTATATATATATATATATATATATATATATATGAAGAATAAAAGTAAGTCTTAAAAGTAAAACGTACAAAATACAGAGGATTAAAAGAAGTAAACTAAATGTCTGTGCCACTGATTGGCTTAAACACCAAAAAGACAAAAAAGTAAGAAAAACCTAATCATGTAATCCATGAAGTAGGGCTGGGCAATAAATCGAATTAATTTGATTAATTTGCCTTTTTAAAACCTGACGATTTGAAAATTTGCCAAATCGTAAAATTGAGGCAAGCTTAAATATATGTCAGGGTAGAGACTGCGATTTGGGAGAATTGGAGTTTCTACCAGTAGAGATTGCAATTGGAGTCTCTACCAGTAGAGTTTGCAATTGTAATCTCTACCAGTAGAGATGGAACTTTAAATCTGACCCCTGCCCTGACCCCTGACCCTAACCTTAAAAGTCTAACCTTAGCCCTGACAAATCTCTACTGGTAGGATTGGAGTTTCTACTGGTAGAGATTGCGATCGCAGTCTCTACTGGTAGAAACTCCAATTCTACCAAATCGCAGTCTCTACCATGATATATATAACAATACAGATTCTTCTTCTGCCTTTCACGACTTGTGTACTGCCGTTTGCTTCCGCCTCTCATCTCCTTCCGCCAAGCCCCCGTCATAGCGGACAACAGCAGACGAAGAGTTGGTCACGAGAAATGTTACATCGATTATATGGAAGTGGCTTGGCTTTGACAAGACTGACACAGAGCAAACTACAGTCATGTGCAAGGTTTGCAAAAGTACTGAGAAAACGAAGAGTAGCAGCATAACTAACCTCTTTCAGCACCTCCGACAGAGGCATCCTAAAGAATGGGAAGAGTGCTCACAGCTACAGGAGTGCGGCATGGCTATCACTAGCCATAGCAAACAGACCACAAAGAAACAACAAAAATCGATTAAAATCGTAATCATCCAAGATGACTAAAAAAAAAAAAATCAAGATTTTATTTTTTGGCCATATCGCCCAGCCCTACCATGAAGTAAATAATGAAAGAGAAAAATTATGAGAATAAAAGTGCAGACATATTTTCTTAAAGTACAAGCAGTTTGGAACAGACTTTTATTTTTCATGTCTTTTATATTTAAGATTTATTTCAATGCCAATTTTAAGTATTGTTGCAGTAGTACCTAGTTGTGCCACTAGGTGAAACCTATTACTATTTAATGTAGCGATCAAGGCAGGAAGGCAGTGCTGCAGAGGTTTTAGCTAGTAAAGGGGCACCATGACAAAGACTTCTCTGAAGCTTTATGACCTACAGCTCGCACACACGTTAGTTTAAGCTGGGCAATACTAGGATAGCATTTTTGTAGCTCAACAAAATATTTCATGGCTGTTTGTGCAGCTTTTTTCACATGTTGAAGGACGTAAACAAAGAATCAAGAATAGGTATGCTCACACCTATATCGATTTAGTTAAATTGGCCACCTCATATGCAAAATTTATCTTTATTTCTTACAGTATTTAATTATATTTTTTCTCATGAATAACTGGTGTTTTACATCTCCCAGTCACTAAAAAAGTACTGTAATAACATAGCAACAAGAAGAAAAAAGAATCCATCAGCTATAGCAACTTAATCCTGTAGAAAGCCCCGGTGCATTGGAGCCTATGCCAGCCACAACATGAAAAGTCCACAAAGAAATACCGCGGCTGGACAGACTGAGACCTTTGAGCAGAGCCACAGCAACAATGAAGAAAAAAAATCTGTCTGGTTATATTGACCACCACATATTTGACCTCAGACAAGCCATCACAAGTAGACACTGCTTTATTCTAAGGACATGGTAAAATGAGTTCTAAACTTGTGTCCTTGTGTGAATTCCTTAGCCGTCTCTTGTTGCATGACAAATCATTGTTACAAAATCAGTTTTGCATCAGAACATCTTTTTTCTATTTCTGTGAAAGGTGGATATATCTTGTGTTTGCAGACTAAATCCAGCCATCACATCAATCCTCATCTGACATTTCAAAGGTTGCGGTAGCAAACGCAGCGATTTCATGGCTCAGATGCGCGTTTGGATATATTTTCCAACAAATATGCTTTTCACATTTCCAAAAGAGCATGTGTAAGATCTTACTCATTTTTTTCCATGTCCTCCGTCTGTTGCTCTAACAACACAGATCAGTGAGATGTGGCTTTAGGCCAACAGCCCTTCACCGCTCTGCATCGCATGTTATTTGCGATGAGGCTTCCATTTTTGAGCCTATTCAAATCCCTCACACTAAAACAGTAACTCCAATTACACTGTAACTGTAAAGGGTCATAGGCCTAAAGTGCATGTAACATCTGTAGTCTATTCACAAGGGTGGACAAGAAAGACAGAGGGAAAAAAAATAAAAGAAAGTGGCGGAGACAAAATAGATAAACAAAGACAGGCAGAAGCAGACTCATTGCTTGAGTAAGGCAGAGAATGTGTATGTGGATTCTAACCTGGTCTGTATCACACAAGTTGTTCCCGGCCTACAGCAGAGTGTGTACACACAGGTCTGACATGGGAGTGTAAGTCTGGCACGATTTAAAAGCTGCCACTCCTGAGCCAAACTCTTCCCCTCAACATCCTCTTTAATTCCGTCACACCAGCCAAGACCAACTGACCCGCTGTGGCGTGTGATTCTGTCCGAGGGTGTGTTTGCTTAATGCCTCGCATCACCTCCTGTCCTGCTGAAACAACTGAGGTCACCCATCCTGATGGCAGCAGGATTTCCTCTTGTACTTCTACACCCATGCACAGATGTATGTGCACAAATAGACACACACATACACGGCTACTATACCAAGAGTGGCCTGTCAAAGTACATCTGCCAACAGGGGACCAGTGTTTCTAGTCATTTGGAAGCAACAAAAATTAAATAAAAATATTCTCTTTTAAATCATATTTTTTCATAATAAGACTGCAAATATGCATTATTCATTTATTTACAAGCCAGCGGAGGCCCTCGATAACCAGCAGTGGAAATGTATGTGTAAGCAAAAAGTGAATTGGTCTTTCAAAAATGTAACTTCAAAGTTCTAAACATTTAAACATCTCACCCTTTCTTAAAACATATTTTAATCTTAAATTAGTTTTACTTACAAATCCTTACTTGGCTTGGTTGAATTAGCTACAAGCACTCATGTCAAACACTTAATTGTTTTATAACTACTGTATTTCATGTAAGTAATTGTCAAGGATATTAAAAAAAAAGGTTTAAAATATATATATGCACAATAGTTTTTTTTCAGCAGTTTTTAATGCTATATTACGAAAATGTCTTTGTTTTTCATGTTACAACAGAGACTTTAAAATTTTGCTCTATCACTACTGAATTGCTAGGAAGTGAGAGAAGCAAGAATTTCACTGTGGGCCTTTGACATCTTATGATTTGATTTTGCATTTACTTCTCATTCAATTAAATCTTGAGGGCAAAACCTTTAATGGGAGGAAACTCTCACACACACTTTATATCACACCCAGTTCAACTGTGGCTGATGTAAGAAGAGAAGAGAAAAAACTTAAAATTTTCACATATTCATACAACAATGTCTAACAGATTTTCAAAGGAAGGTCACTGTTAACAAGGTGGAGGACGACTCATTTAACCGGAGTTCCAATCTTATAGGTCAAAGCCGACCCGGTAAAACCCTGGAGCCCTCTGTAAGTCTGATTTAATAGTTGCTATGCCAACTTGTGAGGCAACCAAGGAGAACGCAAAGTTTATTGTTTTTTGCTTCAGTGCTGCTGAGGGTGCACCCATAACCACAGAAGAAGAATTTAAATCAGTGATTTTTCCTCATATCTCAAGCATTAATAACTCAAGCTCTTTATTAGCGACATTGCTTGGCAGAACCTGCCCTTGCATTCAAAACAACCTGAGGTTCTGGTGCCATGGAGTTCACAAAATGCTGGAAACATTCCTGCAATATTCTGGTCCATGCTGGACACAGATTTGGAGACTAAAGAGACCATTGAGGTCTACTGAATTCATTAACATGGAACCTGATGTTTGCTTTGCATTAGTCGTATAAAATAGAAGTAGCCATTAGATAATAGTAAAGTGTGCCCTTAAAGCATGCCCTATGGACAGCAACAACGCTGCAGATGCTTTAGGCTATGGTACTTAAACAGTGAATGATTGGTATTAAGTGGACCAGATTCTGAAGCTACCATCTGTCTGCCTGAGCAGGAACTGAGATCAGACCAAACTACGTTTTTTCCAGCCTTCAACTGTCCAGCTTTGGTGAGCCTGTGCCCACCGCAGCCTCGGATTTCTGTTCTTGGCTGACAGAAGCGGAACATGACGTGGTCTTCTGCTGTTTCTACCCAACTGCCTCAAGGCTGGACTTGTTGTGCATTCTGGGACGCTTTTCTGCTCACCACAGTTGTAAAAAGTGGTTAAGTTACCGTGGGCTTTCTGTCAGCTCCAACCAGTTCTTGTTATTCTCACCATTCTGAGTAAAGTCTACAGCACTTGCAGAATTACTCAAACCAGCCTGTCTGGCAACAACAACAATGGTGCCACGGTAAAAGTCAGTGAGATCACATTTTTCCCCCCATTCAGACATCTGATGTGAACATTAGCTGAAGCTGCTGCTCTGCACTGCTGCCACATGATTAGATGATTGGATAATTGCATGAAAAAGCAGGTGTACGAGTGTTGCTAATAAAGTGCTCGGCGTGTGTGTAAGCACGTTTGATTTTCAAAAGGGCTCAGTGTCAGTCGCGCAGACTTTTAAATCGCCTGGAGTGACTTTGTTCAAATGGAGGGGAACTGTGACTGCAGCCTATTCATTTCACTGGTAGAAGACGACAGATCTGCACGGATCAGTTTTAAGGCTGAGGTCTGGCATGTTGCGATAGATAGCGAGGAGGTTGGATAATTTGAATCCTATCCACCAATGTCAGTAATGAGAATCTGCTGAAAATACCAGAACGGTTTAAATGTCAGTACCCTTTTACAGCTTTATCAGAACGCTTCAGAGATTTCAAAAATCCATTTAACTATCTGAATTCCAAAACCCGCCAGTGAAAGGCATAACATCTTTTTTAAAAATTGCCAAAATGACACAATTTATCAGGCAGAAATTGTGAAAAAAACAGAGAGAATTGTGTGATTTTCAACTTTTGGACAGCCTTGAAATACTGATCTGTGATGTGCAGTTCTTTTGGTCAACGTAACCAAAGATAAGCTTCAAATGACCACAAAATCAAAATCACTTTATTCCACACGCTTGATTTTAAAATTTGTAAAAAAAAAAAAAAAAAACTGTTTATGCTAACGCGATTCTATAAAAATGAAATCATTCAGTGCTGCTCAGTGCAACTATGACGGTATTTGTGACTTGTAAATAATAGTCGCATGACAAAAATTCAAGGACCTTTCAACTAAACTGGACTGAACTGCAGGCTGTGTTCACAGAGTCAATAAGTCTGGAAATAAACTGAAAATGTAAGCTGAAGAACATCCATAATATGGAGAGTCACCATTTTTCCAGCACTAATAAAACTTGAATCGAGTAAAATAAATAAAAGAAATTTAACAGTGTTTTTTTATGATTTATGGAATTTTAAGTGTGTCATACCTAACAATTGACATTCCGGAGTTCTCTACTTCTAGTCACAATTGTGCCGTTTCCACAAAGGTGCTGGACTTCATATCACAGTCAACATGAGCCAATAGTGAGTGAAAATGTGACACGAGCAAAAAAACAAAAAAAAATTCCTTGAGGTTTGAAGGGTTTAGCTCCTAACAAACCAGTGACATTCCTGGTAGCTTTAGCATAATCATTGCTCCACATGCATCCTTGTTTTCCTGCATTCACTTTCACTATTTCAGTCATCCATTTCACACGTATTTCATCAAAGAGACATACTTTAATTTTATAACAACTCACCAAAATTCATACGAGAATGTCTTGTTTCCTAATATGAAGAGTATTTATCTACCAATAAAACAGTGAAAGTTGGGTGAGCATGTCTATGGATGCCACATTGCTAATGATAAATGGCCTTATAGTGTATATCTCACTGGGTCATCGTGAATCTCCTAAGCTCTCTGACAACTGACACACAAAGCTAACCAAACAATGCTCTAAATTGTCTTTAAAATCTCAGCTTTTCACCAGGAAGTGGCAGGAACTCAACTGCTCAATCAGCACCAAAACACCTACTGGATGACTAAGGGTTACAACAGAATTAAGACCCAAATTCCACTGTTTTCCAGCAGAAAGCACGCATCTCCTCCAAATTGAGCGTGTCATGTTTTGGACAAAGTTCAGGCTCTCCACGTTTAACATGCCTGAAATTTTACAGTGCATTACATCAATATGAAAATAGCTGCAGGCGGAGTTTCCCCAGAGTTTCCCCCAACATTATCTGATGTAATGCTCCTTGCACCCTTTGAGCTCTTGCTCGCACACTTTGGCTTTGCACTCGAGTAGGAGAGAAGCACATCCCCCTGTGATCACATCCTATGAAGTGTTATGTTCGGAGTTATATTTTAGCCAACGCATTCTGCAGTGATGTGGGCATGAAACAGCCTGCAGGCCACATCTGGCATGAGAGCTGATACTATCTGGTGAACAAGGTTAAAAGAAATCAAAATCAAATTTCGCCACCGGTGCTCTTTATAGACAGCACAGTAAGAAAGCCTTTAAAAACTGTGAAATACCCACTCGTGCTTAAATAAATTCTGGTTATTTTGAAGCCATAAGGACTACTTGTGGGCTCAGGTGATGCTGAATGTGGAACATTTCTTTTTCACCTGAACAAGAAATGTGCTAATTCCAAAAAAAAAGAAAAAAAAAAGGTGGTTCTATTAAGGAGTGAGGAAGACCAATTAGCTGAGAGTAGTCTAAAATAGAACTGTTTTGGCTTTGTATTATTCATGTGTTGTGAAATGACCCATGCGACAGATAAATAACAGCATATGTCAGTACAAGGAATGACGACGACGGACATGCAGCTGCAGAACATCAGGGAACTGAACGCCTACATTTGACTTCACGCAAAGTACGAAGAGAAAATCCCTGAACTTAAAGATGAAGATTTTAGGATCTGTTGACAGGACTGCACCCACAAAGAAACTGAACTTCACATCACAAACCGAGGGGATTATTTTAATGCACATCTCAGTTAAGGCCTCCAGATATCTGCAGCTTCTTTGTTGACCTCCTTCCTACCACCGCTCCAGAGATAAACATCCACAGTGCAAAACCCTGTACTGGAAGTTTTCCAAGATGAATTGAGGATTTGAAAGCCTCAGAAAGTAGCATGGTTTTGGATCTTATTTCCTTTTCCTTGTGATATGCCCGGGCTCAGAGTGATGTGCAACTTGAACTTATCGATTGTCAATTTGATACAGTGCTGGCAGAGCGCATTAGATCTGTATCTCTGCTGAAATTCTATTAATATTCGCCGAGTGTAAAAGCGTCCGCAGCTGAACAGACGAGCTCAGGGGAAACTCTTTCATTCGACACTATATAAGGGAAGACAGCGTCGGTGAAAAAGCTGAGAAAGATGTTTATCATATAAACATCTGTCAGCGGTGCATATGGACACTTAAGCAATTACGCCTGACCTGAACGTACTTGAGGCTTCATTTCTTCTGTAAGTAAATGAAAAACAAGGAACACCAATCTGTTGACAGCTCGTTGTATCACAGTCTTTGAATTAACGCCTCTCTGTTAGAAGTACTGATGTGTGCTCTATTTTAAGCTCAATAACCAAAACTCTCAATGCCTTTCTGCGCCCTGAAACCATAAAGGCTCTAATTAATGCTTTTCTATCAACTAAACTGACATTTATTAATTAATTACACCATTCACAAGCTGACAAAACATGTATTTGATTAATACAAATTGCAGTTACATAATAATAGACTGCATAATCACAGCACTGCCTCCAAAAATTGTGTTCTTGTACAACTAAGCTGCATTCTCAATGATGTTTTGATTGAAATATATTTTCTTCCAGATTACATGTGCGACACATCCCACATACATTTCAAATCAACATACATTATTGTTGTACTGTTGCTTCTTTTGAGCCAACCAATCGTATATCAAATAGGGCGAGACTCGTCACCCTGGTGATCCAGAAAATAGAGAAGACGTTTCAACACAACTAAATTACATTTTCAATTATGTTTCGTGGAAAATGTATTTTTTGCAAATTACATTTGTTTGCAATCCAAATAGGTTTCTAATCAACATTGCCATTTCTTTTATTACTTTTACTGTCGCCCATTTACAGCCAACCAATTATATATTAGAAATGGTGGAACTCATCACCCTGGTAACGCAGAAAATGGAGGAGAAGCTTCGAACATGTTGCAAAAGACTTGTATTATAACTCTTAAATCTGACACCAAGTCGTTCTGGTTCCTAAATCTAATCAAATCAAAGAATGAGACCTGCCGTATGTCTAAGAATAATGGTAACACAAGTCCTGTTGTTGATCGATTCCACCAGACATTTCTGCTGCAACATACATAAAAATGCAGCTTATCTGTTTAGGAATGGGGGTATTCTATGATTGTGAAGAGTGCCCATGGTTTTGTGAGCAGGATTCATACTAGAGAGAAAATGTCTGAAAAAGTCATTTAATTTTGACTGGTCTTTTTAGCCATACTTACAGTGTCGATATTTAGAACCACCATTTTAGTTCAGACTGAATTTATTTAACAACTACTGAACACATTGCCTTCAAATTTGGTACAGATATTCATGACCCTCTTTTCTGATCCTCAAGTTCTTTTTGTTCAACTTTTAGCAAAAAATGTTTCAACAATCATCAAATGGACTGGCATGAATATAAATCCTAATGACTTTGGCGATATGTTGACCTTTCGTCTAGCACCAGCAGCAGGTCAACGATTCCACTAATCCGGTAAAATACCTCTGAAGATAAATGTGATACAAGCACCCATCAGGGCAAATTTTAATTACTTTGCTGATCCCTTAATTTTTCATCATTCCCTTTATCATGTCTAATTCAATTTATACAATTCTTTGTTTTCTGACAGTTAAACCACGACGAACTTGGGCAACATTTGATCTATTTAGCATCGTCATAGTGAGTATATTATTTCTCAAAAGCCCCACAGATTCATGGAAGTGTAATACTACTCTGCTTGATCTTTAAGTGTATTAGCTGGTATAAGCTTGATGTGTGGTGTTAGACATCTACACAGCTTAAATATTTATAATCCCACCACAACCTCCATTTGGTTGCTCTTTGGGAGCGATCGATCGTATTACACGATTTTTCTGAGCAGATGGACTCTTATGAGATTGTACTTGTTCAGAGATCTATTTCTCAAAGCACTTTAAGGACTTTTCATGTGCTGAAAGTGAGCCGGAAAGTTCATTCTTGACCTGGAAAATGAAAACCCATCTCCATTTCTTTAATCCTGGGTAATATGTGAACAACATCGCACCAATGGGAGGAAACTATATGAGGCTCATACAGAATATGACACCAAATTGCTATTCATCCATTCAGAATTGAGGATTTGATCTCATATGTTTTGCTTTATTTGTTTAATTTTCAGATTTTAGTGAGAACACACTGATTGAATCAGCTGGATAGGGAGTGAAACCAGTCCCAGGTCTGCGCCGCTCAGTCTGGCTGACTTAATCAGAGACCTCCCCAAACAATACAATCACAATATTGTATCACAATGTTTGGACCAACAAACAATAATGGCGCATATTTTTTCGGTTTCAGCAACTTCTGCAGTTCCATCTCCTCGACTTTGCTCCATATTTCATTTGATTATATCAGGAGAGTAAAGAGCTGAAGCAAAATCTCTCAGCGCCGAAATCAATTATGCACATAAACAAAACAAACCCATCTTCTGTGGCTCGTAATCCACGGTTTCAGACATTTGAGTACACATTAAGGGAGTATTTTAGACGAGGGATCACATTTTGAGCTCGCGGATTGAGTCGTCATGTGAGCCGCTGCCAAGTTTTGCCGAATCCTTGAAGAATCCATTAACTTGGAAAAGAAGTGTGCGACTGCAGCATAGATGGAATGGAAAAACAAAAATCAATGTCGAGAAAATCAATCAAAATCCAATCCTTGTTATGTGTCTGGGCCCAATCAGTGATTTCTAGGAGGCATAAACCAGCTGCGCCTGCAACATGGTCACTTTTGTGCTCGTACTTTCTGTACCTGTGCAGGCTGTGAGGAACAAATGGCACTTTGTAGAGAAAGGTGAAAGTAGGCAAGCTGACAGCATAATGGCGACTATTACTAAATGACTGCTGACGAGAAAGTGAACCCTGTTAGGCTACATTATTGAAATTGAAGCTATTAGCAATCATCAGGCCCTGTTGGCTGCAGAAATAGCCGCATTTTTTCAAGGACGCACATTCACCTGCACTTCAGAAATATTTAGAGATGAATATTATGGAATGATTTCCCTGCAGAAAGCAAGGTATAACAATGCTGTGGCATGAGACCTGAAATGCTGTTTCCTTACAGTCAAAGAGGTAAGCTGAGGTGTTTTATTGTCATCTTTTCCCTTTTCTTACTGACTCCATTCAACAGTTCACAAAAACAAAGGCACGCAAGCTCCTATAAATGCATAAGAATTCTCTAAAACACAGCCAGCTCTTCTTTCTGGGTCCTTTTAGACTTTTGAGTAGCTCCACTGACGTAGATTTTTGGTATTTGGGGGCCAAAACTAGAATATTTTGAGAAATTCATGTGTTTTCCAATGTGGGGATTTTTGTATTCTCATCTTGGGAGGCCATTTTAAGGGTTTTTCCACAGAGAAAGAAGGAAAAAGAAGGAGCCAAGAGAGAAAACGTGAATGAGAGGAGTGAGATATTGACAGGGCAAGGTCGAAACAATAAGTTTCACACTGGAGGGGGAGAGGAAATGTAAGACCAAAACAGAAAACTGAGCTTGAGAAAGGAAAAAACATGAGAGCGAGAGCTAAACATGGGCAAGAAGGGTCAGATGTGCCAGTTCCGACAGATGTTTTTTTTTTTTTTAATGTGTCTTTGATTTTGTTCATAATTTATTTTATTGTTATTTCAGACCCAAAACTAAGTTCTGTAAAATGTTTGGGCTGAATAATGACTATATTAAATGTATTCAGAGCTGGGACTTTTTTGTATTTTCAGTCTGAGAAGCAATTTTAGAAGTTCAATATCTCTGGAAATCCTGATAACTCTTGCAGACACTGAATTTGGTGAACACACACACAAAATTGTTTTTATAAACGATGTGTTCTACTTGTTAAAGGCTTTTCAGTTATTTAATCAGTTATTTATTTATATACGCTACTGTTCAAATGTTTGGGGTCACTTGGAAATGTCTTTATTTCTGAAAGAAAAGCAGCTTTTTTTCAATGAAAGGATGAACTAATCAGAAATCCAGTGTAGACATTGTTATTGTTGTAAAAGACTACTTTAACTGGAAACGACTGATTTTTAAAGGAATATCTCCATAGGGGTACAGAGGAACATTTCCAGCAACCATCACTCCTGTGTTCTAATGCTACATTGTGTTAGCTAATGGTGTTGAAAGGATAACCATGATTAGAAAACCTTTGTGCAGTTATGTTAGCACATGAATAAAGGTGTGTCTTTCCATGGAAAACATGAAGTTGTCTGAGTCACCCTAAACTTTTGAATGGTATTGTATTTATCTCAAAATGTTATTTATTCTGTAGGCTGTTGGACATGGGTACAACTTTTGTTCTTTCATGTTTTTAACGTGTCTGAATGACAATAAAACTGAACTAATCTGACAAATCAATGGCTCCAGCAGAATTTTCATTAATTATCAAGCATGGATCCATCCATATGTGCAGTCTATACACTCACAGAGACTTTCGAGGGCGCCTTGTTTGAAAATTTTGCACTTTCTTTCTATTTTCAAGGGGATGATGTTCTTGGAAAAAAAATCAAGGCTGGTGCAATTTAACTTTTTGGACTTACTAGACATAATTGTATCCGTGTCCTCACCAAATTTCATGGCTGCAGGAGTTTTATTCCTGGAGATAATGAACCCTTAAAATGCTTCATAGTTAAAAAGTAGAGAAAAATCCCAGGTGTTAAAACACAGAAAAATGCACAAAATTCACCCATCGCATTATATAGCGCCGAGTTTTGTTAAACTCTGAACAAAACCTAACATGGTGCAGCAATATATTTCCTTTATTCTGTCAGAATTGACACCAACTGACCTTCTCGGAACCTTTTATTCCCATGTTGAACTCTCGCTCTGAAGTCTTTTCAGTTTTCTGTTATGGTCTTACATTTCCTGCCTCCCCCACGTGAGACTTATTGTTTCGACCTTGCCCTCTCCATATCTCCCTCCTTTCATGCATGTTCTCTCTCCTTTATGCCTCTTTCTGTGGAATTTCATCACTTTGGCTCATTAGGGAAAGTTGTTGAAGCCTTTCACATAATTTTCTTCTCTCGCCACCCCCGGCCGCCGCCCCCGTGCCTCTCATTACCAACATTACTGCGCTGACCTTTCTACCTGAGTCCCCCTGTTGATCCATTCTTCTCCAGTAATAAGGCAACACCACACCGCTTCATGCTAATCTCTCGGCTTTTCTCTCATCCTCTTCACCGCTTATTTACATGTTGTTGCTTCATGGATCTCTGCTCTCCGTCTCAGTGACTTCCATAAAGGAAAATGATAATTTAACGTACGGTATTTGAGGAAACTACATTTGGTGAGATAGAAAAGAGTTTGATGCTTTTTACTAAATCTGAATCACCCTGAAAATCTGCTTCATCTAGATCTGAACGTACACTACTGCTCAAAAGTTTGGGGTCACCCAGGCAATTTTATGTTTTCCATGAAAACCCACATTCTTATTCATGTGCTAACATAACTGCACAAGGGTTTTCTAATCATGAGTTAGCCTTTCAACACCGTTAGCTAACACAATGTAGCATTAGAACACAGGAGTGATGGTTGCTGGAAATGTTCCTCTGTACCCCTATGGAGATATTCCATTAAAAATCAGTCGTTTCCAGGTAAAATAGTCGTTTATCACATTAACACTGTCTTGACTGTATTTCTGATCAATTTAATATTATCTTCTTTTTTAAAAAACTGCTTTATTTCCAAAAATAAGGATGTTCCTAAGTGACCCCAAACTTTTGAACAGTAGTGTTTGTACTGGTATCGGAAATTTGATTTAGTTGGTTATTAAGTGATTATTTAATGATCACAAACTGACTTAAAACAGAGTTGCAGCAAGAGATGTAGAATATTGAGCAAATATCTGGCACATTTACAGAACATTTAACTACATTTCTGCTTATTTTGTTGAAAGTGGAAGCTTGACTATGGCACTGATGAATTGTCTTTTATATCGTAATGTACAAAGTGTTTGGGGTTGCTTAGAAATGTCCTTGTTTGTGAAAGAAAAGCAGTTATTTTCAATGAAGATAACATTAAATTAATGGCTGATTTTTTATGGAATATCTCCATAGGGGTACAGAGGAACATTTCCAGCAACCATCACTCCTGTGTTCTAATGCTACATTGTGTTAGCTAATGGTGTTGAAAGGTTAATTGATGACTAGAAAACCCTTGTGCAGTTATATTAGCACATGAATAAAAGTGTGAGTTTTCATGGAAAACGTGAAATTGTCTGGATGACCCCGAACTTCTGAACGGTCGTGTACACAAAAGCTGAAATAGGAGATTCTCTAAGTGACTAATTCTCCAAAAACTACCAAACAAGGCTTCAGTTTTAAAGGCATGTCGTGTTAAAGGAGGCATTCCTTTCATTAAAAATCAATCCTTAGCTCAGTGCTTTACCTAGTCAACACTCAGACGGCACTTTGGTCAACATCTGAAGGAGCCAAAATAATTGAACTGAAAAAATGAGGTGAATGTCTATTCCATTTTCAAAATAGTTCCTGTTGACTAGTTTTTCAGTTAGAAATTAGAAACCTGCTACCTGAAAGGCACGAAAAAAGAGCAAGGAGATTGAAGATTTTGTAACTATATTAACCTCTGAGCTCAGTAAATGCAGGTATTTAAAAAAAAAACTGGCTGTTTTTTATGCTGGGAGACACATTATGAGCAAAATAACCTTGAAAGTGCAGCGATGACAGACTGAAAAGCACACATTCAGACTTCAGCGGTTTCCAACACAATCTTCCTACAATTACGTGTGAAGGATTTTCCGCTGGATCGCATTTGTTTCTGATGTATCGCCAATACATTTCAAATCGACTTATCTTTGTCATTTATTTCATCACTTTACTGCTGTTGCTTTTCGGACGAGAAATCATATATCAAATGGGGCGGGACTCATCACCCCAGTAACCTAGAAAATGGAAGTAAAAGGCATGTATTTTAACCCAAAGTGTGCGACTTTTATGAATCCAATCATGTGGTTTTGGTGCTAAACTCTCAGCAAACAGCGAGAGAAAACAGGAAGTAAACTTTAAGAATAAAGGTACAATTTGGAACATGAACCTTGGTCTCCTCGTTTCTGATTTACACTTCCATCCTCAACTCCTACCTCCTTGAATGGACTTTGTGGCTCTTTCAAACTGAAAACCTTCGTACTAGATCACAGATGAGAAAAAACTACATTAGGATTCTTTAAAAACATAACTGAGAACGCAGTTTCGTTGTATAAAGATGCAATTTTTGGAAGACAGAGTTGGTGCTTCACACAAAACAAATCTAAGGAACCAATCCGTGTAGTGTGTGGTGAGTTTCTTTATCACTATTCTTCTTCAGAATTGGTTTCCAGTTTGAGCAGGTATGGTTGAATTATGACTATATTGTAGTGTAGCAGTGAGCTGGTGTGCTTGAGCAGGGACTTGACAGATATTTTCTATTCCTCATATTCTAGTGTAGAATTACAACTAAATCGTTTGAAGGCAAGAACTGTGAATTGTATGCTAAAGCTGGCATGCCATCCTTGAATGTACGGTGATAGACACACTGGATGACTCATTTATAAGGTGCTTCTTGGCTTGGGTCCTATTTATTTATGAACTTTTCTTCAGAGAAGTGGAAGCTGTTGTGCCTTACGATCACATGATATTTTGTATCTTTCTGCTCATCGTGTTCGAACTGGAATGGGATAAAAAGCTTTCCGTTAGTCTGCCCCCTCTGCTTGGAATGCCCTCCAATCTGAACTTAAATTGTCAAAATTTGTTTCATTGGAAGCCTTCCACTCTCTCTTAAGATATTGACAACGGAAATCCCTGGAACATTGGCTGTGTTCTTAAATTGTTACTGCAAAAATAACTCCTGTATTTTATGTATCCAGTTGCTTGTATTTAATATTTTAATGTTTGTTGTTTTTGCTATCTGTCCCCTTTTTCTTGACTTTGACATTTACTGCTGCCTCTCTTGGCCAGGTCACCCTTGTGAAAGAGGTTTCAATGTCAATAGGTCTTTCATCTGGTAAAATAAAGGTTTAAAAAAGGGATTATATTTATGAAAAACAACCTCTAAATGGGCTACTCTGATTCTTTGGAGATGAGTTTTTTAAGGGTTGAATCAATGAAAAGAGTCCTGCTTTGCCACAAACAACCTCCAAGCTGCTGTGTGAGCTACACTATAACTACACCATTGTGGGAACTAACCAGATTGAACAAAAAGTGTTGGAAAGCAGCTAAATCAAGACTGGAGAGGGATGCGGAACCACAAAATTACATCCCTTTACACCTAAACTACATTCTCTATTACATTTTGAAGGAAATCTAATTAAATTTTGAAATAAATATGATTTGTCACTTGTGAAATCGCAGGAGAAGCAGAAATCTTAGACCAGATTTTCATCCAGAACACCAGCATTTGTGAACTGAGATGCTGGAGAAACCTTTGATGTAAGATTTAAAGTTTACTTTGTTTTACACCTTTTTTCCCCCCCACTCTGTTCGACACTTTTACATGTTAGAAACTTGGTTAAGGTTCAGCATCAAATATACTTGGTTAGGGTTTGGAAAAAGTATCACGGTTTGGGTTAAAATCCAACTTTTTCACAACATGTTTGAAGGTTTTCCTCTATTTTTTGGGGTTACCAGGATCCAAATAATTAATATATGACTGGTTGGACCGGAAACCAATGAAAAAAAATAGCAAAGATAGATTGATTTAAAATGGGTTTAGCATACAAATGTAATCTGCAGAAGATAAATTTGACTGAAAATTGAATTGAAAATGCAGTTTAGTTGTATAAAAAAAAAAAATTTAAAAACTGAACAGCCATAATGCAGTTTGTTATGATGTAATTGCAATTGTACCAGCTCTTTAGTGGGAAAAATACCAAATACAGGTGTAAGTCCAGTTGATAAAAATAGACATCTGGAGTTGTTGAGCTCTAATAAGTGCACAGGATATGACTAAAATTTTATTTGATACATTTTAAACAGAGGTAATACACCACAAAATATGTTTCCATCAAAATGTAATTCAAAATGGAGTTTAGTTGTATAGAAATGCAATTTTTTTGCAAAGAGAGCTGCCATAATGCAGTTTAATATTATGTAATTGCAACTGTACTAGCTCATTAATGGGAGAAATACACCAATAGATGTAAGACAAATAGAAAAGCGTGCAAAAAGAGTGAAAGAAGACATTAAGAATCTTTGGTTATTGAGCTTCAAATCATGCACAAGATATGCTGACCAGAAATCCAGCAGAAAATACTCTTAAAACCTAACTGAAAATGCAGTTTAGTTGTGCAGGAATGCCATTCTGTGGACTTGCTTCCAAAAAGCAACTAGTGAGTCCAAATACGCTGCATTTATTCAGTAATCACACATTCTGGTCTGGTAATGAATAACCAACAAGAATCTGTATCTCATGATTAATAATCAAATGGTATTCCATTACCAGACGGACACAGTATCAGAGCGTGCAGGCTGTTAGATGGAGGACTGCCTAACAAGGTGAAAAGGACAGTCATCTTTCATTTCATTGAGACTCTGCCTCTGCCTCTCCTCCTCCTTCTGTCACTTCATGTTTTCTCACTCTGTCTCTGCAGGCAGCACACATTCCCTCATTCCTCCTCATCCTCACAGCTTCCTCACTGCCCTCCTCCGTCCCCGCATCCATCTCGGCGACAGCTCGTCTCTTCATTAACACTGAACTCTCCTGAATCTGTTGTAACCTTCACAGCGCCGGATTATTCTCCCTCTTGCTGGCCTTTTTCCTCTTACCCGTTTCTCCTGTTCCAATCGTTCTTTTTTTCCTCAACTCTTTTTAGTTCTCATCTTAAGTTCCACTCCGGTGGTGGTTTTGCTGGTATGATTGAGATATTCACATTGACAGGACAGGGAGTGGCAACAACCACAACAAGTGAACTAAACAGTCATCCAGCGTGACTCAGAACACAGAACTGATGCTGTTCCCACATTGAACTTATGGTTTGCAACATCCAGCACTTCAACAAACCCAGCCTCACGGTGCAACACATGCCATTTTTTTTACAAAAAAAGACTGTAAAATGGTCAGATTTTTACATTTTTCATGGTGATTCTTGGAGAAGAACTCATGCAACCTAGAAAACAACCGGACCTTTGTGGTTCGTGTGGGTGTGTTTATACCCAAACCATGAACTTTTCCTAAACTTACCAGAGTAGGTTTGGTGTCTTACCCTGACTGAGCAGTTCTGTAGCAGTAAACAGTGACTGAAAACCCAATAAAGCATGAAAATAATACAGAAAAAGAATAAAAGAATGACTCAAACTCTACGAACCCTCTGACCTGCTCTTTGTATTTGCAGAACAACATCAAAGTTGCTACTACAGTGATGTGGATGCAGACTAATGGGGAAAAATTGGCCAAAATAAATGTAGGCATCTGTTGTGGGAAATTGCAGTAATTTTTGATCTTGAAACACTTGGCTGTATTGTTGGCAGATCGAAAATTGCTTAAAATAGCGAATATAACCAAGTTCAATGTCAAAGAGTCCAAGCTTATTGCTACAATTTTTTGTCATTGGCTTCTTCTAAATAGCTTGTTATGGTTCAGTTTCATTACTATTTAAGAAACTTTACATCCGATGGAAAGTTTAAAGTCCAAGAAGACTGGAAAGCAACTAAAATTTAAACCTGAGGAGGCCTGAAGTCACTATTTCACACAACTTTAACACTGATCAGCCAAACCGAAAATATTTTTGTTTCTCTGAAAAATTGAAAAAGAAACTAATTTTGAATGCCATAGCCCCATACAAATCAATGATAAGCTACTGCAAGAGCTTACATGTGATTTTACTTCCACATATCTCACAATGTTGTGGCCTTTATGGCAGAACTAATGCACCATACCATCACGGACAATGCATAGTTTTTTACTGTGAGATTGCATTTGTTTTCAACGTGGTATTGCAATTTCAACAAAATGACATTTATATACAATAAAAGCGCATTCTTAATTAAGTTTTCCGGAAATTCCTGCTGCATTACGTATCGTAAATCAACATTTTGCTGCTTATTTTACAGTTTTTTTCAGCAAGAAAATTGTATCTTAGATGGCGCAGGACTTGTGAACCTGGTAACCCAGAAATTACAGGAAAAAGCTTCAAGCATAAAGTAAAAAAAGTTGGATTCTAACTCAAATTGTGACATTTTCCTAAACCTAACCAATCTGGAAGTTTACCTGTTGATTACTTTTGATTTTCATGAGTGAAAACTGAACGTAATCAACAAGTAAACAACCACAACCCCAATCTATGCCTCCATTTTCCAAGTTCTACTATCAAAATTTTCTGTCATAAACTATTCAGCATTATAAGAGACAACTGTTGTTT
This sequence comes from Acanthochromis polyacanthus, assembly GCF_021347895.1. NCBI lineage: Eukaryota > Metazoa > Chordata > Actinopteri > Pomacentridae > Acanthochromis > Acanthochromis polyacanthus. The sequence goes on from NC_067123.1 coordinate 8,899,845, forward strand.
TCTATATTTTGCAGAATAAAAAAAAACACCTGCACAGTGTCAGATGTACACGCATCATAGTAAAAACCTACATTAAACATTCAGTGGTTTAATATCACTGCATCACACTGATTGGTAACAGTCGTCTGACAACTAAAAAACTAAAATCATTCACCTCCAGACTGCAAATGCCTTAAAAACATTCCTGTCACCTCTGCATGTCTTCTTTCAGATTGTGTCTTTATTAGCTGACACATCGCTGAATGTCGTGTTCTTTTAAAGCCTGAGTGAAACTGAATGAAATCTCTAATCGTACACGTCATCTGTTGACAAATAAAACCTGAATGTAGGAAATAAGAACGCGGCTGTGATATAAAATGACAGGAAGCATCTCCTGACAGATGCTGCTTCAAACGGTGACACTGACGAATCTCTGCTTTGAAGATCAAGTCGGAAAGTTGCGCAGATGAAACTTTCTCTCGTCTGATTGACCTTGTAAAGGTGACTTATGCTTTTATGGTTCTTCCTTTAGCTTGTAATTTCTCTCTACATCTGTGTCAGATTCATCTATCTCATCTGCACTGACCCTGACTGATGCACCGAGACTTTAAACCGAATGTAATAAAGACGCTCCTGGTTTTCTGATCGTCGCTTTAGCATTCTTGTTGCTTGTCGACACGCTTGTTTGCTTGCAACCTGTTTTTACCTCCGACCTGCCGCAGCAGTGATGTTCTGATGCTGCTCCAGAGAGTCTCAGGGTGAATGAAGGACATTCAAACTGAAATCCTCCCAATTGTGATCTTTTCTTGATCTTGAAGACACCTTTAAGGCTCACAGTTAGCGTCTACCTACATCTCTGTCCATTCAGACCCGAGATCTAAAAGCAGGAAGATTTCTAAGGTTTCTAAAGTCTGAAGCAAGAAGTCCAAACATGACTGACGAAGCTGCTTGATGGGTTCAAGCTTCTTCACTGTCGAGTTTAAGAATCGTGCTCAGAAACTTTAGCCAAATGCTGGTAAACTGGATCTTTTCTCATTGAACAAATGAAATCCATTAATGGGTTCAAAATGCTGGCAACAGTAGGAAAAAAACAGGAAAATAATTGCCAAAATTACAGAATTTTTAACAGCCAGAAACTATAAAAACATACAGAATTGACAGATGTTCAATTTTCAAACAGTCCTTTAACTGTGCATTTGTGACACAAAGTTCTCTTGGAGAGGTTAACCAAATCAAAGTTCAAAATTATGAAATTTCATTTCAAAAAATTGTTAAAAATACATAATTTTCTAGAACCAGCTTCTGCAAAAGCCCAAAATTCTGCAATCTTCAACACAACTGTGAAGTAATTAATGACTCAGCTGTGACCAACAGTCCTACCACAAAAATTCAGAAACTTCTAGGCTGAACTGCAGGCAGTGTTTACACAGAGTACACAGGAGACAAGCATAGAGACAAAATTAAAAATCTAAGTAGTAAAATATCTATATTATCTAGAGGAACTAGTATTGATTACATCTATGAGCACTTGGAAAACCCTGTCCATGTAGATTTCATTAATTTTTTATGTTTGGAAAAATTCATAAACAACAAAATTCAACATTTGCTGAAATAATTTTTCATGGTTTCTGGCATTCTAACTATGCTATACTGATTAGAAGCCATTCTCAGTTCTCTTTCCTTGTAGCCATGGTTGTGCTGTTTCCACTGCGGTGCAGGACTCTATATTGAAGTGAAAAATGAGCCCACAGTGACTAAAAATATGTCAGAGGCCAAAAAATAAATAAAAAAATAGATGGTTGAATCTCAATATTATTGCGTATTGTGATGTTCACATTCACTCTGCAAACTGCCAGCATCTGTATCACTATGATCTGAACTTTAAGGAACATTTTTAGGCTTTGTAGTGGGTCTTTTACTTGTATTTTGTTAAGTCATGTAATAAAGTCATATAAACAAGAGAGACTGTCTTGTTTAATTGGCAGAATTATCATGAAGGCTGGAATTAAGATTTTCAGGGGCAGTAATAATAAACTTTGAACTGTCCACGTTAGATTATTTTGTCACACATGGAGCATAAAAATTAACTTCTAGACTCCAATTTACTGCCTGGAAACTGTATTTTAACAGGATTTTACAGGCAGAGACGTTAAAACATCCATTTGCAACAGCATACCAACTAAGATTTTTAATCTCCTTCAACTAGTTCCATTTAATTCTGTGTACAGAGCAGCCTTCTGCCTGAACAGAAATTCAATTCTGACAATGAAAAGTGTCTTGAAACCTTTAAGTACAGACAGAAATAGCAACACGCTGTAAGGCCATGTTTGTTGCCAGGCTTGACTTGTGAATGTAATGTGTCTCCTGCTTTAACTGGAGGTGTGGGAGCTGTTCATGTTTGGCAGATGTTTGCATTTTCCGCATGTCTCCCAGCTGGAATGTTTCACAGAATAAAAAAACAACTCCCTCAAATGTTGCTTTTCTCCTCCAGTTTGGCTTACATGCATTTGTGTGGATTTCTTTATTACGCTGCATCACATCCAATCAATAGAATTCTGTTCATTGTAAAAGCTAGAAAAGAGGCTGCATGCATTAACCACCAGCTGATTGTATGAAATCTGAGCTAAATTCAGAAACGTCCGCAGCACGGTTTCTAAATGTGATGTGTTATTTGTTTATTCTTACTACTCTTAAGTGTGTTAATTAATCTGATATTGATCTGTTGATGAAATAAAGCCACACAGAAGAGGCTGTGTCTCTGAGACAATCCGGCTGCCACGTTCCAATAAAGTGTGAACGTTCCGGCTAATTGTGTGTTTAATTTTAGCTTGAAAAAAAATGTCGCGCTCCCTGCTCACCCTTCCACCAAAACAGGAAATAAATAAATATTAAAATTCACACCTCATTAGAATAAGCACCTGGGTGTCATTATTACGGCTGAAACCAAATGACAGGCCTCTTTAAAGCGTTCCAGCATCAGCCAGCCATGATCACAATCATCATCACTGTGTGTGTGTGTGTGTGTGTGTGTGTGTGTGTGTGTGTGTGTGTGTGTGTGTGTGTGTGTGTGTGTGTGTGTGTGTGTGTGTGTGTGTGTGTGTGTGTGTGTGTGTGTGTTCCCTAACCTTTCGGCACAGCTCAATGTTACACTCTAAATACAGATTCCACATCAGTGACAGCAGGTCCCCAAAGAACTCAGGAAGCGCTTTGCAACATGGGAAAATAGAGACAGACTGAGTGTATGTGTGTGCGTGTGCGTGTGTGTGCGTGTGTGTGTCACAGTGAAACAAAGATCTCTTTTCCAGCTCAGGCATCTTGTTCTGATTGCTAATTAGCTACTTGTCAACAGTCATTCCTGTGTGCTCCCCTGTCACCGCTGTCGTACACAAACACGAATTCTGCAGAAACGGACGCACTCGCACGTCATTTTCATTTTTACGTGTGCTCAATCGCACAGGCACACTTTCCAAGCAAGCACACAACTTCATCAGAGTGCATGCATGCGTTGTTAGTCCGCCAGCCTGACTCACTGAACGTAGAGTGCAGGTGTCACATCACACATTTCACGGAAGCGTTTTCCTTCCTCTTGCGTTATTACCGTTGTCAGCGACAACCTACACACTGGAAACTGGAAGTTTTGACACCGTTTCCTCAAATTGTCAGTGAATTATCGCGTTTATGACTCCGCCAAGTCATGGTGGAACTTATCCAGGTTGTTTTCTTTTTGGGATGAAATTAGCTTCATGTGATGGTGGCCGTTGGGGTATGTGCTATGTGACGATCAGTGCACGTTTGTCTGTTTGTCTGTCTGTTAGCAACATTACTCAAAAACAGTATAACAGATTTGGATGAAAGTTTCAGGGAAGGTCAGAAATGACACAAGAACCAACTGATTAGATTTTGGCAGTGATGCAGCTTATAGTCTGGATTCACAGATTTGTTAAAGACTTCTGTATCATTGCGAGGTAGCTGCACAGCATCACTGTAACCATGACAACAAGTGAACGCTACATCAGTTGTTTGCTGACGATCACATGATTGTGATCCTACTACAAATCCACCGTTGTGGACTTATTGGGACTTATCTGTCGGAAATGATGCCAGGAAGAATTGATTAATTTGTGGGGGTGTTTCCGAGTCCGATCACTTCCTGCCGCCCGCTACATATTTAGGTCATGTGATTCGGTATCCGTAAAAAACGTACATATGCACAACACACACGTGTGCTCACCGCAAGGTCATTTTGTGAGAAGGTACATCTATATTAAATGTCCACATTCATGATTTCTGCCATGAATTTTTTCAAGATTTCAATGATACGACGACTGAGCAGCCTTGGCGGAATAGTCTCTGAATGCTTTCTTCTTGTGCAAATGTTTTCACTAAAGCACGGATTACGGTTTGTTCGGAGGATCCTGAGCTCTGCGCCGTGAAGCAGGATTTGACACTATCCAGCTAACTTTAACTTTGGGTTTGCAGGGCTGGCATGGTGTTTCATCACCATGATAACAGATGCTGATCTCCTAAAACGGGTCATGCTTGAGATAACCGATCAACATGTGGAAAAACAACCACCTACTGCATCACAATTCCTGGGAGATCGGTGCACAGATAGGGAGAGTATTTCAGTAATTTCAAAGCCTTATCATTCCTTCATTCTTCCATGTGCTTTTGTGGAGCGATCTAATCCTGAAACAAACTAATTAAAAGCCTCACAGCCAGCTTCTTGACCTCACGAGATCTGCAGTTAATCTACGCAATGGTTTGAATGTTCCTTTTCTATTTGTTTTTCATTTGCACCCAAAACTGTTTATAACCTCCAAGGCTGCAGCAAGAATAAAACTGCCTCATGCAATGTAAGATGGAAAATACTGAATTCATCCTCCATTTCACCACGAAAACAGCTTTATTTTTATTGCTTGACTATTTATCCTTTGGATAATTTGCCTGTCTTTTAAGAGCAGAGTGAAGGGACTGCACCTCCAATTTTGTTAAGCAATCTTATGATGCATGATTTAACTGAATCTTAAGTCTGGAATAAAAATCTCACATCTCACTTATACACAATGGCATCAATAAGCCTATTAATCACATAAGCTGCAGTTTTTTGTAGCTTTTCTTCCTGTGCTGGCTTCAGCTACTGTGTTGCTTTTAGGGTGGATTAGATTTTGAGAGATTTTATATTGGTTTAGGATTATAGTTTGGTCCTTTTGTGTAAAATATACAGCTTTAGACCTGTCAGTAATTGGTAATTTGGTGCCAGAACTACCCATTTCACTGCTCATAGCCAGAATCAAAAACTCTGGTTGGCTTATTAGGTTGAAATCTGGTTCATGTGTCTGTGGGTGTTGGGTTTATTTATGCCAGATAACGGAAATCTGTTAAATTAAAATTTGTTCTATGGCACTTATCCAGGTTGTTTTCTTATTGGTTTGAAATTAGCTTCATGTTTCTGTGCCTGCTGAGTTCATTTAAGCCAGAAAACACAAAGAAATCCTGGATTTGTTGAACTTGAACTTCTTTTATGGCACTTATCTTAGTTGTTTTCTTACTGGGTTGAAATTAGCTTCATGACTTCTGTGTAGGTTGGGTTTATTTAAACCAGATAATGTAAAGAAATCCTGGATTTGTCAAACTTTAATTTGTTTTATGGCACTTATCCGAGTTGTTTTCTTCTTGGGTTGAAAGTAGCTTAAAGTGTTTGTGCCTGTTGGGTTTATTTAAGCCTGATTATGTAAAGACATAGTGGATTTGTTAAACTTAGACTTGTTTTACGGCACTTATTCAAGTTATTTTCTTATTGGGTTGAAATTAGCATCACGTGACTGTGTCTGTTGGGTTTATTTAAGCCAGATAATGTAAAGAAATCCTGGATTTGTTGAATTTAGACTTGTTTTATGGCACTTTTTCAGGTTGTTTTCTCCTGACTAGATCCTTGCTTGTGTTGTATCTGCTCCCAGATGTCGTCACTTTGGAAAAAAGCATCTGCTAAATGAAATTGTAGAACTGTAGCTTCATAGCACAGGCTGTGGGCTTAACACCACCTGTAATTTGTGTGATTGGCTTGAACAACTGCAAAAAAAAAAAAAAACAGACTGCAGAATGATAATGAGGGGCAGTCAGACCATTCTGCAGCACAAACTCAGCACTGTGGAGATAAACTATGAATCTGTTGATTATTTGGCTCAGATAAGACCCACAACTTGTAAGAAAAAGCTGCAAAATAATATCACAAAAGTTTATCAGAGCCCAACACGACGTCTTTAAATTGAATATTATTTTTTTCCAAACCTCAAAGCATTGAATTTGCACAGATACAAAACAGGGAGAAGCAGCAAAGCACACACACACATACACCAACTCCATCCTCTAAGCACACAAAGCCTTTCAGTTTCTCATTTTCTTTTTCGTCACTCGTAGACACAGCCGCATTTGCATCACTTCAGAGGACATTACATTCCTTTCCTTACCACCACTTACTCTCACCTTAATCCAAACTGAGCCTCACTCCAGCCTCCAGCACTAAAATGCAATGATTTGCATGATAATAATTCGCTTTTATGCCAAAAAGGGAAACAACCTGCCTGTAAAAAAACAGAATTGTGTCCCCACAACATGTGAAATAAAAGCACACAAACACTCGCAGCAACATGCGGCCATTGTGCGCTGTGTGTCTAATGAGGTGCAGCATAGTCAGCGGGCCTAATAGAATAGTCACAGTGTGTTATTGCAGCACCGTCTGAGGTCTGTCTGAGCTTCCTCACTCACAAAACACTTTGCAGGGTCTCAAAGCCGCCCAGCAGACAACGAACACGTGCCGATGCATTTTCGCTGCAGCTCCTCCTGCTTCGCTGCCTTCAAAACAAAGAGATTCCCAGCTGGTACGTTGGAATTAATATACTTGTCCAGCCAGCAGAAACAGCAGGGAGACATGGAACGGACAGAGATGGCAGAAATCTTTGAATTTAAATGTACATCTTGCGCCCACATATTCTTTTCCTCCTTAGATATCAGGAGAAGACAGGCGGCGAATTCACACGTGGTTTTAATCCCTTCTGGCAAATTGCAGTGGCCCTCTCTCCGTCCACTTCTTTTGTGGGGATTTAGAAACGCGTAGAAGTTAGTAAATCCAACAACACCATCCATCCATCCATCCTCTATACACCGCTTTATCCTTACTAGGGTCGTGGGGGGGTGCTGGAGCCTATCCCAGCTGACTCAGGCAAAGGCAGGGGACACCCTGGACAGGTCACCAGTTTGTCACAGGGCTACATGTACAGACACACAATCATTTTCTTACTTTTCTATCCACTCAGGAATCTTTTCTAATTCGCCACTGCTGTTCTCAATATGGGTACATAAAGGAAAGATCACGGGCAGACTTTAGTAGAAATTATCTACATTGTTGAGGATAAATTAACGCTGGGTACGAGACGTGACACAAACAATAGTCTTGTTGATGTTACATTGCTTTGAGCTTGCACCTTGACCCGTCTCTAAAAAGGCTTTCAGAGAAAGAAATTACTTTTGCTGCTTAGACAAGAGACTGACACCCAATACAAAATAAAGAAGTCTACAGACAGGTCGCTTCAAGCATTTAAACAGAACACTGATAATTCACCAAGGACTGTATCTTAACTCTCTGCATCTGAAAGCAGCTTCTGGACAATTTGTTTTCATTTTGTCGTATTTTTTACTCATTATGCATTAATGTGTCACTGCAAAATAAAGTCCTGCACCTCCATAGAAGCAGAGAACTCAGAAATGTGTTTTGTGCAGATTGAAAAGCAAACTCATAATAAATGCTATCAAAAAGTCTGCAAATTTCTGCTGTGTGTTTGTTGGTCACAGCCGAGTCATTAATGGCTTCTTTATGGTTGCACTGAGGAGCGCAGAAGTTTTTGTATTCTACAGAACTTAATGAGTTCAAGTGGTTGATTTTTGGCCAGTTTCAAATTAATAACTATGCATGATGACATGTCAAAGTTATAATGGGATAAATCAGAAGAAAAAGTAAAAATTTATTATTTATCGAACTAAAAAAATGGAATCCACATAGACACTGTTTGTCAAAGTGTCCCCTGATGCTACCAATGAGAAAAAAGAGGCCCATACATGCCATCGATATTTTACACTGCCAGCAGTTCAGACAAACGATGTAGCATTTTAGCCATGTGTTTGTTTGGCACACCCGAGTCACTTGTGGCTTCCTACTTGCACCGAGAAGTGCAGAATTTTTAGTTTTTTACAGAATCTGATTAGTTCTCGTCATTGATTTTTAGCCAATTTTGAAATGAATGAAAGTGCATGATGAAATCGCAAAGTTCTAGCATAAATTGGAAGAAAAGTCCAATTGAGTTTAGAATATATTTATCATGCTATCAATGTTTTACACTGCCTGCAGTTCTGACGAACAGTCTTTTAGCCATGTGTTTTTTTGACACAGCTAAGTCACTAGTGGGTCATTCCAGGTGAAATGACCAGATATTCCTTGGGGGTGTTGCTGCACCATTTTCAAATTAGTCCTAAATTTGTATGCCATTAGATAGTCACAAAAGTACTTTCTATGCAAAATTGTAGGCCTGTAGCTCAAATAGTTTCTGAGTTGTGGGGGTTTGAAATTTTCAGAATTTGGGCTATAAAAAGCATCGCCAGCGTTTTTTGCATCTTTAAGTGGTTATTTCTCAGCCTCTAGACATACCAGAGAGCTGTGAGTTGGTAAACAAGGCCTCTGCATGTAGCTAGTGCCCCACAACCATCCCCAGGTTGGACAAGATTTTTAATTGGCTATTTTTGGTGGCAATAATCTCAGTGTGGGACAGGTACCAGAGACCCCAAATTTTTCTACAAGACAGTTCTGTCGTCTATCACTGTACAAAAAAGCAGCAGGGTTATATTTGTAGTTACTGAGATATTCTTACTCAAAATGGCATGGGTGATGTCAAAATCGTTTTTTGCTTTTCAGTACTTTAAATTGGGATATAAGTATTAGTAGTCATTCCAATGGTAGTATTATGTATGTTTTGTTCTTTTTGAAATGTTAGTTGTTAAAGGTGACTACCTTCAAAAAGTGTAATGGTATAACTTAGGTATACCTAAGTTATAACTTAGGTATAGGTTCTTTTGCGTGTAACATGACATTGTACAATTAAATTTAACATGTTTAATCCCACTGCACTGACAGTGTAAAATTCAACATTATTGTTGTATTTTTAGTCTTTACCGTTGCACTGAGAAAAGCAGATTATCCATTTCAGCTCAAGAGGTTTATTTTTCGCATTTTTTTCCAATCACTAAATGTAAAACAAAGTGATTTTGCTGAAATTAAGATGAGACTTGTTTAATCTTTCTCAGCGGAGCAGCAGGTTACAGATGAGTAGTTCAAGAACTGTTGGAAGTCTGACTATTCTTTATGTTTTTACAGTTTCTTTCTCTGCAAATACTTTAATACTGCAGAGTTTTCAACTCTGCTGGCAGGTTTGGGGGTTTCTGAGGGTTAAATCCCAGTAATTTGAAAACACTACTTTTGGTTTCTGTTTCATATCTGAGCACCAACCGACTATGCGCTTCAGCTGAGCAAAAACTTAAAATACGTCAAAACTGATTTCCCTCTCTGTTGCCTGAACAGATGACAAGTAAACAGGGTTTGTGAATTAAATTTGACAACTTGGTGCTGAGTTTCCCTACTTACTGTCTCCTCAGTCACTATTGCGGCTGTCATGGTTACTGGAGGTAAAAATGTAAAGAATCACCTCCAGTCAGCTGCTGCAGACAACAAACACTGAACAACAACTGCAGCTGATGTTGTTTTAATCTGCAACCTTCACATGTTCCACCTCTGCGGAACAAGGGGCTCCTGAGGGGGGCTGTACCTCCATTTACATCACAGCTTTGCTTTTCTTGTAACCTCCTTTTTACGGGATCTTTACTTTACTCGGTACAGGATCGTAAAGATTTACACTTAGAATGTCACCAGATCCAGGTCTGAGGTTCAGGCGTCATGACGAGCAGTGAGCTTCTCTGGTGGACAGTCAGCAGCTGAAAGCAAATCAATACCAGTATAATCCAGCTTCTAAATAAACAGTAAAATGCTTGTTTTTGTTTTTAAACTTGCCCTCTCCAGAACAATTGGCTAAATGCAGGGCACACCGACGTAATGCTGTCTATTTAGAAGTCAGTGAAATGAAATAAAGTATGTAAATTGAAATTATATTTCAATGGAATTTATGCCGCCCAGAAATATACGAGTCAGTGTTCTTCAAAAAAACAAAAAAGAAGCATGTTTGCATTTTCCTTCTTTTAAGTAGAGACGATGAAGCAGTTTGGACGTAGCAAATAGCTCATTTTATAATTAAACTCCTCAAATGAAACAGGTAGCACGGCATTCAAGCAGTTTATGCTCCTGCCACATTTTTCCTCACTGTGAGCTCATTTTTCACTACAATATGAAGTCCTGCACCTTGATGGAAACAGAACAGCAAGGACGAGAAGTAGAGAGAACTCAGACATGTCTTCTGTGCTGTATGACACAGCTACAAAGTCGGACATCACATAAAAAAAAGACAGAAACTAAAGTCGATTTTCTTAGACTAGAGATATTTCTTTAAAATAAAAAAAAACTGGAATCAATATTTTTCCATGCACCTGAATGTGTTATCAATACCAGAAAAAATGTTGGCTTCTTACTCTATGGTTATTTTACTCTTTAAAGTTCAAATTTGCGTCAATACGTGTCTCCTGGTGCTTTCTGTGTAAACACTGCCTGCAGTTCAACTGAAAAGTCCCTGAATTTCTGTCTGCTGAAAGTTGAAAATGTGAAGACATTTTTAAATATTTTTATAGTTTCTGGTGCCGAAAAATGGCGAAAATGAGACACATAGAATAAAGTGATTTTGATGCAAACGTCACAATTATCAGTTCAGGATTTTTGGGGGGTTTTTTGTACAGAATCTGATTAATTAAAGTGGTTTATTTTTGGCAGTTTTTAAATGACGCATGTAAAATAAAGGGATTTTTATAAAAATGTCAGGATTTTTAAGCTCAGATTTCGTTAATTTTCAAAGTCAAAGCACACATCACACATGTTTTTTCAAGAACTGTGTGAAAGTTGAAAATGTGATGAATTTTTTTTAATTTTTTTTATTATGGTGCTGAAACATTGTGTCATTTTGGTGATTTTCTATTAAAAACATCCTGCCTTTCACACCAACATACTGCCTGCTCTGTACAAACACTGCCTACAGTTCAGCCAGAAAGTCCCTGAATTTTTATCATGACTAACGGCTGCAGCTGACTGACTCATAGCTTCATGGTTACAGTGAAGAGCACAAACATTTTTTGTGTTTTCTACCACCCACTTTGTGCAAATGATTTATTTTAGGTACATTTTGAAATGACACACGTAGAGCTCAGATTTTCCCAAAATAACCGCATGTATTACACCTTTAGTTCAAGAACTGTGTGAAAGCTGAAAATACGCTGATTTTTTAAAATGTTTTTACAGTTTCTGGTGCTGAAATATTGTGTCATTTTGGTGATTTCCCACCTTTCACACCAACATACTGCCTGCTCTGTACAAACACTGCCTACAGTTCAGCCAGAAAGTCCCTGAATTTTTATCATGGCTAACGGCTGCAGCTGACTGACTCATAGCTTCATGGTTACAGTGAAGAGCACAAACATTTTTTGTGTTTTCTACCACCCACTTTGTGCAAATGATTTATTTTAGGTACATTTTGAAATGACACACGTAGAGCTCAGATTTTCCCAAAATAACCGCATGTATTACACCTTTAGTTCAAGAACTGTGTGAAAGCTGAAAATGCGCTGATTTTTTAAAATGTTTTTACAGTTTCTGGTGCTGAAATATTGTGTCATTTTGGTGATTTCCCACCTTTCACACCAGCATACTGTCTACCATGTGCAAACACTGTCTGCAGTTCAGCTGAGAAGTCCCTGGATTTTTGTCATGTGACTGTTAGCAGCTGCGTCACTTATTTCATCTCAGCTGCACAGAGAAGAGCAGAATTTTTCTTAGTTTTTTTTTACCGAACCTGATTAGTTCAAATGGATTATTTGAAATGACACAAGTAGAATAAAGTGATTATGATGAAAGCTCATGACTTTAAGCATAGATCTGTTTTCTCTCCCTGACAGAACACCAAGGTACAGAGGAGTAGTTCAAGAACTGTACGAAATCTGATTAGTCCTTCTGTTCTTTAAGTTTCTGGCTCTGATAAATGGATTAATGTTGCACAGTTTTCACTCCAGCTGGCGGGTATTTGGGGTTCGTAGAGGTAAACACAAGACAAACTACCTTTCACAATGAAAAATAACTGCTAAAGGTACCTACTGTGTTTAAATTTGACACCAAGTGATCTGGACAAAGCAGCAGAATGTTGAGAGTGAGACCAGGATGCTGTTGCAGGGAAGTCAGGAAGATATTTGAATGTTTAAATTGCCCTCATTGTACTCTGTGCCATATGGTGCAGCCGGGGCGCATGCATTTTTTACACTGGTAGCCTCAGGGTCAGTCAGGCCCAATGGAACGAGTAGTTTCTTTGATTTATTCATTTGTGAGGAAAAGAAATCACGGCCAGAATACAGAAGAATGCAGAGATGGACAATGACAGAGTGCAGCTCCTGTGTTTGGTCCAGCAGCAGGGGAATATTACTCCTGACCTCTGTAAACTCCACGTGTCCGGAAATATGCGAAAAGACGAGATTTTTTTGAACAGCAACACAAAAGAGAAGCTCAACTTAAACCTGTTGACCAGACAGCACTGCAGAAGCAACCCAGTCTGCTCAGTGAGGAAAATCTGCATGGGATTAACTTTCCCTCTCTACAGGTTTTTATTGTTGTCTCCTCTTTATCCCTTTAAGCGCCGAACTCACCGCTGAACGTCGGAAACACGTTCGGGCACATCCTCACATATCTGGGAAATGTACTTTAGGCACCTTCTCATTGAAATAAAAGTCTCCTGATCCTGTTATTACGGAACAACCTCTGGAATGCACCAAACTTTACAGATGGGTGATATATGACAGGTCTCAGTGAGGAATTTTCAACAACCATTTGCATTTTTTGTGATTTCTTTCCTCACAAATCGTCAGAACCAACAGTTACGGAGGCGCACCAATAACACGTCTGCTGAAGTAAACAGTCCATGTTGACGTCTGTGTAGCACAAAAACTGATAAAATCCACTTTTTACTGGTGCATTTCCACTCAGAATGAAAGAAATGGTTCAAGGTTTTCTCCATTTTCACAAAGAAAAGACTGAAAATTGTCTGGTATAGAGGCATTTGAGTGTTTTTGTTAAACAAACCGCTTCGCTTCGTCTGTGTCATGTTCAGGGACGTTCCTCTTTTTCAATAATAAAAGAAGAATATATATAAAGGGAGGATCAACGACAAATAAAAAACTCGTTCTCTTTCAGCTACCAAGCTTTTCTCCTAAATGTACTTATAGGTCATCATGCTGGCTGAGATAAAGAGCTTAATCAAATTAAAGCCTCATCTGAGTTATTGCGAGCTAAGAGCAAGATAAATCAATAACTTCATGCACTAAAACCCACCAGCAGGTTAGAAAGGCTTGTTGAGTTTATAGAAAAATAAAAATCGCCAAATTTACAACATTAATTAACGCTAGAAATTGTAAAAACAGTAAGAATCCTCAGAGTTTCAACTTTGGATGCTGCTCTGTCGGGGGAAAAAAAAGAGCAAATGTAAGCTTAAAGTTGCAATATATCGTCACAATCAGTTTATTCTACATGTCTCATTTAAAGCCCCTTAATGTCATTTGCGTGTGACACAAATGCAGCACAACAATGGAGGACATCACGGCGATGGTATATCTGCTGCTCGGTCTATGGTTGGTCTAATTTTGACAAGTCACGTTTTTTTTTTTTTAAATGGCGGGTTTGGTTTTTGTGAAGGAGTCGCTCTCGTGTGTCGTCACTTCCTGTCCAATCAGTGGCCTGCACTCTGTTGACATCACATTATCGGTTCGACTCGGCTCGCTTGGAACCCCGGCTGAGTGGGTACACAAAATAGTGCCGTGTACAAGGTACTACGTCCTAATGGAAAACCTCACAAGCCGAGTAGAGTTGAGTCAAGTCAAGTCGAGACGAGTAGGTGTTAGTAGATAAGTGCCATAATTGTAGTCAGGGTTGTTCTGTTTCCGTAGACGTGCAGGTCTTTATATTGCAGAGAACAGTGAGCCTACGGTAAAGGAAAAATGTGACAGGAACAAAGTAAATGCCAAGAAACTGCTCAGGTTTCGGAGGGGTAAAGCTATGAGATGATATATTTTAACCAAAACCATGATGCTTTCTTCAACGTAACCAAGTAGGTTTGATGCTCACACATTAGACTGAGGTCACAAAACAAAACTAAGCGAAAAATTTTCCTGAATGAATGAAAGTCCTCAATCCCTTCTCCGTGAAGCCAAACTAAAAAACTCCTCTACATCTACTGACTGTTGAACCTTAACACTGACACTTAAGGACACCTTGTGAGTATCTCTGCGACTTTGACTAAATCTGGCAGTCTGGAAAGAGCCTCTGACTTTAGTTCAGTTCAACCTCTCAGAACCTGTGAAACCGACATAAAGACCGGATTTGACCTCCACCCCGCTGCACGATGCGTTTGTCACTGTGAGAGTGAACCGAGGCGTCAGCGAGTGTCAGAGTCATCGGCTGTTCCGTCTGCAAGAGCAGAGTCGGTGAGACGACATGTTAGCCCACATTTGTTCACATCAGAGCTTACTGAGTGGAACAGACAGAGCCACACTCCTGCCAGACAAAAAACGAAATCTACAGCCTTGATTTTTAAAAAAAAAGTGTTATTTAAATGTAAGTGAAGATGTGGAAGCAAAGACAGGAAGAGGCTCTAATATAGACTGAGAAGATGTTGTGTTATAGAAAAAGGTGGATTACTAGGTTTTAAATATACTGCTTTAAAAAGGGATAGACTGACTGTCTCAGCTGCTATTTGGCTTTTTTTCTTCCACTTTTCAAGGTCAAGAATCTTTATTGTCGTGCATTAGTTTTCACCAGCCACAGAACGACATTTTTTTGGCAGTACCGGCTTAAACATCAACATTAAAAGACATGGACAGTAAAACATACAGTGCATAATACATTAAAAGTGAGAAAATACATATGCAACAGACTGATTAAAGTGCAGCAGTGCAAGCTGCAGTTTGAGTTTCATCTTGTTTCAAGCTTTTAAAGTGAGTGAGTGTGAGGTTGTACAGAGTTTACAGCTCTGGGGAGGAAGCCGTCCCTCAATCTGGTGGTTCGAGTTCTGATTTACCTCTACCTCCTTCCTGAGGGCAGAGGCACAAATAGTTTGTTACCAGGGTGGGTATTATTGGCATCATAATTCCCAATAACTGATTACTGCTAAATTAAATGCACTACTTCAGCTCTGATGCTGCTCCTCCCTCCGTCTGTGGGTCTCAGAAATGTTTCTCAAGCAGCAAAAGCTGAACAAGAAACTCGAAACAAGAAGTCATCGCCACAAACCAGGAAGTTAGCTGCTTAGCTGGAGGCTAAGACTACACTAATGGCTAAGTTAGAAGGCAGCCACAGACTAAATCATTAATAAAATAAAATATGAACCTTAGTGGGCAATAAAAGTGATAGAACTGCAGACAGAACCACGGGAAACTAATCGATCGATCAGTAAACAGAAGAGAAGGTCATGTGATGTTCTGACGTCATCACTGCTAATGCTAGGAGCTGCCTTAGTAATGACGAAGCCTAGGCATGAATATCTATCAAATCCTGTTAAAATATCAGTTCAACATATCAGTTATTGGTCTTTCGTGACTACCAATAATCTGCACTGAAAAAAATCCCACGTTGGTCCCAATTAAAAAGAGGTGGCAGCTGGACGGGCAGATGTTCTAGAGCTGAAAGAAGCAGCTCTTCACAGCCTCACATTAAATTTAAGGCGCTGCATTTGATGCTGAGTTCATTCATGAAACACTGTGACACTTTCATGTCCTGCTCTGTCTGGAATTCATACATCAAGCTGTCAGCAGTGGCATAAAACGCACCTGTGGTACCTTTAAACAAGCATGTGAAAGCTAGAAGAAGTTGCACTAGCATTAGCAGCTAATGCTACTTCCAGCAACACACGGCTGCAGGTTGAAGCACAAGGACACGTCACAAGTAGAAACTCCTAATTCAGATGGATGACGGAGACACGGGAACAGCAGCATTCTAATGAGAAGTCCTCCCTCCCTCCTCTTTATCACTGCTGGGTTTCCTGCTGCTTTAGACAACATCACTGTCAAGGACATCTCCGTCTCAGAAATAGAAACTGAGAGAAATGATGTATTTTTTTCTTATTGCGGCTGCAGTAATTCATGTGTTCCTCGTGTAGCAGCATCATTGATCATCACAAACTGATCTGATCTTTTATCGGACTGTGGAATGTGAATCAGGATTTTTATTAAAGTTGACAGAGAGGGATGGACAACAGTAAAACCTCTTGGATGAGACGTCTTAAAGAACCAAAAACAGAAGTCCAGTTTTAAGTGAAGCTCTGAGGAAGGAAGGAAGGAAGGAAGGAAGGAAGGAAGGAAGGAAGGAAGGAAGGAAGGAAGGAATTTAACATTCAAAATCTGGAAAAAAAATTTAAAAAACAGAGCAAAACTGTGACATTTAAAAACGTAAAAATGGTTTCATGAAAATAATTTTATTTATTAGCTCATTTAAGTAAATATATTTTTTGGTCACATATTGTAAAAGAATTAACTATTATTATTTTTTAAATGATTTTTGATGTGGACATTATTCACAGTTTTTTCCTGTTTTTGTGATTTTAGTAGATACTATCTGCAACCATTTTTTTAATCATTTATTGACATTCTTTTCTTTCAAAAAACAGTAAACAAGTGCTAAATAAGTATATTTTTGCTAATTCAATACGATAAAAATTGCAGAATTTTACAGTAAAAAATACAACAAATTACCACTTATGAAATTACAGATTATTTACAGTTTGACCTGTTTTGTTTTTTTTCCCCCCAAGTCAAACAAGTAATCAATACTTTCTTCTGTGATTTCAGTACATATTATCTGTAATTTAACAGAACTGGAGAAAACTGTAGAATAACTAAATGATCTGTTTATAATCTCAAACCTGCAATAACTTCTACATATTTATATGTCCTAGTGTTACCTGTTAGAGAGTGTGTTTTTATAGATTTTCTGTCGTCTTTGGAGAAAAGCCCTTACAAAAACCAAAAAATAATAGTAATGCTGTCTTGTACAACTTTATAATGACAATAAATCTTTGAATTCTAACAATAATTGTTCCAAAAAGTCTCCCCTCAGACCTCACACTTAATGAGCCTGTTCCAATGTTCTAATAAAACCAACACTGCTGCTAAAACTCACTTAACTAAACCTACAGACTGATGAATGAGTGTCTGTTTGCAGAGATTTTGAGGTAAACTTTAATAAGGATTACTGTAGTTTTGCAGCAGTAGTTGAAAAATGACATAAGCAATGCAGAGGAGAAGAAGCAGGTGGCGAGAGTCCCTCTTACAGACTTAAATGTGATGCTTGTGGTCTTGAGGCCGTATCCCAGAATGCACTTGCAGGCTGCTGAGCTTGAGTCATCCCCATTAGGGAGCCGACTCGGCGCTCTCTGTTAATTCACAGCAAGTTGGGAGGAACGGCTGAAGGTAAACAGGCAAAATAGACATTGATTAAACAGATGTGATGCAAAAATAAATATCCTGACAACTTATTTAGAGGAGGATTAATCATCAGCGGAGGAAATGATGCTGACGTGTCCTCTTAAACGATGTTTCAGGAAAAGTTCTGCCAGAAGTGAGAGCGTCTCGTTCAGCACTGTGGCCTGAGGACCAGAATGACCCGAGCTAATTGGCTAACTGAGTTTGGTGTGTGTGCTGTCGTTATGAAACTCTGAATATCTCTGGAGTCAAAAGAAGACCAAGAGAAGTATTGTTGGTGAGAACTGCAAGAGCTCGATCTACCGAGACACTAGGAAGTCCAACAACAGCCAGAGGTATTGATCTCCAACGATACAAACACAAAAAGGCAACAAATCTTACATTCACTCACTGGAACCTACAAATATTTGACTTTTTTTTCCCTCCAGACTTCGGCAGTTACTAAATTTTCAGAGCGGCTTTCAGTCATCTGGTCGCTACATCTTTAAATTTCAGATCTCAATTAGGAAAGAAAACATTTGGATCAAAGTTTAGATTTCTAAGCGGAATGAACATTGACTTCTTCGGAATTTAATAACCAACAAGCCTCGAAAACCTGAAATAAAAACACACAGTAATCCGCGGTTCGGGCATGCAGATCTGATCATTTGTGATCTGGGTTTGTGAGGCCCTGAGGGTAGAAAAATGTTTGGAGCCACTGGTTCAGAGCTGCCTTTAAGCCCTGCAGCAGCTCACAAACAATCTCAACAGCTTCAGACAGGCCCTGCATGCAAAGCACTCAGAGTGGTGGGCCGTTGTGGTCGCAGTTATCAGGAATCAGGAGAGGTGCAGATAATCAGACATCTCTTGTACAAATGGACACTTTTGAGTGAAGCCTTGAAATATTAATGTGCCGATGAGGCGGCTGGAGGCAGCCTTTAATCCAAGCCAATGCAAATGGACCCCAAGGTCACTAACATGGCATCGTGGCAGCCTCTGGCCAGGACAGATTGACTTGGAGCACGCCTGTGAAATGGGGTATTTCATAGTCGGGCAGAATACAGCACACACTGTATAACACAATGGCCTGGAGCCCACAGCTGGCTCAGAGGGGAATTAGCTGGAGCCTGGGCCACAGCAAAGTGTTCAAAGCACAATGTGTGTGTTTTTTTAAACCATCACCCCACTGACCTGCCATTTTCTCTGGCAATAGGATTCAGAAAATAACCACAGGAATGTTGTTACAGAGGACAAGAGCGATAATGAGTGAGGGCTGTGTGTTTAGCGACTCCTCTTTACAACGCTGCCTTAATTTTCCTCATTATTTTCCGAAGGACAGGACGAGGATGGCCCTCACGGCTAAGCAGGCTTTGAGTCCGCAGAGTTAAAACAAAATTTTAACTTTAGCTGAGAGAGCTCCTGCACAGTTGCATAGCAACAGCAGCACCTATATTTTCTGCTTCTCTTTAGGTGATGCCAGCTATAACCAGAGCGGTCGGCTGGACACAAGAGCCGCTCAGTGTTAATAATTAAGCTTCGGTTGGCCCTGCAATGGAGCCCAGACAATTAGTGGGGCTGAAATGGTTCACAACAGCCGATTCTGCTCCACAGTTTGAATAACCCACTCCAAGAGAAACTTTCAGACAAAAACACAGATTTCACAGCAGTGTAAATCAGTGAGCAGAGAACGCACTTTTCACACAAACACCATCACATCTGTTGCACAATCAAAAGTGATCATCAGGACTCAAAGCCAGGTTCATTTCCACAGAAACGCTGATATTTGCTACTCAAAGTGATCAAACAGGCTGAAATCTGCCGAGGCAAGCTTTGTACTTCCAGATTTGGAAAAAAAAAAAAATCACTGGTCAGGGGTTTTCACCCATTTAATTTTTTATTTTTTCCCTCTACTGTGCAGCAGCGGTAGTGGGGTTACAGCAGCAGCAGTCGGGTTAATTTCTTGTTTTTGTGTCGCTGTTCTGCTCCCAGTTAGCAGCAGGTTGTGTAATGATAAAAGCACTTATTGTACACAGCAGACCTCCATTATTCTCCACTGTTTTTGTTTCTGAGCTGGCTGCTATCAGTCGCTCTCCCTCAAACATGCTCCTGCTGAGGAGGACTTTCACTGCTGAACGAACACAAGCCTTGGTAGCGCTGGGCAGCTAAGACCTACAATAATCTGTTTAACTCTTTCTAGTCCGGCCTCAGGGCTCAAACGCCCAGGAGCTTCACCCAGCAGATCCACCTCTTTACCAATCGGCCAAATCACTTTCCCTTCATCTGTCTCTCTCTAATGAACTCACTCCATCCTCTCTTTCAAACCCTCTCTCCATTTTCAGCTCCAGTCTGTCCGTCTGCTTTCGAATCTGCTGCACCCCAATTAGTGGAAATGGGATGCTCCTTTCTGTCGTGGCCCCAATTTGGGATTTAGACTGATAAGCAGAATGCTTCTTTACATAAAAACCTCGCCTGACGCGGCGTTAATGAATTACCCTCCAACCTCTGCGTTTCATTAAACACGTTCTCACCGGATAATGAAATTCGCTCAAATCACAGGTGCCCCAGATACTGTACAGTTGTGTAAGGTTACGGTTTTACCTCACTTTACTGCTAATGTGCCACAAATAAGGTTCATAGACTGATCACTAAATGGTTCAGTCTCCATATGCTCCGTTCCAACTGCTTAACTTCAAGTTTTGTAGCATTGATGCAGACTAAGAGACTCAAGAATCAGAATCAGTTTTATTGCCAAGTAGGTTTTTACACTTACAAGGGATTTTCTCTGGTGCTCTTGGTTCAAGTACAAATAGAATAGTAAGTAAAAAGATAAAGATAATAATAATAGTAAGAGTAAGAAGACCAAAGGTCACGTTATTATAACACAGAATAACTAACAAATCATCAGTTTGAACTAAAATACTTCAGGTTTTGTAGCAATAATGCACACAAAGAGACTCAAAAACATCTGTTTGAACCAAAAGACTTAAAGTTTGAAGTGTAATGCACACAAAGAGACTCAATAAAGCAATAGGCGACATTCCTAGGAGAAGAAATAACTAAAAAAAGCATCAGTTTGAACCAAAATATTTCAAGTTTTGTAGTATTAATGCACACAAAGAGATTCAATAAAACAAAAGGTCGCATTACTATTAGAAGAAATAACTAAAAAAAACATCAGTTTGAACCAAATTACTTCAAGTTTTATAGTATGCACACAGATATTCAATAAAACAAAAGGTCACATTACTATTAGAAGAAATAGCAAAAAAAGCATGTTTGAACCAAAATACTTCAGGTTTTGCAGCATTACTGCACACAGACTCAAGAAGACAAACGGTTACGTTATTACAAGATGAATTAACTAAAAAAGCATCAGTTTGAACCAAAATATTTCAAGTTTTGTAGCAATAAAGCACACAAAGAGACTCAATAAAGCAAAAGTCCACATTCCTAGGAGAAGAAATAACTAAAAAACATCAGTTTGAACCAAAACACTCCAAGTTTTGTAGTAGTAATGCACACAAAGAGACTCAACGGGGCCAAAGGTCATGTTACTGTAAGGCGAAATAACTGAAAAAACATCTGTTTGAAACAAAATACTTCAGGTTTTGCAGTGTTAATACACAAAGAGACTCAAAAAACAAAACATTACATTAACATTAGAGGAAATAACTGAAAAAAACATCATTTGGAACCAAAATACTTCAAGTTTAGTCGCATTGAGAGAGTCAATAAGACAAAAAGTCACATAAGAAGAAATAACTAAAAAACATCAGTCTGAACCAAAATAGTTCAAGGTATTCAGACTGAAATGGAAAAAAAATACCAATTTTACACAAAGCAGATTCATGGGAATCTATCCGTGTTTTCTCTCCAGAGTAACTGACTGATTTAAAAGGTTTAAAATCAAACACAATCACACCAATTTCTCCAAATCACTGAATCACACAAAGCTACAGTGCTCTCATTTCTCTCCAGTCTCCTCATTTTCTCTGCTAACCTTCCAACACAACACAAACAGAGATTCAACAGGGGGACGCAAAAAAATGAAATAAAATGTACATTTAATCACAGCTGTTAACTGCACCATGAAATAAGTGAGGTCTTGTTTTGTAGCGGTGGCTGATATCTCTTTTCGAGCTTTTGCTGGGAGTTTTATCTGCTGCTATTTTTAAATACCCAAATGAAACTGGAAGAAAAAAGGACAAAAAAAGCTTTAAATTTGCTTTCCTGCATGTCACTTCCTTCTGTTGTGTGTTTTTTTTCCCCTCGCATTTAAATGAATTTCTTTCTTTTCCAACTAAATGGGCGACACCGTTTGTTTTTGAGGTTGGACGGATCATGTTCATGTTTTTTTATACAGCACAAACAAAAAGCGCCATCTGAGCTTCGACTCTATACACTGAACGACAGAGTTTGAGATTTTTTTTCATGAATTTGCCTCAAGATAATAAGACTGATTGCACAAAAATGCTTGATATGCTGGATCACAAAAGGACTTCATCACTTTGGCTGCTGAGTAAACCACTTTACATCCTAAATGTCATTCATTATATCTGTAAACTCCTCTGCACCTTCTTATGAACATTTGTGCATCACTGTTGTATATTCTATAGATTTTATTCTCTATTATTATTATTATTATTATTATTATTCCACCAAGAAATGGCAGAGTTATGTGACAATCGTCATACCTTTGTCTGTCTGTCTGTCTGTCTGTCTGTCTGTCTGTGTGCAACATATTACTCAAAAACAGACGGACTGAAATACGGATTTGGATGAAATTTTCAGGGAAGGTCAGAAATGACATGATTAGATGTTGGCAGTGATGCGGCTTATAGTCTGGATCTACGGATTTGTAAAAGGTTTCTGTATCATTGCGAGACAGCGTCACAGCGTCACTGTAACTATGACAACAAGTGAACACTACATCAGCTGCCTGTAACGATCACATGATTGATCCTATTCCAGATCCACCGCTGCGGACTTGTCGGGACTTATCTATTGGAAATGCTACAAGCAACAGTTGATTAAATTGTAGGGGGGTTTCCAAGTCCCAACAATTCCCACCGCCTGCTACATATTTAGGTCACAGGATTGGGTGTCCATCCATAACACACGCCTGTGCTTAACACAAGGTCATTTTGTTTGTGGGTACATCAATGTTAAATGGCCATATTCTATGTTGCCGTGATTTCTTTTAATCAATAAATAATAAACTGCATTTTGAAAAAGAAAATGCTGCATTTCTGACATTGTCATATGGGGGAATGAGCAGCCTTGGCGGAGTACTGCGCACTCTGAGTGCTTTTCTAGTTATTTTATTTTACCTTGATTACCCTTGTGTTGTCTTGTTGTTTGCCCCTTTATTGAATATCCATGCTGCTGTAACAACTTAACTTCCCTGCAGGGATTAATTAAGCCATCAAAGTCTAAGTTAAATATGGAGTTAAAGCTGGATAACAGTTAGCTTAGCATAAAGACTGGAAACGGGAAGAAATAGTTTGTCTGACAAGGACTGCTAATAAAAGACAGAGTAAGCAATTCTAATCGAATGCACCTTTTATGAAATTCAATAAATATCTGTTTTTAAGTCTGCTCGCCATCCATTCTGTCTGCACGTGTAAAAATTACTGGTGTTGGCTCAAACAACATTATTCTAGCAAACCAAAAACAACGTGCTCGTGCACAGAGCAGCGTCGAGTCAGAGGATTTTTAAAACACCACCCTCGTATTTATTGCAGTGGCTGTTTTTTTGTGCAGCAGCAGGTTGTAGATCAGGTGTGAAAGAGAATGGCAGCCACTTCTTTCCTGTCTGTTTCCAAGGTGAAATGTCAACCAAAAAGCCAGTTTAAGCCTCACCTGGCTCTGCTTCTTTGCTCATGGACACAGACCGAGACTCCCGTCCAACACCAGTGTGACGAGTAGATTTTGCTGGAAGGTTTGTCTGCACAGAAACCACAGTGGAAGGCTGCTGCAGGCGCTGGCTTTGACTTTAAAAAACGGCATCCGATAATTTCTCTGTGGTTCTCCAAGTTGGAAACAACTAACTCTTGTGAGTTTGGGATGCTGCTTGTGCACTTGCATGCTGATCAGTTGATGGCATTTATACCATTTTTGTTTTAATTCAGATGCAAGAGAGAGATGTCCATTTTCATGCCGTCTACCCCAGTTGTTCATGTTGTTGTCATGGTAATGTGCACCAATGAATTTGGTTGCAGAGCCTTTAAAATCTCCACTGAATGGAGGGGTGTGTTTATTTGGCTGCGAAGTTCAAATATCAACCAACTTTCTTGGTTCAGAATGACTTACTCCACCTTTAATGAATTATAGCCCTGTTCGTTCAATCCGTGGACTCAAGCTGAAGTGTTGAAAAGTTGCGGTGTACTGATTGTCTCACTTTAATTTTATTTTCTGGCTACATTTCTAAAAGCAGAATCTTTAACACCAATATCAACCATCCTCTGAATTCTCTACAAGTTCATATTTTCCAAAATTCTGAATTATTCATGTAACTTTCTTTCCCTAAACTCATCTCTATATTCCAGAAATTAGACATATGAAACATCTCGTAGTCAGCAGATGGACAGCAGACGCCCACTCCGTGGAGCTCAGCAGTGCTGCAGCTTGTTGGACGTCGACACGAAATCCTCTTTCAGCAGACGACGAGGCGTATTGACAGAAACTCAAGTTTTAGTCCTTTAAGACCATTTCCCCTCCTCTTATCCTCTTATTTGTTTTACTCTCACCCTCATCCTCTCACTTGACCCTCCCCTTGTTTTCTCTCTCTCCTCATCCTATCCTTCCCATCTGAATAAATAAATGCAGAGACAGGCAGAGGAAGGAAGAAAACAAAAGACAGAGAGAGAAGAAACTAGGGCACTCCAACCTGGATGCATCGTCCAAAGCAATTTGCTCAGATGGAGAGCGAGGCAGAGAGGAGGAGGAAAACAAGGAGCTTAAGAGCATCTCTGCTAAAGAGGCGATGGCTTAGAGAAAACAAGCAAAATGGACTGACAAGCTGAGGCACTGAGAGGGATGGTGAGGGAGCGAGGGGAACGAGGGGAAGGGAAAGTGTTGGTAAAATGACAAAATGGACAGAGCGAGCTTGGAGCGAGACAGAGGCAACGCTGAAAAATTGGACCGCCAAGCAACAGAGAGACTGAGACCCCCAGTTCACCTCTTTACTGAGAAACTAGATGATTCTTTAATACAGAAATACTTAGAGGAAAACCTAAAGAAAACTGCACTTCGCCTGAAAGGACTGGGGAAGATGCTCTTGTGGCTTCTATGAGATTCTTTGCAGGCACTTGGCAAATTCCCTTTAACATTTTGTTTCACAGTATGCTCTAATAATTTGTTCCTCTTTTCATTCACACAAGAAAACATTCATGCCAGTCAGAAGCAGAGTGAGGCAACATCCATGCTAATATTTTCTCATTTTAAAATGCCTATCCAGACGAGTGTTTTAGCACCGTTTCAGAAATAATCTTAGAGCATAATAACACGCCTGAAAACCCATAATACAGCCATTCATGTACTCTGAGCACCAAAGTAAACAAGAGGCAGAGGATTTGTTGCTTCATTGTAGAAGATGGTAGGAAGAGCAGCAACAACCCCCAGAGTTTTAGGCTAAAATGGAGTCAGCAGCATCTTAAGAATCATAAAACACCGCAGTAATGTGGACGCTCGGTATAAAACTAGCTGAGATTAGGAGTTTAATGGTGAAAACGTATCGTGTGGAAATAGTTTTGGCCTTCTGCAACACATTAGGCTACTGCAAGCCATACAGAAGAAAAGTTGTAGCAGTACAAAGTAGGGATGTCTCAGGAAAAAACACAAGAATTTTTAACTGAACAGTCTATTGCACATTCTATATGTACATCTGTTGTCACCTAGGAATGTGAAAAAAGCTGCAAAAAGGCCCTTTAGTTAATCAGAGTTGAATTTTAACGCTTGCTCATGGAAGTTTCTGTCATGGTGCTCCTTTACTAGCTAAACGCCAACACTACTCATAGCTTCACAACCAGGCCTAATCTACAATACTTTAAGTGTGTATTAAATAGAAGAATTGTTTTCGAGTCAACAGATAATAAATATTAAATGACTTGAATTGCATCAGGAGCACAGAAAACACATGGTTGAGACCTCTTAGTATAAAGCGATCAGCCACAACATTACAACGACGTGAGTAACATTCATCATCTCATTACAATGCAATGTTCTACTGGGAAACTTTCGGTTTTGGCATTCATGTGGATGTTTGACACATATTTTCCACTTACAGCCTACTGCAGATGAAGCAAGGTGTCCCAACCAGGACAATGAATGAGCCACAACTCTGCAAAAACTGTTCAGGAAAAGCTCGAGGAAGACGACCAAGAGTTCAAGGTGTTGACTGGCCTTCCCAAACTCCCCAAATTCCAAACCGAAAGAGGCATCTCTGAGAAGATGTATGTGTTTTTTCTTGTAAGTAATAAAAGCAAACATTGTTCTGCCTGAATGGTGTCACACCTTCATTCATTTTCGAGTTTAGCATTTTTAATATCTCTGTCTGCTGTGTCATATATGGAGAGAGAAAAATGGCGCATCAACTAACTTATAACTTCATTACAATTAGACCCGAAGCAATAAGTCATGAGATGGCAGAAAATTAATTGCCATTAATTTATCAAACAACAACACCAAACAGCTGCAGGTTTAGGCTTCAATTGTGCTGCATTTCTTTGTTTTCAATCTTTGTAAATTGAATACTTTTGGTTATTGCACTGTTGGTAAAACAAAACAAACAAAATGAAGAAAGGCCTAAGGCTCTCGAGCAAATTTCAACATTTTCTGTAATTTTTAAACCAACAATCGAACAATTAATCAAGAGATTAATCTATAATGAGAATAATCATTGGCTCCTGGCCTAATTACAAACACAAAGCATCCATCTGAGGCAGCTCAAATGAAGAGAGAAGCTGGCAGTCGGTTACTCAACCAACATGAGGCGAGTGAACAGGAACAGAGTCAGAAAATGTCTTTTGAGCCGGTCACTGAGTCACATTATCACCACGGGGCACAGCGACACACCGAACCACTGACAGCTCCAAGCAATTTGCTTGACAAAGTGGAGGGGACGGAGACAGACATCTGGGATCAGGAATGTCAACGTAAAGTTGTCAAACTTAGCGAGAGACGACAAGAAATTCTGACCTGCTGCTGCCGCTCCATCGAGGCCTCGTGAGGTGCAGCAGAAGCAGAATTGGGTGTCTCGACAATAACACGCTACACCAGATAACAAAATAAATTGTCGGTCCCAAAGCTCATTTTTATTCCTCACAGCCCATATCAGGCCATTAGCGAGCTGATACCGCGTAGTGTGATACCGGAGTGACAGCGCCTCCACAAGCCACCATCAGCTGAGCCCAAACTGATGCAAAACACCTCAAAAACACAACACATTTTTACATGCTGCTGAAAATCCCGAGCTGCACTGATGAAGAGGAGCAGAGGTCAGAACTCGATACGCAAACAGAGCATACTGTGCTGGAAGATGCTGTTAAGTGGCTTTCGACCTAATGACTTGCGTGTAGTTTTCGGGTGCTTTAGCAGAGTCAAGGTTAAAACAGTTTTTCATAAACAATTCATTAAGAGTGCAGTAAAGAGCACTATTAAACATCACACACACTCAGGGAAGCAGACAGACGAAGCCGTGAGGCCGAGTTGGGTGCAGCTCAGAGAGGAAGAGCTTTGTCCTCCTACAGACAGAGGCTGAAAGAAAAGCAAGGAGGGTCGGTGGAAAGTCAGAGGACACGTCCCCGTCACCGCCTGATGATGCAATCAGCTGGAGACGGGCAGTGAGTGATGCCGGTCTGAAATACTTGATGTTAAAAAGTGAACTGCACTAGTTAAAAAAAAAACGGAAATGGTGAAAATCAGACAGCAAAAGTGCCAGAAAAAAATGTTGGGGTATTATAAATTGTGGAATACTCTAACTATTAAAACCTGTAGAAAATAGTAATAATAAATACAAAAAAAAAAAAGCTATCTGAAATTTGAAGTAATGAGCTTTTTTTTAGCTGATTTAAATACAGTAAAATGCCGAATTACCATTCGTAAAAATACAGAATTTGATGTGGACATTATTGCCAGTTTTGGTCATCTTTTCTGGTAAATTAATACATTTTATTTTGATTTTACAAGATATTATTTAAATATTCTTATAAATAACAACAAATATCTGCAACAATGATATTTTAATATGCTTAAATACAGTAAAAAAAAGCATAATTTTACAGTTATATGTTGTAAGAGAACATATTCCCATTTATATATACAGTAAAATAATACATGTATTTTAGTTTAGCTTGTTTTTTCATGATTAACATTGTTTACAGGGGCAATCTGTAAAAAAAAAAAAAATTAAGAAAAGTCAAATTCATCATTAGTTTACATAATTTTCTTTCAAATACAGCAAATATTTGTGAGAATAATACATTTTAAGCTGAATAAATACAGTCATTTTACAGTAATGCAGTATCATTTTATGGCCACGTGTTGTAAAGAATAAACTACCTTTTAGAACACAGTTAATATTTAAATGAATGTCTTTTTTCTGTTTTTTGTTGGATGTATCTGTCATTCAACAAAACAGAAAAATTCTTGAAAATAAAAATGTAAAAATTATTCACAATTTTTCAGTGCAAAATATACATACATTTCCTTTGCAAATATGTATAAAATAAGGATTTGGAGCTGATCTAAATACATTAAAACTGTCATTTTAAAGCCGCACATTGTAAAAAACAGATTCTTTTTATAGTTAACATTTAAAGTCCTATTTTTTTCTCTGCGATTTTAACAGTTTTACAGGAACAATCTGTAAAATAACAGTAAATTATTTGAAAAGAACTGTTGAAAAACCTTTTTTTTTTCCCCAGAGTGTGTGGATATACTGCGAGAGGCTCACTTTATAAGGTACTTCATGAGAAGAGTTTCTTCAAAATCCATCAAGAATGTGACACATGAACGAATTCACAATAGAAGTCTGAAGTATAGTCGGTCTGCAATGAAATGCAGGGTGGGAGGGGAAGAAAGAAAAAAGATGAAGTGCAGAAGGGGCTGCATAATCCAGACAGGAAGATGAAATGGAGTTAAGGAGTGAAAGGATGAGACAAAAGGGAAAAGATGAAAAGATGAACTGTGGCTGGGATGGACGAGGTGAGAGGGGATGAAGACGAGATGGAAGAGGAGATTGAAAAGATGGGATAAGTGAAAAAGAGATGAACTCTGGAGGGTCAGGAGGGAGTGGAGACGGGTGGGAATAGAGTGGAGAGAAAAAGGCAAAGATGAAGCCGAGGGAGGGAGACAATGAGGGAGATGAAAACACACAGAGGAGGGTGGAGGAGAAGGAAGCGAGAAAACACAGCGACACGAGGAGAAGGAGGACGACCGGGGGGCGGCTGCTCCTCAGAGAGAGGCCATTAATAATCCATAGAGCCTTAAGTACTCCTATTGAGGGAGAAAATTGCTCCTGTGAGCCTGAAAGCAGCCACCATGCTCAGCCTCTCGCCTCCCTTTCTTCCCCCTCATTCCCTTTTTAAACATGGCGTCTTCTGTTTGCTGTGTGTTTTGTGGCACAACTTGTTATTGAGTCGCGCGGCTGCTTCAAAAGTGACAGTAAATCTCTCCAAAGGCTCCTGAACTCTGTGCAAACAACAGCGATCCGGCAGGTTCGGCTGCAAGTCGCACGGAAAGACAATAAAATCTAAATAAAACCCACAGTTATCGCTTTGCTGGTGTCAGGGTGTGTGATGACACGCGAGCAGAGATGCATCAAAGCTGCCACACCCTCCGTTTTTTCTTTGACTATATTTAGAAACACACTATTGGCTCACTGCATCATCACATCCTACGTTAATAAGTTTAATAAAAGCTTCCAGTGCCACCCACCCAGCAGGTGTATCATCCAAATGTCCTGTTAATTCCAAAATTATTCATAGACAGTCATTATTTGTTTGACCAGTAGGTTATTTCCGACTGAAAATGACATAAATAAGCGATAAACGTTGGTAGAATACAGTGTGAAAGTACTGAATGACACCTTTTTTTTTGACATTTTTAATAAAAAGGCCCAATTTGACTTTCAAGGTGAATTTTTTTGAGGGGAGTTTTTGACATTTTTCAAATGTTTTACCTTTAGAAAAGTTACAATCCTGTTTGGAAAAACAAACAAAAAAAGAATCATTTAATCTAATTATTTTTTGGAATAAACAAAAAAATCCATATATTTATAAAAATAGACTATGACATAGACATGTCAAAAAGATCAATGAGATATCCAAGATTTGAATATATATACACAACTCTAACCCAAAACTGACCCCTGAACTGGATGACTGGCTGGAGTCCAAGAAGAAGACACAAATTCTGAGCAGTTCTGGTATCAGCATCTCAATTAGACACTGAACAAGTCTGGTGTCCATGGACCAAAACCAAAGAGAAGTCCAAGAAACAACCAGTAAATCTTGTTTAGCCTTTTGCAAATGCTCCTCTGGACAAAGAAGAAAGCGTTTGTTTATCATTTCTGTTGTCTAAGAAGATGAAAATGGGGAAAAAAACAAGAACATCATCCCCATAGTCTAGTACGTCGGTGGGAATGTGAAGCTTTGCAGGCAATTTTCAGGAAACCTGGTTAAAGTAAATGCCACTGTGAGAAACATTAACATTCTGGAGGAAAATGTAAGAATTTGTGCAGAGAAATTTGGCCTTGGGCAGCGTTGGACGTTCCAACGAGACAATGAAACTTTATTCTCAGCCTCGGGAACATCAGTCGTTGGTAAAGAACATTCCTTTCTGTCCAGACCTTTCTCAGTTTCAGAGTTTTGCATACACGGCTTGTAGCAGCATCACATTATGAGAATTTGCTCCCAGATTTCCTGGCAGAATTTTGATGCCGGCTCATGTCAGTTGCCAAAACTCTAAACTGGTTCGTTAGTCAATCAGCATTCTGGCTTCCTCTCCAGAGTTTGGCCCATTTCTGCCTCTTTTTCATCCTCCTTTCCTCTCGCACTGCTTTCTCCCTTATTGTTTCATTGTCTCTCTATTTCATCACGCAGACAAACGGGCCAAAGAGAAACAAAAGTAAGGACAAGAACAATGGGCCAGGATTAAGATAAACGATGGAGATGAACAGATTTTTAAGTGAAGTTCAAAAGAAAACGTTTTTGAGAAAATTATAAGATTTTTTTTTACATGAGATCATATAATAAAATACAATCTCATTATATAACTATATTGATTTGTAATTTAATTATTTTTATGCATGTAAATAGTCTTTATTAAACATTAAAAAACATGAAAATAGACATTATGTAGAATTAAAGCTAGAAACTGTGTTTAATTGTGAAAACTGACAGATTTTTATTACTTGTCTTTCCTCTCGCATTGATTTCTCTCTTATTATTTCATTGTCTCTCTATTTCATCGCACAGACAAGCGGGCTGAAGGGTCTGGGAAAAACAAAAGTAGAAAGACAAGAACAATGGACCAGGATTAAGATAAACAACGGAGACAAATGGGAAAAATACAGAAGAGAGAAGAAGGAGGTGAGAGGAAATCTAAGGACAATCTCTGCAAATGGCGCAAAAAATAAAACGCATATTAGTTTCCTCAGTGTCGAAAATTAAACTCTGGACAGGTTGTTGTTGTGTTTTAATGTCAGCTAATGCTAGGCATGTGTCACGCCTTGTGTCAGGCAAAAACAACAAAAAATACACTTGAAAACACGACAATTTTGAGTTTTATGGTGATTTTATAGAGGCTTTTTTTTTTTTTAACAGTTTTTAGTCGTAAAAGTCTCACTGTGTCAACATGTCGTGCTGCTTGTCCGGGGAGTTTAAATTCCAGGTGTGTTTGGAATAAAAGAAAAGTTGTCAGCATTGAAAACAAGGCGCTCCACCCAAATCTACAACTAAACAATCAGAGGATTGGTAACCGTCAGCTGGACTGACAGGTTCAGAGACGAAATCAAGAAAGTGACGGAAACCAGCTCGGTGCTGCAACGCTGGATTTCCGTCCTTATTATAATTCACATAAAGGCCAAGAGACGAATCCAGACAGAGAACACGGAGGAAAGATTCACGTAAAGTCATCGCTCTGCATGTCTCCGACTGGTGACTGTGATGAATTAATAAAACCACTGACCGACCGACAGACGGAGACAGAAGAGAGAAGACAGATAGAGCCAAAGACGAGAAAATTAATGAGTGAGATGACAGGGAGGAGACGGGGGTAAAAAAGGAGAGGAAGGGTGAAAATGAAAGTGGAAAGGAAGAGCACAGGGCCGGCAGACGGAAGACAGAGAGATAAAACCCATGGGAAGAGGAAATTAATGAGGGAAGAGGGGAGAAAGATGTGGAGGAGGAAGTGGAGGAAGAGAAAAGGGCTGAGAGTGAGAGAATCGATGGAACAAAAAGGTGGAGAAACAAAGGCTGTGGAGAGAGAAATGTGAGGAGAAGAGGGGACTAAAATGGGTCAAAAGGCAGAAAGATTCTCTGGGAGGAGGAGCAAGAGATGGAGATGGAGAAAAAGAGGAAGTGGATGTGAAAAAAAGAGAAGAATGGCAACAACAATGAGGAGGAACAGAGTCAAGGTTCAGGCGTTGCCCCAGGCGACGCCATTGTCTGTGTGAGGCTGAACGCTGACAGTCGAAACTCAAGAAGAGTTTCCTTCCTCCAGCTGGACTCCCTCCATCCTTCATCCATCCATCCTTCCATCCTTCCATCCTCCATCCTTCTCTCCCCTCATCCATCTCCCCTCCATTCTTCCATCCTCCACCCCTCCATCCTTCAGCCATCCATCCACCTTTTATCCTTTCACTCTCCATCCTTTCACCCTCCATTCTTCTCCCATTCATCCTTACACCTTCTACCCTCCATCCATCACCTCCAACGCTATCATCACATCTACATTTTTGAAGAAACCCACTGACTATCATAAAAGGGACATTTTGCATTGGTTTGTGGCGCCCCAGCTGCAGGTACATGACTGTTTGCTGCTATTTCATAGCGTGAATCTGCAAGGCGAACTGAATCTTTACATATAGTTTCAGTTTAAGAAAGAGAAAATGTCCTGGTACATTCCTGTGCTGTCAGGTGTGTTCTGTATGCGACTTCTCAGGTAGGATGACTGTCTCATCAGATGAGCCTCTCACAGATTTGAGTCTTAAACGTTTCGGAGTCGTGTCAGCCGCCGGAGCCATTTCTGACAACCTCGAGTCAAACCCCCAGGCCTGGAGGTTCTGCTCAAACTAAATCACTACTTCTTTTTGTTTTCAAAGAAAAGTAAGTCGAGCAGAACAATTTTCAGTTCTCTGAGTAGTAACCATTAAAAGTTCAATATTTTTCTTCCAAAGCGGGTAATGGAGCTCTTTTACCAACCCGATCGTTTCAAAACATGAGCCGGACTGGCTGCTCAGACTGCAGCTGCCACGTGTTAGAATAATAATACGAGGGACTTTAAAAACAAAAAAAAACACCCATGAGGACGAGTGTGAGACGCCAAACGCTGCACTGAGGGTTGTATTGTTGGGAAAGAGGATTTTACTGCCGCGACAAGAAAAAAGTTGAGTTTAATCTTGACAATCATGAGGTTCAAAGTAGAAATTCGACATTTGAGTGATTTATCTGGACTGTGGGTTTGTGTGCAGCTCTTTCCTGGATGTCCCTGCATTGTATTCTGGCAAAAATGGAGTTTTCAGCCGGAGTTTTCTACATTAGCAAAGCCTGCTTCATCATAGGGCCTCCAGCGAATGCATGGAGGGGGCGGCATGTTTTATCCTGGGCTAATGTGAGCCTGAACAAGGCCTTGTGGTAAAATATTCAAATGCATGGCTTTAGGAGGTCAGCTTAGCGAGATCGCTTTTTATTATTTCATCAAATTCCCACATTGCATCCTCATATCTGTGACCAACGGCTGGCAGGATCCAACATCATATTTTCACTCCTGTCGATAGACTTTGCAGACTTCTCATCTCAAAGAATAATCATCTTCATCGTGCACATGAATTCAGCGTCACTGACCTACATTTCTGCCGGTGGGTTAAATACATATTGCACCATCCGCTGCCAGTCTTTTTTTCTAATCTGTCTCCTTCTGCATCGACTCTGGGCCAAGTTGTGACTCAGCAGCTTTAAGTCAGGAAACAAACTGGAAGTTAACCAGGCGTGAAAAGGCCAACCGTTTACTTGACCTCCAACTCCCACGGATTTTCTAATTGTGTTCCTGGTCAGCAGCACATTCAGACGTGTTTGATATAATTGTTTACTCTCTGACTCGTCTGTGCCACGGTCTGATCGGTATTTTAACTGGCATTAATGCACGCCATGTGTTCCAGCTTCAGCCAGGACGTCGGCCAACACGCAGTTTAGAAGCCCAGATAAATGTTGACATTAAACTTCCAATAAAACAGCGTCTCAACTATGAACTCAGAAAACCCCATGGAGTTGTTTTGTATATGTAAACTGAATAATTTGATGCAATTTCACAGATTTTCCCTGTTTTGGTAAATTACAGATACTTTAAAAACCATCACTATACATGTAAACTGCAAAAGAAACAGACCAAATAAGATCCACATCAAAAATCTGTAGTTGTACAAATGATAATTCATTCTTTCCCCATGTTTGATCAAACCAATTACTGTTTTTTAACTGTATTTTAAACAGCAAACACCGCACATATTGCTCACAACTAATATCTGCATAGTTACAAATAGTAATTCATTGGCTTAAAATGTGTGACCAAAAAATAAAAGTTAAAATTTTTTTTAACAGATATCTGCCCTTTTTTCATCATTAACAAAATAGTATTATATATATATATATATATATATATATATATATATATATATAAAATAGCATATCTTTTACATTATTTTCTGACAAATTTCAAATTTTACATGCTATGAAAAAATAAGAGTAGATTCATGCATTTTAAAACTGTGTAATTGGTTTTACAGCAGTATTTTTGACATTTTTTTTTGACAAGACGTTTAAAAAAATGTTCACAGGTGGTGGTGGTGGTGGGGGGGGATTCCCAAACAGCGGACGTCTTCAGCATCTTGTCTTGTGTTTATGTAATGAAGTGAAGCGTGACGTCAGAGCCGGCAGCCACCCGGCCATTCGGGTGGTGTTTACAAACCCAAATGGAGGAGCTGAAATGAGCCGAAGAACACGGCGGAATGAGCCGAAGTGGGCCGAAGGTGAAGGGAACGAATATCCGGGATATTCGGGTCCAGCCCTAATAATGTCCGCAACCAAAATCTGAATAGTTCCACAGTTTTAATAAGTTTAAATCAGCAAAAAATTTACTAGTGTTATGGAATTCCATCACTGTCTAAAATTAAGTGTAGATATTGCAATTTGAAACTGAATTATTAATTTTACAGCAGTATATTTGACATTTTTTGCAGGTTTTTTTCACAGATCTTTTTACAGTGTGCAAACATATGTGATCCATGCAACTGATGAATATTTTTGTTGCTATTTTTAGAAAATAATGTATGAAACTCATTCAATACATTTTCAATTTGGAGCTTCATCGATGCAAATAAGAAAAAAATAATAATTCTGAGACCTGACAAAGTTTATAGGCAAGCAGAAGGAGTTGCAGTCTTTTTTATTGTGTCCCTGCTGTAATAAAATGCTTCACCATTTCACTGTTTCATTTCTTACCAATAAAGACAGAAATGTCAAGTCAGATGTATTTCACAACCTGAAAAAAAATGAAGTGTACAGTGCATCCAATAAGCTGCTGAATGCCACATTAGCACCCTGCTACACGGCTTCAGCCATTCACAGGAAATAACGTCTCTAATGGTGCCAGCGGATCATCAACCCACCGAGCTGCACAGCTTCATGCTGACATTAACAACTGCAGCCACCAAACAGACACACAGTTTAGGAAACAATACTAATCTGAGAATGTCGTCGCGTCATGTTGCCAACTCAAATCGACTCTTCAGGTCTCCTGTCTTTATTCTCCCCCTCAATCACTTCCACAGCCCTCCCCCTTTTCCCCTGCAGCTTCCAGAAAAACAACAAAAAAAGGAAAAACAACACTGGCACCGGTCGCTGCCAAGCTCACATCCAGCCATGACAAACACAGCGATGCCGAGCACATGGCAAGGCAAGCAGGCGAAAGAAAACTACAGAGGAAACTGTGGGAATAAGAAAGATGGAGGCCTGTGCAGGGTGAATGGAGAGGCTGAGGGGGAGGGCGGGTGAGGTCCTTCTCCCTCGCCCTCCCCTCATATCAATCCCCTCTAAAACATGCACCGATGCTCTCCACACACAGCAGCAATGTGCAGCCGCACGATAAAGCGGCTCGGCGGGATGGACAAGCTGCACACACAGAGAGCAAACTCACACACATCCACCGATACGTATCTGTTTATCTTTACACGCTGTTTTCATTCTGCAAGTCACTGCTCTCCTCCCCCTCCTCACCATCCTCCCCCTCTCTGCTCTGCTCTCGTCGGCCTTCCGTCCTCTACACTCTGGAGATCCTGGATCGGCGCTCGCCGGCGACTCCAGAGGCATGATGGGAGTTCTGGTTGAGCTCTCAGCACCCTGATGATCTGACCGCGACGTCATCGTGTTCTTTTCAAAAGTCTCTCAGCATTTTCAATTTCAGCCAAGAATGTGCATAAAAGATACATCAGCTCCTTTTCCCATTTGCCTACGAGCTCAGGAGACCCGGTCACACATGAATTACCATCAGCTGCCGCCCACATCCACTCGCTAATCCACTCCGTGCGCATGCCTGACCCACATGTGACCCGCCGTGACCCCTATTTGCTTTATATCGTCGTCTCGCGCTTTTAAATCTTCCAGACCGACTCCGAAAAGCAGACCCGGCTCCCATAAATCCTCCCTGAAAAGGACCAAATGTCAATGAATTGCTACTTGAGAGTGTATGAAGGGGTCGCCCACGCCGAATCGCTCAACTAAATAGCGACAGAGAGACGGAGCTCCATCACAGCCCACGACCGACCTCGCTGATGAAGTGCGAGTTGCGTCGTCGCTGCTCAGCGCCGCCGAGGTGAAGCGAGAGGAAAATGGCAGCCGAGCGAGGTAAGAAGTGTACAGTGTCACGAGGCATTTTTCACCAACGAGACCCCTCCGCCCGAGACAAGTCTCGTGATTTGATGTAGTGCAGCGCCACAGAAACCCCTACGCAGTCTCCCTGCCGCTGGTTGGATTCATCCATCATTCCCTAAAACAGTGAGGAACACCATTGTGGAGCAGCCTCAGGTGCCACAGACGCAGCCAGGTAGCATTTTTCAAGAGGCACTTGGTGGTTAAAATGGCTGTTAGAAACATGCAAGTCTGAAATGACAGAAGCATCTTGTGTCTCACATGTTTTAGCCGCTGTTTGTAGCAGGTTTGGCGGAGAAAAAAGTCTGCATTTTTGCGATATGCATGCCGTATTTTGACATAATTGGTGATTTTTTGTTGCAAATTTGCAATGACAAAGAAGTCTTATTTTATTCCATACTACAGCTTACTAGCCAATGTAAAAACAATACCTAAATTTTCGCTTTTCGGCATTGCTCTGTTTGACTCACACTCCAGGAGTTATAAACCAAATTTCAGAATTAGGTTGCACATCTATTCCTGTCTCTAATCTTATACAAGGTTTGTTGAATGTTGGCAGAATTTTGGTTACAGTGGTGATTAGAAACATACAAACTGCTACTGACTCTGAAACGACAGAAACATCTTGTGTCTCACATATTTAGCCGCTGTTTGTAGCAGGTTTGGTGAAGAAAAAGTCTGCATTTCTGCTATTTGCACGCTGTATTTAGAGATGATCGTCTATTTTTGTTGCAAGTTTGCAATGACAAAGAATGAGAATACGATAAAATTTTTGATTGAAAAAGTCAACACATAGCTAAATCTGACTGGCAAAATTTCAAAAAATACCTATATTTTTACTTTGTGACTCTCATACCGGAGTTTTTACATCCTAATAGATTTTGAAATCGTGTTGCACATGAGGAAAAACGGCACAGATATTCTTGTCTCTAATGTCAAACACACAATAAAATATGTTGCATGTTTGTTGAACTTTAATTAAAATGACAATTAGAAACATATAAACTGTAACAGAGTCGTAACAACAGAAAAATCTTGTGTCTCACATGTTTTAGCAACTATTTGCAGCAGGTTTTAGTTGGAAAAGTCAACATGTAGCTAATTCTGACTAGCTAAATTTAAAAAAAAAAAAAACAAAACATTTTTGCTTTTTCTTTGACCAGGCTCACTTTACAGGAATTATGTTCCTAACAGATTTTGAAATTGGGTTGCACGTGAGGAAAAACTGCACAGGTGTCTCTAATCTCAGACATGCACACACTACAAGACGTGAAAATAATTATGCATGATGTGAGAATATTTATGAGATTATCGTGGCAAACGGAGCAATGTGGGAGCAGAGCAGGGAAACAGATGGAAACAGACTGGAGACAGTGGTGCAACAACTAGCTACTAAAAAGACTCTGCAGTCAGAAAAAAAAGAGACAATTTTGCATTAGATGGGGTCAGCACAAGTTGTCTATTTTTCAAAGAGAACAGTTTTAACATCCCCAATGTGACCCTGATGAGTCTGAAAGCTATTTGTGAGGTTTGAACCTGGATCTGTAAACTCCTCACAATACCAAATAATATAAATTGTAAATTAGCGTACATCAAGATCTTGGAATAGATTTCTTTCGGGAAAAATTAGCCTGAAACTCTCGCAGTATGAGCTGGACTACAAAGACCACAGGCCCAGCTTCCATTTCGTCTTGTCGAGATGCATCCTGCTTCTTTAAAACCCAAAGGGAAGGGAAGGTCACATCTTTAAGCACGTGATGCTACAACATGCTAAATCCACGTCATTATCAGCCGCCTGTAAATGTCAGCGCAGGCTTTATGATCACACATGAATAGTGCGATACATACAGGATATATATATATATGGAGATAATCCAGCTGTAGACAGACTGTACTCTAAGGAGGATTAAAATATATACAGAAGGGATCATATTAAGCTTTTAAAAGTCTGAATGTCATGTAAACACTGACCTTTATTCTATTGATAAAAACCAGCAGGGTTTCGCTTAAAACAGCGTTGGAGGAGCCAAACTGCACAAAGAACTTCCAACAGTAGGAGACTAAAAACGCAGCAGGAAGTTCTTTGAATTCTGCAGCATGACCACACGGATCAGACAACAGAGAATGTTGTTGTAGCTCCACAGCAGCATCGCCGTCATTTGATGACAGTGAAGTCACAGTATGCAGCTGTTGTTTACCGTATTTTCATTTCAATGCCTCGTCCTTATAGTTAGAAAGATGCTCAGTTAGAATTAGTGACAAAAAGCAAATTGTTGCTGCAGAGAACAATGTCATATTTTAAGGCTACACTGTAAAAAAAAGCACTTTTAAAGTTATCTCGGAATTTTTATAACTCTTACTTCATTTTTTTACAGTGCACGACCATAACATTTTACACTTATTTTACTGTATTTAAATCAGAAAAAAATATAGTTTTTGTATTATATGTCTCAAATATCTAAAGGAAAAAAGTGTGTCTTAAAGAAAATTTATATATATATAATAAATAATAAGTAATTTTTATTTTCCAGATGATCGCTGTTTTATTGATCACAGATTGTCTGGTAAAATCACCCAAAAAGTGTTCAGTATTTTAACTGCCTGCTCTAATAAAAACAACAAACAAACAAGAATGGACAAAGTTGTACACAACGTCCATATCCAAAATCTGAATTTGTACAAATTCATTCTTTTACAATGTGTTACTGGATTTAAATCATGCAAAAATAAAATTTTACAGATATTTGCTGCTTGCTTCACAGTTTTTGAACATCACTGTTTTTTTATGTAATTTTTCTGATGTCCTTGTTGTCAGATTTCCATCTTTTTTTTTTTTTTACAGTGTACAGTTTGACACAGCCTTGCCAGTAACCAAACCAAATGCAGAATTTTAAATGACCAACTTTGTAGATGCTGAGTCCTGCTCTTTCTTCCATAACGACACTGGATGATTAAGGAAGAAAATATAATGAGTGAATTTGCAGATGTGAGCTACCAATGACGAGTTTAATGCTACTTGTATGCAGAATATTGTTCACTAAAATACTTTGGGTTCAGCTGTTCTTGTCTGAACATTTTGTCAAGAAAAAAAAATCAAAGTTGCACTCTTTCAGTCCAAGTTAATTTAAGAAGTTTACGGCCAAAATGAATCGTCGTTTTCAATCATTCCTGTTGGTAATATGGTGCAGTTTGGATGAATCAAACTAAGGCTGAATTCATCACTCTTAAGAGGCAAAAACTAAATGGAACATGACCACAAACTGTTCATGAATGGGTAAATACCGGCTATTCATTCGCCTCGGAGGCCGATTGTTTCCTAGTTAGTATCTTGACGTGGCAGCAGTTCCTCTACAAAGAGAAAGGTTATGACTCATAATCATGTTTGTCCTTCATTGTGGCACCGGCAGGAACAACTCTACTGGGTGTTTATAATCTGCTGGCGGGAAGAAAAGGTCAGAAACATAGAGGCCTCGAAATGCAAAGCAGAAACAATCGGAGTGGAGTAACGAAGGATTCCTCGCTGACACAAAGCTCAGAGAAGCATTTAGCCTTGGCTAGCCACCGTTGAGCCACGCCATTATTACTGTCCTTACTTCCATTCATTGCAGAGGCAATTCAAATATCATTCACGTCTTTCTCCGTCTCCGTTTCTATCTGTCCTTACTATTACCTCGTGTTTTTTAGTTCTGAGATGTTTTCTGTGCTCCGCGGTGAATAAAAAAGTAGTTCAGCTTCCTGGCCAAAAGAACTAGACTTAGCGTGAACAATGAACTGTTGTGGTAGAACTTGTCGCTACAAGGAATCATCATTTCATTGTTAATAGCTGTTGCCTCGTCGCCGACAACACGACAGAACAACAATAATGGCATGCAGGCAGCAAAGCTGGGGGATGTGTGTGTGTGTTGGTGTGTGAGCTACTCTAGATTCTATATTAAGCAAGTCCCCTATTGACGGCTCAGTGCAGAAATGTCGCTCACACTAAATTGAGAAACGGCAAAGCTTTTTAGCTGTGTGTGTGTGTGTGTGTGTGTGTGTGTGTGTGTGTGTGTGTGTGTGTGTGTGTGTGTGTGTGTGTGTGTGTGTGTGTGTGTGTGTGTGTGTGTGTGTGTGTGTGTGTGTGTGTGTTACAGTTTTGCCATTAGCAT
Organism: Acanthochromis polyacanthus; assembly: GCF_021347895.1. NCBI lineage: Eukaryota > Metazoa > Chordata > Actinopteri > Pomacentridae > Acanthochromis > Acanthochromis polyacanthus. The sequence continues at coordinate 8,940,808 of NC_067123.1, forward strand.
GTGTGTGGATGCAATGATGCACAAACCCCATTTCTGGTTAAAGCTTCTTTACGTTTCTCCCCTTTTTTTTGGCTTCTTTGACCTTCCTTTTCGATTTGCGTTTCTCTTTACTTTCTCACATTGGTATGTTTTCCACTGCAGGAACCGTTTTAAGGCAGTCTGAACCTTTTAGGAAGCTCCAGCTGCAAGAATTGACCCAGTAGAACCACTTTAAGGACCATATTCGGGGAAGAAAAAAGTACAGAATGCAGGACAGCTACTTCTGAGCAACCCAGAAAAGGTGTGGTGTTCAACGCTGATTAGTTAAAGACAACAACCGCCATTTTTCTGTCTTTTTCATGTCTTCACTGAGCGCTAACTTTTCCACTTACCCCCACTAACACCATGAATTACCCATAGAGGCAAATATCACCAACACTCGATTCCTCCAACTTAGCCTCCACAAAATAACATTCCTATATCAGTAAACCTACATTTTCAATTGGGTTTTGAGGGATTTTTTTTGCCGAGTTACGTTTGTAATGTATCACAATCATTTCATATCAACATATTTATTGCATCTCAGCCAACCAATCACATGTTAGACAGGACGAGGTGGGGCTCGTGACCTTTGCAACCCAGAAAATGGGAGAAGATTCAAACATGTAGTCAAAATGTCACAGTTTAACACAAACTGTGACATTTTTATGAGTAATTTTGGTGCCTCAACTACCAACCAAGCTTCTAACATGTAAAACTATAATATTTTCCAAAATCCATCCAAAAAACAAGTGACAAAATGAACATGAACAATGACAGAAAATGAAACTTAGGTCTGAGAATATGGTTTTCTAGGTTAAAGTTCAGTTACAGATGGTTGGTAATTTTATTGCAGCCACAGAGAGAGAGGCTAATCTGAGATTGTCAGTTTTTATCATTCAGTTTTGTGGGATATGAGCATGAAGCACTTCTACCACTAAAACAGGACGAATAATACACGTACACTACCATTCAAAAGTTTGGGGTCAACCAGGCAATTTCATGTTTTCTGTGAAAACTCACATTTTTATGCATGTGCTAACATAACTGCACAAGCTTTTTCTAATCCAAATATTCCATTAAAAATCTGCCGTTTCCAGCTAGAATAGTCATTTACCACATTAAAATTGTCTAGACTGGATTTCTAATTCATTTAATCTTATCTTCATTGAAAAACAAAAGTGTTTCTTTAAAAAATAAGGACATTTCTAAGTGACCCCAAACTTTTGAACGGTAGTGTATATAAAGAAGCAAGGAGGTTATTTTTCCATATGTGGAGCCAGTTTAGTAGAAAATTTAGTTACAGCTGCAGTCAACAACCCTTTTATGGGTCGGTTTCAAGCAAGATAGTTTTCTATGATCTGGTCACCGTGCACATAAGAAATAATAATCATTTGTTCTTATTACTGAATATGTATTTTTTTCTTTTCTTTTAGGATCCTGTCTCTCCCTCTTTTCAAAGAAGCTCTTCAGAGACATTTGTCTTTTGTTAATTTTGGCAAGAGTTAGACTGACAGCTTCATTAAACGAGTCAGTGCAGGAAACATGCAGGGATGGAAGTGACAGGAAGAAAATCGAGCAACTCTTCAAAATAAAGCCCCCTGGTCCGGTACCAATTCACAGCCCAATGATAGGAGAGTTCCAGGACGTATAAATCATGTGTGTTCTCTGTATGTTACACAGCTAGCATTCAATAAACCAGCTAAACAAGTGTATTTTGGAATTACGCATTCACACAATTTGACTGTAAACATTGTCAGACAGCTAAATAGAATAACAGCGGGATCATTTTTGCAGTACAGGAGAGTCTCGACTTACGCTGGAATTCCGTTCCTACGGTGAAATATAATGCGATTTCCAGCAAAAGTCGGAACTCACATATGTACATAAATGCCTATGAATTCACCTTTGTTAACACTGTGGTAAAGTCATAATATAGGACATAAAAACACTGTATGGTAAAAATAAATTTAAAAAAAAAAAAAAGAGTGTAGCATAATCCAATGTGACGCACAACTGGCGAATGTAAACAGAGCCATCTTCCTCGTAGAGTGCCGTGTAACGATGCATTTGCGATGCTACGCTCACCTTCTAGTTCCCGTGAGGAATCCGTTTCAATGTCGCAAACACTGTACATCAGAATGACAGAATAAGACTTTCTTAATAAGTTTATGGGCGATGGCGACATAACCACAAAATGTTGTAGGTGAAGGACGTCGTAAACCGAGGACTTACAAGATTGCGGTAGCCCAATCGAAATTTATAAACACAACTGAGTCAAATTTTTTGGAAAGGAGTTTCATAGGCACATCGGAGAGCACAAAAACTCTTAATTAATGGAGTTTCAGTTGACTCATATACATACAAGAACCCTTTGATGTGCAGTGTGAGTCAGGAGATACCCATTTTCCACTGGATGTGGGTCACTTTTGAACTATGTTGCGCATCAAAGGGTTAAAGTCCTGCAAACACTGTTACACCGAGGCCCTGCAGTTAAAAACCTCCTATTGTTATCTATCCACTCCCAACCTCTCCATCTCCTCCACCCCATTTCTAGCTGAATACCTCCATTTTTCTTCTCCTCTGGACTTTTCGTCCTCATTTTAGCCATTTTATTGCCCCCACCACCACCACCCCACCCCTCTCTTCTTCTATTCATTCCTGTTCTCTTTATTCTCCCATTACTGCACTCTCTTATCACGGCTCATGATGAATGGCTCTTCTTTGACCTGTCACCACTTCCCAGCCAGTGTCTGAGTGTGTGTCTGTGTGTGCAGTCTTGTGCGTCTCATTCATTGCAGATGCGTGTTCAGATCCACGTGAGCGTTTCCGCGCTCGTCCATGTGCGTCCGTCGCCGACCCTCCTGACCCTCCGCTATCTCCACCGGCGCCGACTCAGGTTCCAGGCGACAATTAAATCTCCGCCCCAGAGGGCAGTCATCTGGCAGAAAACAAACGCACCTGCGACAGCCGGGGCTCTGCGGAGGAATGACATATGCGCCCACCTGTCAGCCGGGCCTGGCAGGGTGTGATATCGTGGGCAGCGCCGCCTGTCCATTACGTCCCAACACGCCTCCGAGCCACCGTGAGTTCTGGCGTCTCTTCCAGGGTTTATCTAGCAGGAGATTTGCTCAAATGAAAAGCAAATTGATGTCTTAGTTATTTACCTTGAATTATTTATCCGTGATGGCTCCACAAAGAACTGGAGGCGCATCTTTGTTCATTTTCCGCCAAGCTTTCCTTATTTAATCAGACCTCCCGTTCGCACACCTGTACGCTGCCGTTTCACCCACCGCTTCCTTCCTCCAGCTGCAGAGAGTTGAGTGCTTTGCTCAAAGGTAATTTGACGGTAATTGGCGAGGGCACGCTTTTGTCAAACTGCCAGTGCCTTTTAAACATTCAAGTCAATTAGAATCGGCTGGAAGGTGGATGGAAAGCCTCGGGTTTATTCACACTCAGAGCCCGGTGGCGCTTAATGCAAAGGAAAGCACTCTGCACATTTCACAACACTTTCATTTTTTTTGGGACCTCAGGGTGTCAGCTGCCTTGTGGCCAGTCATAACAAATAGTGTTTCGCACTCTAACAGGCAGCTGACACATTCAAACCGAAGTGGAAAAAAGTGGGAAATGGACGTGTCAGTGGGGTGTAAGTGCTGCTGTGGCTGCTGCATCATTTTAAATCACTTAAATGGTCAGTTCCAGTGGATTTCATTATGAATTTATCAGCCATCTGTTAGATATCAGAGGGGAGTAGTATGAAGATTAATGGTTAGCAGGAAATTTGAGCCTAAAGCACGAGTTTTTAATGCCAGGAAGGTGGTTTTTAACCTGCTAGATCACCATGGTAACTGATGCTGCACAACTAACCTGTCCCAGCTGTAAAAAGCATCTTTCTTACACTGAATATTTACCCGACTATTCTCCGAGCGACAGAGATTCTCCGCTGAGGTTTTATCTGCAAAACTGTTGAACCAAGCATTAGTAATTCCACTGGATGAAGCGGTGCAGCTACAGCGGGGAAACCTTAAGCGTTGCATTATCACAGCATCTAGATTCATTCAGTTGGCAACACAGAAAACGCATAAAGATGTTTTTATACTTGGTCCTGATTTTCTGTCAAGACCGAACAGAACACACATTAGCATTTTGACATTCATCAGATAGTATTCAATCTATAACATTGATTGGGTCACAAGTGGCTTCCTTCATTGTGGGACCTAAATGTGCTTCTTCAATGTCATGTTTAAATGCATGATCTTTAATATTTCAGAGCTCTAATGTGCAGCTGTCATGTTAGAAACAAGCCGAGAGTCACTGAGTGGAAAAAATTAATATATTAACTCACACCGCTGACAGTTTTCTACTGGCGTTCCTCTCTTGCATCATTTGCAGCAACAGTGCTTTTTTAAACCATAGTAAATGTTTATATTCTGCACGGCACAGTTTGAAAATGAACTCCATTTCGTGCCGAAAAAGACTTTATGCTACATTTTATGCTGCTCAAGAGTCTGATTTAGAAACCTAGTTAGCAACAAAACTTGGCAATCACCATGGTGATACCTATTTTCTTTGACTGGGATTTTAGGTTTTAGTTTATCCAGTTAATGCAAAGAAATTCTGGTTATGTTGAACCTGCTTCATAGAACTCTGCTCTGCTTACACCTGAACTGGTGCCGACAGAAAACATTCAGACTGAGTGCCAGTAGCAGTGATATCTGATTCCTTTGGTAGAAAGTACCTCCAATGAGAAGTGTTAATAGCAGACTTTTTACTGATGTTTTCTTTGTTTTAATATTTTCTCTATTTTAATGCCTTGTGAAAGACTTTGTAACCCAAGTTTTGAGAGGTCCTACAGAAATAAACTTTATATTATTACTCGCCCAAGGAACGCGTACGTTTGTCCTTCCATCTGTCTGTCTGACTATTAGCAGCATTACTCAAAAACGGACGAACGGATATGGATGAAATTTTCAGGGAAAGTCAGAAAGCTGATTAGATTTTGGTAGTGACGCAGCTTATAGTCTAGATCCACAGATTTGCTAAAGGTTTCTGTAACCATGATAACAAGTGAACACTACTTTAGCTGCCTGCTGACGATCACATGATTGCGATCCTACTACAATTTTACCGCTGCCGACTTATCGGGACTTATCCGTCGGAAATCATAAAAGAAACATTTGATTAAATTGTGGGGGTGCTTCCGAGTTCCATCCATTAATGCGAGTGTTATATAAGAAAACTCGACTCCGCTTTTGGAAGATCAACATTTTCATACGTTGCAATGAACCAATGGAACAAATTACCCACGGAGCTTTTGAAATGTACACATTTCAGTGAGTTTTCACGCTTGCTGAAGCGATGGTTGCTCTTGGGTCAATCTTGTACCCATTAATGATGATTTTGAAAGTGCTTTGGTGGTCATATCTTTTGTAGAGTCGTTGGACTTTAATTTTATGAGTTTCTGTGTGTTTAATGTTGGGAAATGTTTATTTGTTATGCTCATGTATGTTGATGTATGTCCTTGCCTGCTCTGGGACTACAGGTGGAAATTAGCATTTGTGCTATAACCTGGCATAATGCATCTCTCCCTTCGGGGTTAATGTTTATTTGTGCAATGTCCCATGGATCAAATAAATAAAAGAAAGAAAGAAAGAACGCCACCCGCTACATATTTAGGTCACATGATTCGGTATCCGTATATAACGTACACATGCATAACACACACCTGCACTCAACATAAGCTCATTTTGTTTGTGGGTACATCTACATTGAATGGACACATTCTATCTTGCTGTAATTTCTGATTGTGAATAACTAATAAACAAATGCAGCATTTTTATTTTTTTAAAAATGCTGCATTTCTGACAATGGCATGCAGGGAATGAACAGCCTTGGTGGAGTATTGCGCTCTCTTGAGTGCTTTTCTTGTTATTGTTATTACAATATTAATGGGGATTATTTCTGGAAAAAAGTAGTTGGTCTTTCATGTTTGTCATATTTTGATGAGATTTTTCAATTCAGTTCTTAAATTTTGTAGATATTAAAGTTTATTTCACTATCGATGCATCGAAATAAAGGAAAGAAAATGTTAAATAAATCGAAATTAACCGCCCAGATATAACTGAAGGTAAGTCAGAAAAGAGTTCTTTGTCATTTATGAGAATTTACCCTTTATAGAAGATACAGACTGTGTTTTATGAGTTGTTTTTTACTCAGTGGTGGAAACAAACTGTGTGTTTAGGAGCTGCAGTATGAAAACAATACGTCTGTCACGTTATGTTCAAATTATAACAGCTGTTAATCTCGTTATCTTTGTGTCAGAGCTACAAAAAACCTTCCGGTTGAACACAGCTTCAGTTACTGGATCAGAAATAAACAGCATCTGTCGATTCTTTATGTTCTGAGTCCCTTTTCACAAAGTTAATTCCCACTGTGAATACTTAATATCACATTACTACAGTAACACAGATGGCTGGTGGCTGCAGGTGTGAATGTGTTAAATGTAGTTTCAGTCAAGATCGGAAAAACCACCCAAGTTCAATCAAGCTTTGCCGACTAAATAAAGGTCAGCGTGTATTTTATATGATAATTTGTCCATTTAAAAAGCCCCAACACTTAATTAGCACAGCACCTTCAGAGCTTTTGCAATTTGCTCTTTGGGGTGGCGGCTCTTTAATTTTTGCTTCTGCTCTCATATGGACAAACAAGCTTTTGTGTGACATTTCCCGATTTCCGAGCACTCCGTAATTAGGTTTATTGTGAGATTTGGGCTGGTATAAGTACGCCGCTGCATTCAGAGTAATGAGAATCACTGCCTTAACACACACAACCTTCAGCGCACTTAGAGCACCGCCGGCCCTGTCTCGCCTCTATGGAAATCAATTGAGCATGGCTTGATACTATTTAGAAAAGCAGATGGCATGTCTAAATGCTAAGCAGGAACTAATTTGTTCATTTCATACCAACAATGTCAACAGCATATTACCCATTATGTCATTCATATTCACACAGCCAGTGCACTGGGCCTGCAGAGTACAATATGGAGCCAACCTAAAGACCCGCACAAGCAATTACATCTGTGCCAGGAATAAAGATGGCGACAAATTGAAACGTGGGTAATGAGATCAGGTAAAAAGAGCAGTTTTATAGAGAAAAATCATAAATACTGCTGAAGATCTGAAGGTCAGAGGAGCAGAAATGCGACCACTTCCAGCCAGCCAGCAGCGATGTGTTGATTTGCAAGTCAAACAACAGCTGGTCTTTGGACATTATGAACTACGCTAATGTGGCTTTTAAGACTATTTGGCGCGCCTGACATTTGCAATAGTTGTTTGTCTAATCAGGGGACGTCTGATGAGCTCAACATACAAGCATGGAGCAGCTCTGGATGAGCGGCAGTCGGCCTGGCAGGAGCGCCGTAGCATCTCGGAGCTTTTCGAGCGGTCAGTGGAGCAGGAAGCGGCGCTCAGAATAAGTCAATTAAACAGCGACTGCTCCACTGCATAAGTACCTGAACTTTACTGAACCCCGACAGGGTCCAGACATCCCACACGAACACAACACGCTTCCGCCAACACTCACAGATTTTCTCGCAGTGCTGGCTTCTTTCAGGGTCTTTGTCGGGTTTAAACGATGCCACCTTTTGACGTGCTTTTGACTGTATGTACCAGTGAATTCAAACAATATGCTACATATCGATCAGCGATGCACCGCTAGGCAAATCACTAAAAATGCAAAGAGAACACCAATTCATGAGGAAACAATGCTGCAGTTTGCACAAATAAGACAAAGAAATTCATGAAAGCAGCAAACTGTGTGAACTCTGCAGAGAGAGGTGAATGTCAGCGGCTGAAACCTTTAGAAACCACATATGAAACTAAAACTAACACCACACGCAGCACTGCTCTCCCATCTAATCATCGATTTCAGGCAGTTAAATTACTTGTGAACTCAGACCTGTAACATCAGCAGCCCTGATTCTTGATGTAAAACTCCAACACGCTTGATAGAATGAAGCCAAATGGTTTGATACGGGATTTAAACCCCAACTGTCCTGCGTCTAACTCGGTCCAAATGAGTTCATGTTCATTTATGATTAAAGGCTAAATAATGTAGTGTTCTGCAGCAGCACTAGTCATCCTACAGCTTCAGTCCTTCTCTCCTGTCTGCAGCTGATCTAAGATTAAAGCCCAAACCAAATTCATCTTTGTTGTACATCCTGTTTTAACAATTCAGTAGCGCAGCATTTAAATATAGAACAAACAAGAGTTTGCTCTCCTTTCCAGTCCAACCTGTGCTCCTATAGCTGTGGAATTAACTCCGAAGAGCCGGTGGAAGATTTAATAACGTTGACGCGCTTCGGTACTGCTGACTACGGACAACGGCGATGAAACAGAATGTGCAAAGATGAATGTGAATCCATGCAGACAGGCTTATTACTGCAGCTCCTGTGGTGTTGGCTGAAGACCGTCAGCGCATCAGGCCGAAGTAAGCAAAACTTCCCGTTTTGTTGGAGCAAGTTTTGGTGTTTTTGATCAATGATTCTGTTTCATAGACTTTGTTCTTTACTGCAAAAACAGCTTCTGAGGAGAACAACTGCAGGCCGTTATTGCACATGAAGTCAAAGTGTTGTTGCAGCAACTGGATGAACTTTTTCTGTCAGTTAAATGAGATCTGACCGTAAAGGGCTCATCAAAAGGCTTCATTTATTTGGCAGAATCAAAGACGTCTTGCACAGCACATGAGTTCATCCATTAGCTATACGTCACTTGATCCTCATTAGGGTCATGGGGGGCTGGAGTCTATCCCAGCTGACTTATTGTGAAGGCAGGGGACACCCTGGACAGGTCACCAGTCTGTCACAGCACTACATATTGAGACCAACAAGAACACTCACATTCACACCTACGGACAATTTAGTCATCCATTAACCTCAGCATGTTTTTGGACTGTGGGAGGAAGCCGGAGAACCTGGAGAAAAGCCACGCATATACAAGGAGAGCATTGCTTTTTACCATAGTAAATTTCAATATTCTGCATGGCACAGTTTGAAAATGAACTCCGTTGTGCCGAAAAAGAGTCAAAATGCCATATTTTATGCTGCTCAAGAGCCTGATTAAGCAATCCGGTTAGCAACAAAAGTTGATAATCACCATGGTGATACCGCTTTCTTTGGTATTTTAGGTTTAAGGTAGCCAGAATGCAATCAAAACCTGGCTATGTTGAAACTGCTTCACATACGTAACCTCTGCTTCCACCTGAAAACTGGTCCATCCATCCTCTATACGCAATTTGATCCTCATTGTGGTCATGAGGGGGCTGGAGTCTATCCCAGCTGACTTAGGGTGAAGGCAGGGGACACCCTGGACAGGTCACCAGTCTATCACAGGGCTACATATACAGACACACCATCACAATCACACCTTAGGACAATTTAGAATCACCAATTAACTCCAACATGTTTTGGGACTGTGGGAGGAAGACGGAGTACCTGGAGAAAACCAATGCACGCACAGGGAGAACATGCAAACTCCATGCAGAAAGATCCCGGGGGTGTTCTAGCTGCAAGGCGCTAACCACCAAGCCACTGTGCAGCCCAGCACAGTAGCGAAAAAGTTCAATTCTTAGCGAGAAGGAAGAAATTCATCAGCAGCTCCACCTGTTTAGTCTAGGGTGTGATGTATAATCGCACAATTTTTAGCTCAAGGTGTTAATTAGACGCTGCTCAAAATAATGAATAAGAGAAAGCTCAGTATCCATTTGATGTTTGTGCACATGAAGCACTCTGCAGAAGGGAGTTGCGGCCAACCGAGAGCTCAAAGGAAAGCGATTGTTTGCTTTAATTTGGCGTTTGTTCTACGTGCAGCAGCAAATCTACTTATTGGGGTTGAAGAAACGTCCTATACGCTGATGAGGAACACACGTGTGGTGTTAGACGGTGTGAACCAAAGGCTCGGCGATGGCAGCGGCAGGGGTTTGTGACTAAGCTGCTGCCGTTTTGCTCATAAATCATCATAGAACAGTGTAATTAGTAGACGCTGCGTTGGCCTTGATTGATAGCAGACAGGAGCACAATCACTCAGCGGCAACACACACACTCACAATGCATATAGATTCATAGACAGAGGGGAAGAAATGGTGCAATTTGTGCTCCGTTATTTCAAATTAAGAGACATTTTATCAATATTATATATATGTGTGAGTGTGTGTGTGTGCGTGTAACTGCATTTCCTCAGGTGTTGTCTCGTTATTGAAAACTAAGAAAACAAACAGAATGAGCGGCTGCTAAGCAGACAGTTCTCATTAAAACAAATGGGAAGTTGGGCTCGCCGGTGCAACACATCTGTGACAAGCATGAGAACAAGTTCAGACTCGCATAGCTTCTCGTAACCCACTTATCGACTCGCAGACGTATTCAAAGACACACGGCCGGTGTATTGATCGCAACTGGAGCTGAGCTAAGGTCAGGAGAGACGCATTATCTTAATGTAGTGCTGTCCTTTAGTAGCACACATGCATCCTACACACATACAGAGTGATATATTTGTATGCAATAATGCACACACAGATTTCCAGCATGAGGCTAAATAGATGTGCATGCTGTGTGTGAGTTCACTGCATGTTAATCTGGGAGTTTGGGTGAAAAAAGCAGCAGAAAACTAGCAACAATCGGGTTTCAAGAACTCCATTTTCAGCCCTGAAGTTGCTACTTTGAGTACCTCCTAAGTGTTTTCAGCCCTTTTGCTCCGCCAAGGAATGTGGCAGAGTTATGTGACGATCGGCGTACATTTGTCCTTCTGTTTGTCTGTCTGTCTGTCTGTTAGCAACATTGCTCAAACACGGATTAAAGAATTTGGATGAAATTTTCAGGGAAAGTAAGAAATGACACAAAGACAAAGTGACTAGACTTTAGTAGTGATATGGTTGATAGTCTGGATCCACATATTTGTTGAAAATTTCTGTATCGTTGCAAGATAGCGGCATGGCGTCACTGTAACCATGACAACAAGTGAACACTACGTTAGCGGTCTGCTGATGATCACATAATCGTGATCCTACTACAAATTGACTGCCGCGGACTTATTGGGACTTTTCCGTAGGAAATGATACAAGAAACAGTGGACTAAATTGTGGGGGTGTTTCCAAGTCCCACCAATTCCTGCCGCCTGCTACATATTTAGGTCACGTGATTCGGTATCCGTAGAAAACGTACACATGCATGCATAGCACGCCTGTGCTCACCGCAAGGTCATTTTGTTTGTGGGTACATCTATATTAAATGGCCACACTCCATGTTGACATGATTTCAGCCACAAACTTTTTCAAGATTTCATCCATAGGAAATGATGGAACGACTTGGCAGCCTTGGTGGAGTACTGAGCTCTCCGAGTGCTTTTCTTGTTCTTTTTTTTCTTTTTACTGGAAGAAGTGGCAGCTGTTAACATCAGCATCGGACCTTGTTTACCGTAAACTACCCTGATCAGCATCTTCTACTGACAGGAAACACGACTTTTCGAAGCAGAAATCAGGTTAAACTGATCTATTCCCCTTAAAGGAGCAGAAAAAAAAGACAACTGAAAGTCCCTTCCAGCACTGCTAAATCCCACACAGTTACACGATATATCTGGTTTGTTTAACACAAAGACACATTTAATCATTTAACGAAACGCAGAGCATTAATTAGTGAGCTTCAGAGGGTTGGCAGGCTGGTTTTGTTACATGCAGATATGGCCAGGCAAGCTGTTTGTGCTAAAGTAAGATAATTAGCTGTTAATTGTAGCTTCAGATTCATCATACAGACGTGAGAGTGGCATCAGTCCTCAGTTCTACTGTAATTTCAGCCAAAATGTCAAAGTACTCTTTTGAAAATCTCTATAATATTCCATGAAAATTGGCAAAAAGAAGAAAAACGCCAAGAGGAGGTTGATCAACAGTAGACACATTATCTGAACACTAAATATCCACTGATCTGTATGTAAACACGCAGATCTGATACTTATACTTTGGCACATAATCTGCTTTGTACGGATCGCTTTATTAAGAGTGCCGTATGTAAGTACTTTATTTAGGAGGTTGGGTTGCTGCTAACCAGACCACCATTTCCCATCACGGTACATGTCTCTCTGCACTCTGAGAAGTAGAGTAGCTTCAAAGTGAGGTGCTGTTGGGGTCCTTCGCCATTCGTTACGGTGGGAGAACCTTTTGTTTGTTCAAAATGGCTCCTAGAGGAACCAATGCAGCAGAAGTTACCCCTCAAATAGTTGCTTCAAGGAACCATTTCAGGTTTAAGGTTCCATTTTAAACTTATTATTATCATTATTATGGATCTTTTTTACCTTCAAACATAACACAAAATCCAAACAACATTGTAGATGCCTGAAAATAAAAGTTAAATGTTATATTTTTGACACGTAATTAGGGAGCTTGAAATTGATGTTGAAAGACAGACAAGGCCCCAGTTTTGACGAAAGATATTATTCAATTGTTCATGAGAGTTCAATAATTTAATGGCAAAATAAATTCCAACCTAAAATTATTCCTCATAAGATTCAATTCTTGGTGTGATTTTTGAAAATGCCCTAAAGGAGTACAGAGACCTATTGTGTTCAGAGTTATTTGTCCATAATAAAATGGACCATTGTATATCTATTTATATATACTGAAATATTAGCATGTACACAGTCGCAATAAAACAAAGTTGTAATATTAGAAAAAGGCATAAATGCAGGTGGAAAGTGTCAGATAGCTCTAACTCCACTGAAAACCCATTATGAACCCATGTGAAGTTCATACAGGTTCCCATCTGACCTAGGCTGATAAAGGTTCCTTGAAGTGAGCCGGGTTCCTTAAATATCTCCAGAGTTTCTTGAGGTTTATCTTAAATCTAAGAGAACCTGCAGCTGGACAAGTTCCAGCCACTTTAGTCATCACATACTTACTTTCTGGTTATCTGTCATTCTGTGGCCGCTGCTGAGTTTAATGTGCAGCTCATCCATGTGTCTTTTCTGTTTTTATTGAGAATCATTTGATTTTTTTAGAACCATTTGGGGCGCTTCTTTAATTCTTATTACGTGTACTTCTAGGAGAAGATTTTTTTGTTATATAAATTTCTTTGCTTTGAGCTGCATCCTCCAACCTCCCTTTCTCATTTTGTTCAAGCTTGTGCTAATTACTTTTAATAAAAAACAATGTCAGTCTTGGTAAATCAGCATCCTCCTGGCTGTTTTTTTGTTCCTTTCCTTTCTCTGAACAAGCTGGGAGCCAACTCGAGCTCACCCAGGAGGATGAGGATGCCATAAAATCCACCTGAGGTGAGACATCCAACTGCTGTCACCAGATGCAGGCGAAAGTAAAGTGAAGTTGGAATTTGTCCGGAGATGCAGGTCAGTGGATGCACAATGCAATCTGTCCACAGAAGGCTGCAGGTAGTAGTAGCTGTGAAGACATGAATCACTGCTTCCACTCAGATGTTTGTGCATCATTCTTTTCACTTGAAGCACCCCTTTGTATGCAGGCAACCATATGCACAACTAACTAAATTTCCCCGTATACGAACAAAAACCACTCCGACTTCCAAATTACAGCCCTTAAAGACAAGCACAGCATCGAAACAGAAATCAAGCTTTGCCAAATTAAGAAACACCCCCACAATCACACAGCCTGCTGGAGTGTTCTGTAAAGAGAAACAGGAACACCTCAGATCGAGGGAAGCCCTCAGGAGGGAAACGAAACGCAGCAAAAAAATCCCAATTTGGGAGCATTGGGAGTTGGGGGGGACCTACAAGTGCGTTAACTGGATGCCGATGTGTTTGCTTCCACTCATATCAGGAGGAAAAAGATGGGGGTGTCGGGGCTGGAGGGGAGGGCTGAGGCTTGTCAGGGTGATAGATTATACGTCAGCCCGTATGACAGATAGTTGGGAGAAACGGCAGCAGGAGATTCGCCAGGGAACGGCATCTCATCTCGGATTCAACAATAATATTTACATAGCCAGCCTGAAATGAGGGCATCAGTGGGCCTGACAGGATGCTAAATCGAAGCAAATTGAGTGAGTGAGCAAGAGGGATAGTGAGAGAGAGAGAAAAAGACAGAATGAGACAAGGGAGCAGATTGTGAAGCCATTCTCCTCCTCTGTCCGTAAATTTGTGATCAGGCGCCCGATTCTGTTTGCTTACGTGTCGGCTTCATGGCTGCACCGTGCAGGTTCCCGTTTGATTCGTCTCAAAAAAACTTCTCTGCTCAGGTTTCATTCTTCACAAAAGCAGCTAGTTTTGGCTGCATCTCTTTGTGCACGTATGAAGTGGAGGCTCGCTGACTGAGAAGAAAGCAGGGAAGCTGATGGAGAAGCAGCCTTTACGAAGCACGAGACAGCAGAGACATCACAGACTTCGGGGGAAATGAGAGCGAGAACAGGAACTCAATCAGAAAGAGAGACAGAGAGGTTGGAGGCTGAGAGCAGAACGGCAGAAGGAACGTTAAAGCCGGTGAGGAGGAATCTTTGGGCTTATGATGTTCTCTAATGAAACACATCGCATTTGGCACATCAAAAAAAAAAACACCAGAATGTGACTAAAAATCACCTCAGGCTCTTCCAAACTTCCACACACACAAACACAGCGGCAATAACAAAAATAAACGCAGCAATATCCGCAGAGCAGGCGGCACACAGCCTCATATTACAGACATGCAGGCTTTCTGCAGGTTTCATTAAACCACATTTACGCCTGTAGGAGGATTTTTTTTAAGCTCTAACTGCATTAGGAACCATCTTAAAGGCAAATTGAGAAAACAGGCAAAACCAACATTATTCTGAGCAACGGTGACGGCTCGAAAAAGGAATAAAAGAGACAATATAGAAAGTCTGAAAGAATTTGTCAAACGAAGCTTCTCAAACGTGAGAATTTGCTGCTTTCCTGTCTTTGTCATTGCTTAGATTTCATCATGGAGTCGTCAATACTTCACTGACAAAATGACAAATCCATTAATCATGAAATTACAGGGATTTACATATAATCAAAATGCCAATATTTTAGCTAAATGTAAACATATGAGCACATTTTTTCCCACTTAATATATTACTATAGTGTCTATAAATGCTTTTCAGCAGTGAAGCATTGTTCATGCAAGCTGGCATTTTTGACTAAAAATGACCAAAAAAAAGACTATTTCATGTCAAAGTGAAAACAGATTAAGTAAGTACAGTCAATTCATTTAAAATACAACACATAAAACAAGTGATAGCTTAAATATTCACATCTTTAAAGTCAGTTTCTTGTAGATTCACCTAAACGCTGACTGAATGCTTTTTCCCACTGTATTCCAACACGACAGCCCACTAGCAGGTGTACACACAGAAGACAGCGCTTTTAAATTCACATGCATGCCATATTTACATTTATGCAACATTTTCAAAACTGTAAACATTTAGCCTGTCAGTCTTCATTTGTGCTCTGATGCTGATATTTCATTGAAAAAAGAAAATTTGATAATAAACGGTTTCAGATTTTCCCCGCTTTGTTTAATTATGTGTATCTACCAAGAAGTCACTTATTTAAATCAGAAAAAAAATGTCATTATTTTTCAGGGATTTGCTGTTGTTTGAAGGAAAAAATATTCAGATTAAGGATTTGAACTTTTTTGTTTTGTTTTTTTTAAATTGATGCTGGGTTTTGTTGTACTTTTTTAAAATGTATTTTCCCATATTTTATTAAATTGCAGATAATATCCAGTAAAATCACGGAAAAAAATATAAAATTTACATGTTGACTGTATAAAAATGCCAAAAAATGTTCATATTTCCCCCCATTTTCTTAAATTATAGATAATATTGAGTAAAATCACAGAAGAAATGATGATGAAAAAATGGAAAAAAGGCAAAAAATGTACAAAACTTCCGCATCCAAAAACTAATGTATTCTTTTACATGATGTGACAGTAAAATTTTGCTATTTTGATGTGTTTCAGTCAGCTGAGCATTCCATTATTTTACAGATATTTGCTTTTATTTTCTGTTTTTACAATTCATGCGTGCTACATTATTGCACCTTTTCAACATATTTTTTCAGCCAGTTTCACTGCTAGATTATCACATTTTTATAGATTTGATTGTTTTCTACAGTGTAGTTTCATGCTGTGTGCACATTTGCTGGTAGCATGTGCAACCTATGAATATGTTTATGCTGTAAAATGAGCCGTACTACTTTTAAAATATGAATTTCAAACCTATATATATGAGGGTGAAGCTACAGAAAGGAGACGAGGAGGAGGAGATGCTACAGTACAAAGGAGCAGAGAGAGATAAAGAGAGGCTTAAGTGGAAGGAGGAAGAGGAATGAGGAGAGACAGAGGTGCGAGGTGAGAGGTGGAAGGTTTCGGCTACAGACAGCCACTAAAATAAACACGACCCAACCCGCCCCGCGCAGCAGGAGGAAGGTCAGCTGGAAATGGAGTAAGTTCACCGAGAAACTGTGGAGAGAAAACAGGATGAAGAAGGAGGGGAAAAAACACAGAGTGGAGTAAGAAACAGTGAGAAGAGAGAAGCAGATCCATGGCAAAGGGATGGGATTAACCTCGATGGAGCAGGAAGAGGCAAGAGAGCAAAAGAAAAAAATGAAGGAAAAGAACCAAGACGATGAGACTGTAGAGCGGTTTACACAGCGTATGGCAAGCACCACGTTTAGGAAAGTTAAAGGTAAACACTTCAAGAAAACATTTCAAAATATGAAGTTTTTGTACTTGCTAGAGGTAGTTTTTGGTATTTCAAATGTGCTTCATGGGATCTTTTTATGATTAAAATCTGAAGAAATTAACATTTACGTCACATGAAATATCAGCTTTTCATCTCCAGACATGAAAAAATAATTAAACCTCCCCACATTTAAAACAATTCCTGAAGACTTTTCATTTTTATCTCGTAGGCGGCCAGAGTTTGTTCATTTCTTCTACTTCTTCAAGGTTATTTTTAGTGGTTTGCAAAAATGGTTTTGTTTCTTCTACTCTTTATTCTGAATAGCGTAGCCAATAGTTACCTTCTGATGACGCTAAACAGTCAAATTTATTTGCTGCAGATCAGTTAATAGAAATAAATACATTTTTTTTTCAAACTTTGTGGCAAAATTTCTAAAATTGCTTCAAATTCACCTGACCACAAGCCTTTAGCAAAACAGGTCGGTGCTTTAATTCTGAAAATTCTGTTTATGTGCGTGAATGTTCTGTTAAAGACAAACGTCTTCCACTCTGAAATGTGTAAGAAAATATGCATTTGTTTCATTGTGGTTGGTGAAATCCTGCATTTAGTCAGGGGTAGGAGAAGAAAAATATGAACCTAACTCAAAAAATATGTCCTAAAAATATAAACAAAAGTTGATGTTTTTAAATGACCTAAAAATATAAACATATGTAGAAAAATCTGAAATTTAAATATAAACATACGCAGAAAAATATGTTGTAAAAATATAAAAATAAGTTTTAAAAAATTCTTAAAATATGAATAAAAGGGGAAAAATTGACCTAAAAATATGAACTTAATTAGAAAAAATATGTCTAATAGAAACATAAGTAGAAAAATGTGTATTAAAAATAAAAACATCAGCAGAAGTATATGTCTTAAAAATATCAGCATAAGTTTAAAAAAATTACCTAAAAATACAAAGAGGTTTAAAAAAAATATGTCTTTAAAATATAAATATAAGTAGAAAAATATGTTTAAAAATGTAAACATAAGTAGAAAACATGAAATATTCATAAGTTGAAAAAAGACCTGAAAATAGAAACATCAGTTTTATAAAATATTTTAAGCAGAAACTGTCTAAAATAATAAATACAAGTAAAATGTGCATTTCTTAAGAAAATACAGCATAGGTATACAGTGTAATAAAAAGTGTTATTTTTTTTATTTTATTTTATTTGTACTTTATTTTAGCAGTTATCGGTTTTTACCCAAAAGTTGTCTTCTGATGACGCTAAACAGCCAATTTTGTTTGCTCCAAAGCTGTTATTTAAGAGGAGCCTGATCTTTTCTTGAATTTTTTTGCATTTTTATTTTAATTTGCATAAAATTCACTTGATTTCAAGCCAGTAAGGACACATCTACAAAATTGTATTCTGGAAACGCCGCAGCCATGTGCAAATGTTATGTTTTGAAGAACTCCTTGCACTCTAAAATGTGTATACAAAAACAAATTTTCTTATTTTAGCTGGTGAAACACAGCTGAGTTGCTTCTTTTCCATCTATTGCTGGAATAAGAACAGATCGGGTAGGTATTTTTCATTAAGAATGTTCTATTTCAACTGAGAGGACAGACGAGTTCATAACATCAGCGCTTCCTGCTGTGAACAATTTAGCCACTCTACAGATAATTCATGAAAATCTGTTGCCAGTGCGCAACATCACTAACCGAGCTGGAGCTCTGGGTGGAGTCAGAGAGGAGAGATGACGGCAGATAGAAACAACAGGAAACACAAGTAGGCCAGGCGAGGAAGAAAGGAAGATGAGAAAGTGAAAGATGAAAGCAGCAAGGGGAGAGTAGAAAAAGGAAACAAGGGAGCTGAGCGACAGAAGGAGGCAGATTGAGACAGTAAAGGAGAAAGAGGATTGGCCAAGAAAAACCGGAGCCACAGAAAGACAAGAAAGGGCAGATTGCCAATTTAGCTTTCACCGGTAATCATCCCCACTAAGCCTTTCTTACAGCGGAGCGGCAGAAACATTCTCCCTCCATTTATATTGCTCTCATTTTTTTTCTCTTTTGCTCTCAGTCTGGGTCATTCTCGCCATGTTTCTGTCAGCCTCGACATCTCCCGCCTCAACCCCACCAATAAGCCGCCGCCGCTGCAGCCGGCGTGGAGCTGAATATCAACGGCAGCCGATCAATGGCAGCCAAACACACAGAGTAACAAGTGTGTGCAGGTCTTTGTGTGTGAACAGGTGGGCGTCGACTCCACGTCAGGCCTCTGATAAATTATAAACTACGGAAATGTATCCACAGTCCCAAAGACAAACAGTTCTTACGGGGTCTGATAGTGGTTTTATCTACACTGTAAAAAGTAATCTGCACAAAAACTCTGGGTGCCAAAATGGAATTTTGCTTTCTTGCTTTTGGCATTTCTTGCATCTTTCTTGCAGCTGTTGGTCCAAGAAATAAATATGAAGCTATATCAAACTTTCATAATAAAAGGCTTATTTCCAGTGTGCACATTTATGTAGGTTCCCTGCACTAATAGTTGATGTGCAAACAGCATGAAACTACACTGTTAAAAACAAGGGAAAAAAACATAATAAAACTGTGACAATCTGGCAGCATGGGTGCCAGAAAAAATACGACAAAAACGGTGGAATATTATCACATTCATAAACTGCAAAAAATATAAAATTGCAATGGCAATTATCTGTAAAATAATACTTTCAGCTGACTTAAATACAGTTAAAATAGTGTGATTTTTCTGCCACACACTGTAAAATAACTAGTTACTATTTGTAAAAACACAGATTTTTGATGTGGGCATTTCTTACAGTTTTGAACAACAAAATTTATACTTCTCCCGACAATGTTCGTAAACAATATGTGGAATTTAACAAAATATGAGAATTTTAAAAAAAAAATTGAAATGGATTCTTCAACAAAATTAAAATTACTATTTTTAAAACCTAACACATATAATTATATCTTTCAAATAATATTAAAATACTAATATTTGTTCTGGCTGAAAAAATGGTAATTTTTACAGACAGTTTTTTTTTAATTTATTTACAGTTGTGACCTATTTTTTGTGTGTATGTTTTTTGGTATTTTAATTTGTTTTATGTTTTTTTTTTATGTTTTTTCAGTTAAGATCTAATAAGACATTTTCATACTTTTTCCCCAATTATTTTGCCAGATATTATCTGGAATTCAAGCAAAACAAGGGAAATATGTATATAAAGGACAAAAAATATCTTAATAAATTACTATTTTTAAATCCACATACAATTTATTTCAAAAAACAGCAAATATTTGTAAAATCCTGATATTTTTCCTGATTT
This sequence comes from Acanthochromis polyacanthus, assembly GCF_021347895.1. Classification (NCBI taxonomy): domain Eukaryota; kingdom Metazoa; phylum Chordata; class Actinopteri; family Pomacentridae; genus Acanthochromis; species Acanthochromis polyacanthus. The sequence goes on from NC_067123.1 coordinate 8,960,843, forward strand.
CAAAACTGAAAAAAAAATCTGTAATTTTACAGTCAAACATTGTAAAAGAACAAATTAGTTGTGACCAGTTTTTTAAGTAAACATGTAAAAAATAGACATATTTTTGGGGAATTTAATGAAACAGGGAATAATCTGTGGAAAAATTGCAAATTGGGGGAAAAAATGACAGTAATTTAAAAAAAACATTTTTATAGTGTAGGGTTAATCACAATAAAATGCTTAATTTCAGATGATATTAATAATTAATACTGATTTAATAACCTATTTGAGATAAATCCCAGCAGGAAAAATGTTGACTTTACTTAGCCTTACTCAGCCAGCTCTATAGTCTATTTATTGAAGCACACAGATAATAATTCTGTTAACAAAACAATAAAAAAAAAAAAGAAACACGAGGACGGATCTGACCATGAAACACATGAAATAAACAAAGAAAATAAAATCTAAAGTGGCAAGAGTGAAGTGCTGCGTCGTGCTGACGTTAATGTTCATTAAACGTATATTTTGTTGATACTTCATGAAGCAGCTCCAATCAGTATTTTTATACTGGTAGTTGATCCACCGTCTGCGTAATGCAAAAATATCAGCTGGAGTCTGAGAATCTTTTCCGACTCTGCAGAGCATCATCCAGCTCATTGTTTCCAAACCCACAATTCTGACTTTCATCAGCACAGCCTCCAGATGTGGCTGGCAGCTGGCTTCATTTGGAGAAAAAAAACAGAAAAATAAACAAAACAGAAAGCTGTAAACTTTAGCAAATCACTCAGCACTTAAAGGCCAAAGTTAGCAGTCACTTGGTGAACATTTTGGAACATTTCAGAGCGTTTAGCAGCTGCACATTCAGGCTTTTTCCCCCTCAGGAGCTGCTCAACACCAGAACGGACTCACATTCATCAAGATTAGGAATTCTTCTCTGACCGGATGCTTTGGTTAGCTGTCAGTTAACAGACTCACTTTGTCAACAGCACATGTTAAAGGTGATAAATCGCTTCGTCTCCCAGCAGCAGAGTAAATGTTTGGTTTCTCTTCACCCCCTCAAAGTTCCTTTTTCATATTTACTGAAAAATGGACGTGTTTGTTGATTCAAGCCGCCATCTGAAAACATTTAGAAGGAGGGGGAAATTCAAGTGGAGCGGCAAGGAAAGCTGATATGATGAATTGATTAAATGGAAGAAGGAGAAGAAGTCGGGAGAGGAGAGGAGCGGATTTGAAAAGCAGCAGCAGCAGCAGCAGCAGCAGGAGAAACAGGACGGAGGAGAGGAGGATGATTGGCAAACAGAGGAGGAGAACAGCGGGAAGAGCAGAGCAGAGGTGATGAATGGCAAATAAAGGAGAGAAGGGCAATGATGGGGAGGAAAGGTGAGAGGAAGGGGAAGAATAACAAAGAGAAGGAGGGGAGAAGAGATGCATGCCAAGTAGAGGAGGAGAGACGAGCAGAAGGGAGGAGGACGATGACGATGAGGAGGAAGAGTGACACGAAGCAGAGGGGCGAGGTGACGGGCGGCACATAAAGGAGGGAAAAAAGGAGCGGAACGAAATGACAAAATGACAAGAGGGCGAGTCGGAGGGGAGGAAAGAGGAGGAGAGGAGGGATTCCGCTAAACAAGCCGGCCTGTTTCCCATTCATGGTAATGGAATGTGTGAACGCAGCTACTGTGGTAACCTGCATTGATCCGAGATCCGACCGCTGCAGTTGGCACACGAAAACACACAAAACAAACATACATTAACACACGGCAGGCCTGTAGCGTCTGGGTCTGGTCTACACACACACACACACACTCACTAACCTGTGGCTGCTTCAAGGACGGACAGACGGACGAAAACAATGAAATCAAGGACGGATGCGAGACACCAATAAACAAATGTAGGACAATAAGTGCAAGAACACGCTGAGGGTATGAAGAGTTCAAATTGATTCTGAAGTGTTTGGTTAAATATGACGCAGCAGCTTCCAAAAACGACGTTCCTATTTAGAGAGAAGTATATTTTCTGCCGTCTCCTCCTGAGACCCAGCCCTTTGATCTATGTTCTCTGTACTGTGCCATTGCAATTGTATTTTTACAGTTCATTAATGTTATAATATTTGTTATATATGTTCTATATTTTTTCTGGCTCCCATGCTGTAAGATTTTCACATTAAAAAAAAAAAAAAAAAAAAACATTTTATCATGTTTTTTTTTTTTTTAAATTCCAGACAATATCTACTAAATCTAAGCCTATCCCAGCTGACTTAGGGTGAAGGCAGGGGACAGCATGGACAGGTCACCAGTCTGTCACAGGCCTACATATAGAAACAAACAATCACTCTCACATTAACGCCTACAGACAATCTAGAATTGCCAATTATTCTCAGCTTGTTTTTGGACTGTGGGAGGAAGCTAAAACCCACTCATGCACAGGGAGAACATGCAAACTCCATGCAGAAAGATTCCAGGTCCAGGCTGGGATGTGAAGCAGGGATCTTTTAGCTGCAATCAATATCTTTTGACTCATTTGAGCTCCCCTACTGAATCCTGATGTGCTCAGCTGAGGACGTCCTGGCCTTTCCCATCATGTCTCATGTGATTGGGTGGGATGAGGGGATCTTTGCTTTCATATAAAAGCAAAACTCACAACCACAGGAGCATTTTTGGATGTGAGGATACTTCTCAACAATGGGTGCCTCCTATATTTTCTTCTACTGATGCAACGTGTCCACAGTAACCGTCATTTCCACTCATTCTATTCACTGTCAGTGTAAGCAGCCATACAATGCATTCTATAACATTGCAATGCATTTTTGAGATAGAGGCCATTGTGTTTCCTCATCCTCATTTGCAGAAGGTTCGAAGTTTCTGCTACTTTGTGCAAATCAAAGACATCCAGCTGCCACTCAATGCCTCTGGGAACTTTTACACTGAAGGTTTCTTGTCTAAAATGAAGACGGATTCAGCAGCTGGAGGGCAAATATCTCACCACGAAAACAGTTCACTTCTTGGTGAATTGTTTTCGTGATTTAAGAAAAAGTTTCCCAAAGAGACGCCATGTTGGTCCAGTTTGAAATAAAGCAGCAGACGGCTCTTAAGTGAAGTTTGCGTCCAATCAGGTGCAGCCAGTGCTTGAGTTGCCGCAGAAGACTGCAGCTTGCGGTAATGGATTCCTGCAGAAGAGCACCCGTCGATCATGGTATTGTCTCGCTGTACGCCTGTCAAGCGTATAATGTCAGGAAGCAGCAGGATGCCGTACGTCTAAAGACACAGTGCTGTGGAGACGAAGCAAAATCAATACCGGCTTCAACCCTCCTATCAGCATCAGCTGCACCTGATCGGACGAACGCTTCACTCATGAGCAACTTGTCCAGAGAGGTTTTCTCATATGGAGAAAATAGGTCATCACAATGGGTTTCTGAAAGCATCTGCAGCGAGAAATAATGCCTTTATTGATTTATATAATATCCTTAAGAACAGCAGACACAAGGTGCTTTGACAGTTAAAACATGCTAAAAAATGAGCAAGACATAAGGAGACAAGGCAGACCAGTCACAATAAAATAAACAGCAGAAATGCTAATAATGTGTTAAATGGACAGTTTATTAGATTAGGACCTATATCAAACAAAGGAAGTGGGCAGTTTCATTTAAAAATGGAAGAATACGACTGAAGATTTAAAGTTAGAGAATTTAAAGATGACATCACACCAAAGAACTAGGCATCTAAAACTACAGTAAAACAAGAGAGATCATTTAAAACAAGCAGGTAAATAGTACATACATATAGAATAGAACACTAAAACTAATTAAAGCTAAAAATAAACTTCACATAAAAGCAAGTCTATGAAAGTGGGTTTTAAGAGGCGTTAAAAAGATGTTACCGACTCGTTCCACAGTCGAGGCACCCTGATGGAGGAACTTTGGTCACCCTTAGATGTAAACCTTGACTTCGGAATGACTAGAAAAGATCCATCTGAGGATCTGAGTCTGTGAACAGGCTCATAAATAAGCCATGCAGCTGCAAAATCGGTCTTCATTTTAGTTAAAAGTGGCAGTTGGACACCTCTAAATCGCAAAATTTCATGCAGACGTCACCTTTATGCAGATGAGGAATGGGAAAAGAAAGAACTGTCTCTCGAAACGCATCGTAACACTACGTGGACACATTGCACAGCTGTTTACATAGACTAAGTGGTCAGAAACTAGAACCAATGGTTTGGGACTTTAATGGTTTCAAACCCAAAACCAATGTAAGAAACAAAAATACAATAAATAAAAATAAATATATTTCACATTAGCATTATGTTTAGCATTTCGCACATAGATGAACAAACTTCCAATCAATAAAAGCCTAATACCAGCATTGTAAATTTAATTTAAACATACAAAACTACTTTTTTTAACAATATTAAACAAATACTGACCTTGTGCCTCTTCAGAGGGTGGTGACTAGAGATAATTTCACTACTGCAGCAGAGTTGTGTGACAATCAGCATATGTTTGTCTGTCTGGTAGCAACATTACTCAAAAACGGACAAATGGATTTGGATGAAATTTTTACGGAAGGTCAGAAATGACACAAGGACCTGATTAGATTTTGGTAGTGATGCGGCTTATAGTCTGGATCTACGGATTCATTGAAGAGTTCCGTATCGTTGCAAGATAGCGGCATGGCGTCACTGTAACTATGACAAGCGAACACCATGTCAGCTGCCTGCTGAGGATCACATGACTGTGATCCTACTACAAATCGACTGCTGCGGGCTTATCGGGACTTATCCATCGGAAATGATACAACAGCTGATTAAATTGTGACCGTATTTCTGAGTCCCATCCATTCCTGCAGCCTGCTACACATTTAGGTCACACGATTAGGTATCCGAACATACACATGCATAACATACCAAGGTTATTTTGTTTGTGGGCACATCTACATAAAATGGTCACATTCTATGGTGCAGTGATTTCTCCCACAAATTTTTTCCAGATTTCAGCCATCAGAAATGATACGACTGAGCAGCCTTGGCGGAGTACTGCGCTCTTGGAGTGCTTTTCTTGTTTTGTTCCTTTTTTCTGGACATACTGTGACAACATAAAGCTCCTTCCGTTACAACCACAAACATCCCATTGAGTATCCTTCAAAATAAAAGAAATTAGAACAAGAAGTAAGATGAATCATGTAAGAATATGCAGAAACTACAAAATATTATCAGTCCATCAAATCAAACTGGGTTGTCTATGAATGAGAAGCGTTGAAATGACGGATGCTGTCGACACGTAATATGCAGTTCTTAGATATATTTGTGGCTCCCTTAACCTGGAAGTCTTTCCTTGTAAATAAGTATCCTTCAAAACTCAACTGAATTCATCTCAGAATGTAAACAAAAATGCAGTTTACTAGTATCAGAGACAAAGTTGAATGTTGGGTCACACTCGCTCTAGCATGACAGGCTTCAGGAGTTTTGTTTTGCTTGTCTCTGTTTGACATGAGACGGTAAAAAGAGTAGGAAGAATAAGATGCAGCTTCGGCCTACACCGTTTTATTTCACTTATCTACCTAAGAGCCTTTCAGTCAAACTGTGGAGGAAACATTCTCCAACATTCATCCTATAACTCACCTACAAGCAACACCTGCAGGAGGAAAAAATAAAAAGGAGACGAATGTGGAACACTGAGCCAGCCAAGAAGTATTTCAAATCTCAGGTGGTGAACAGATTACCTCCTGTCAACAGAGCCACACATGACCCACTTTCAGTCAGGAAACAACAGTCGTCCCGCTCAGGCGCACAAACACCTAGAGCGGGAATCTTTTCTTTGATGGGAACAAATCAAACTGTGTTACTGTACATCCCAAATGCGTACGCGAGCTCCATGCGTGTGTGTGTCCCTGAGTGTGTGTGTGTGTGTGTGTGTGTGTGTGTGTGTGTGTGTGTGTGTGTGTGTGTGTGTGTGTGTGTGTGTTTTGGAGACAGACTTGATTAATCATGCTTCTCATTAATCAAACCCGACTCGTGGCACTGCCTTTAATCTCGCTGCTGGTGCGAGCTTTTTAATAACACACAATCATTTATTGGATTAGGTACCAGCTGCTGTCTGTGCCATTCTTGTTTAATTCTTCCCCTTTTGTCCCGCCTAGTTCCAAATATGGCACCGGGCTAATTAACTCTGAATGCCAGTCTGAGCGTCACCTCTTTTTGATTTCCCGCCGACCTGGAGCAACTCCGTCTCCTCGGTATGTGACGCAGACGGATGTTTTAAATCATTCTGATCTACTAAAACATGTGGCATCGAGGCGAGTTTGCCTCGTGATTGGCTGAACAGTTCCTGAAAGTCACCTAGAGGTCAAACAAATATTAGAAAACCGGCGCGTCCATTCTCATCTTGTTCATTTACTAGCAGCCATCGTGGACGCACGTGTCGCAGTGTGTAATATTGTGCTGAAAACAGATTGATTAAAGCTCATAATTAATCCATCTGTGGTCACATATTAGAAAAACCCGTCCTGCCTGTGTGTGCTACACCAGGCAGATGATAGCAGGGCCGGGTGGGCTGACACATCCCGGTGACAATAATCCTTCCACTGGTGCCACTGCTGCCAATCAACAAACAAGCAAGCAAAAACAGACAGAGGGAGGATTCAATCGTCCTTTTGCCCAACAACAAGAAAAAGCTGCGGCTGCAGAGCTCCAGCGCCTGGCTTTCAGAGATTATTTTTATGGTGTTTTTTTTTTTTTTGTATTTCATTGGACAGTTTGTAGAACAGAACAAGAGGAAAAAAATGGAGGATAAAGGATGAAAGGCGATCGTGGTCGTTCGCGTCATAAATCGCTGCACCGCTCGGATGCCACATCTGGGAGCTGCTGGAAAGGCAGACGTAGTTTCAATTTCACGATCAGTTAATGCGTTAATTGCTTTTTTAGTGACTATCTGGTTCATAAAATGGTTTAAAAAGTAGTGTAGTGTGACAGAAAAGGATGATGATGATCAACACTTGATCAATAGCATCAAGAAAAATGTCAGACAGAATGTTCAATTTACATGCAACAAACCCCAAGTTGGCTCATTAAGGCCCATAATACCCCCCGGTAATGCAGCCTCTTCGCCCTCCATCAATACCCGTGTGGCCTCCGTGCAGGTCTCCCGAGGCAAGCTAGTTCACAGTCGCCTGAGTTTGATCATTTTACTCATTTACATCCACAGATCTGTAAAATAAAGCTGTGACCGGTGGTTGACGTTGTGAGCTAAGCATCACAATCTAAAAACACCAAAAACCTACATCCTCCATAACCCCCACCTAAAAAACACACCCTTGATGGTCTTGACATCCTCCATGCATCACCAGGTTTTACTCAATTATATGTTTCATCTTACATCAAACATTTTGCAATTTCAGAAAGTTAGTTTTTTTAAATACTTTTTTTTTAAAAATGCTGTCATATTCTATGGTATCAGTTTATTAAATATAATTATTACATTTATATTAATATTGGAAATAGCTTCGTTTGGTTGTAGAGCAAAGAGCAGCAGAGTGAGTAGAGTTCCCATCACCATGAATACAGTAAAATAGGTACAAATGTGCAAATAAAAATAAACAATAAGAAAAAGAAAAGCACTCAGAGAGCGCAGTGCTCTGCCAAGGCTGCTCAGTCGTATCATTTCCAGTGGATGAAATCTTTAATTAAAAAATGGCCTTGCGCTGAGCACAGGCGTGTTTCATGCATGTGTACATTTTGTACAGATATCGAATCATGTGACCTAAATATGTAGCGGGCAGCGGGACCTGATGGGACTCAGAAACACTCCCACAATTTAATCACTTGCTCCTTGTATCATTTCCAATGGATAAGTCTCAATAAGTCCACAGTGGTTGTTCTATAGTAGGATTAAAATCATGTGATCGTCAGCAGGCAGCTGATGCAGCGTTCACTTGTTGTCATAGTTACAGTGAGGCCGTGTCACTATCTAATCGGTTCGTCCTTCTGTCATTTCTGACCTTCCCTGAAAATTCCATCCACATCCGTCTGTCCATTTTTGAGTAATGTTGCTAACAAACAAATGTATGCCGATCGTCACATAATTCCACTGCATTCTTTGTGGGGTAATAACATAGAAGCAGTCCAATAAAATGTCAAGTAGCTGCAGACATGATGTGCCAGAAGTTTCAAGAATTACTGTCCAGCTGATATGTTGTGACCTTTAATGTCCTCTAATCCTGTACAGAACAAGAAAACCACAAATCCCCACAGAAACATCAGGACAGAGAAAATCAGAGTCTCCATAAACACAACTGCAAGCCATCAAGGAAAGGCGCCTAAACATACTTTCTAATGCAGATTTCAAAACACACTATTTGTGACAGACTGTTTGCTGTCGTTTTTCATGGAAATGCACGGTTTAAAGGTACACAATGAGGTCGGGTACAGCAGGGTTGGTATTTAGTTGGTTAATTTGCATAAACAATTTACTTTCTGAATAAATCGTGGTTGTTTTTGGTGTAATCAGAAACCTGAGTGCTGCAGACCGACAATCTGGCCTCCACTGTAACAGAAGAACTCGGGAAATAACTCAACTCCTTCTGTTTTATTGCAGGATTCGTGGCGCTATCTCACAATGATACGGAAATCTTGAACAAATCCGTGGATCCAGACTGTCAGCCGCATCACTGCTAAAATCAAATCAACTGGTCTTTGTGTCATTTCTGACCTTCCTTGAAAATTTCATCCAAATCCGCTAGTCTGTTTTTGAGTAATGTTGCTGACAGACAGACAGACAGATGGAAGGACAAATGTACGCCGATCGTCACAGAACTCCGCCGCACTCCTTTGTGGAGTAATAATATTAAACTCTATTTCTACAGCATCTTTCAAAACTGGGGTTATAAAGTGCTTTACAAAGCTTTAAAACAGATAAACAGCAGTAAAAACTCCGTTATTAACACTTCTCATTGGAGGCCTGATTTTGAGTAATGTTGCTAACAAACAAACAGACAAACGTCCCTTGGCAGAGTAAAAATATAGCATGTCCTATGTGAAAATGTTAAAGTGTTTGATGTGTAAATAAAAGGTATGCGAGTGTGTTTCAGTGGAGAGCTGTTGGACATTCAGCTCTCTTACTGCTGCTGCTCAGGACATTTGCAGGGACGGTTTAGTCAGTATTCAGCTCCCATTCTGTTATCCACACATCTGCACAAACATAAAGCGACGATGCCCAGCATGCATGCAAACACATTCAGCAGAATACACATTCAGGCAACACTGAGGCACACACACACGGCCCGCCAACGCCCACACCTCGCTGCCAGCAGAGTTAAAGAAGACGGTAGTTGAGAGAGATGACATGGGAGGGGGGGGAAGACTTTAAAAACAGCTTTTATCCGTTTTCTGCGAGGACAGAGTGTGACTGGATAGCTGTCAAGAGGCCGCCGCCGAGTGGTTCCAGCAGACACAGAGCGACTGTGTGTGAATCTGTGCGAGTGCAGCAATTACTTCATGTATGTAGCAGGGAATCACCGCATGTCTGAGCACAAGCACGGAGGGAAAAAACTCACGTGTGCGGCCACCTTCCATCAGCCACTCTAAACGCACCAGCAGCCTCACTGCTGGAATAAAACATGAGAGAGCAGAGAGTGAAGGAGAACAAGGCGAGGAGGAAGGTTAGGACCCTCTCTTCAGCGCCACACCGTCCTCCTGTCCTCGCTCTCTGCTGTCATTTCACAAAGAAAAGGGTCCAGAGAGTGCGAGAGTTGTCACAGCACACTAACCTCAGCATCGGTAATAGAAAAAAGAAGAAGCAACAGGACGAGGGTTCAGCCAGACCTGTCAAGTCAAACACAGAGTGAACCTCAAACGTTCTCCCTCGGCTGCATCCGGAGCCTCTCACACACTCAGCTAATTGGCGTTTAACCCATCGAGCACGGCGCCTGTTTGGTTCTAACGAGCAATTACATAATGCTGCTATCATCTCAGACCGGCTCAGCTGTTCTGGAGCAGGGATCAGCTCGGTGCTGCCTTTCCTGTGCGCGTCGGTTCAACCGGAGCAAGTGGAAAGTTTAATCCGATGCATTTATATTTCAGAGGCAGATTTTTACGTTCATCATGGCACGACTTTGCCGCTGCAGGACTCAATGCAGGATGATGCTTGGTACACTGTAGAAAACAATCCCATCTGTGCAACATAAAACATCAACAGCAAACATCTTTGAATCAATTCTATTTTTAACTGATTGAAAAGGGTAAGTCACAGTCAGGCGTAACAGATTGTTTTATCATTTGTAAACATGCAGTACATAGAAATGAGTGATCAATTTTTCTAGTCTCAATGTGCATATTTTTTCTGTTCAAATAACTGAAAATATCTGCTTTTAAATTTTTTTTTGATTTGAATATAATTTTTCAAAAATTATGTTCAGTCAACACTAAAAAAAACTGATATCTGATGTGGATATTATTTACAGTTTTGGCCGTTTTCTGCTGATTAACGAGTAAACTAATACCCCTTGTTATGTCACTGTATCATGTATATTAATAACAAAATGACATAAGGAGGTACTAGTTAATATTATTGGTATTATATTTTTTCTTGATAACATTGATATTATATTAGACAATAATTATAGCAATTATAATAGCAATAGCAATTATTATTTACTTTTTTCATCTTTAACATACAAAATTTTTCTTTGAAATAATATCAAAAGTTTTTTAATAATGAAGTTTTTGCTGGTTTAAATACAGCAGTACAGAGTAATTAAAGTTTGTTTAAATACATTAAAAATTGTGGAATCCATTAACATTCAAAAGTGTACAAAGTGATCTATATATATTTTTTATATTTATGTATATATGTTGCGATGGTATATTTAGCAGATTTTAATGCAGTAAATGTGGTGTACTTCTACAGTGAAGCATTTTAAATGAACATAATTGTGAAAATACAGCAGCTGGTGGTTGAGACATTTTTGAACAATCTTATAAACCTTAACATACATCATTTTTAAAATAATGTATTTTTAAAATTATTTAAATACAGAAAAAACAGAATCACTTTACAGTGAAATGTTGGAAAAGAATAAACACCCATTTGCAAAAATAAAGATTGTTGTTTATAGATATTGTTACAGTTGGGGACTGTTTATGATTTCTATGGATGATATGCAAAATAATACCTATTTTTGTTGTTGTTCACAAAAAATGACCATTAAAAACTGTTTTACAATGTATTCTGAAGGCTTGCAGCTCTAACCACTGATCACATTTTACTGGTGTTTTCTACAAGAATCTGTCTGTCCGGTATTTTAATGTCAGACACTAAATCTTCTGTGGCACAGTGTTCAGTGTAATTACACAAAACAGATGCATGATGTTCATCATCCTCCTCATTTTCTTTGGAAGGAGACAAGGACGATCCCACTGCTGCAGGATTCGGGCCTCGCTACATAATCCTGTGTAAACCACATCTCCCATGATGCCTGCTGGGAATGTGCCTGGACTGCCAAGCACCCTGAAGTCTGCAGAAAAGAAACCCACGCCGAACTGTAGAAGGACCGGGAGCTTCAGCCGTTAACTTGAAATCGTGCTCTGCGTTACGATGAAGCCTTTTATGATTTTCCGTCGGTGAAAAAGCTGAATCTCGTGTGACATAATTAACCTCCTTCAGTCGGCGGTGGAAAGCTTCGGATTCACAGGAAAAAACAACAAAAGTCAAACCCAGAGGACAAACAGCAAGCTGTGAAAATGATCATTTAGAATCGGAGATATTTAGAAGGTTGTTGCTTGGCAGCGAAGTCACGTCGGGATTGGGAGCTTGGGGTGCTCAGGTGGAGCTTTTCTGCAGCTCTTTGCTTACTGCTGCAGGTAGAAGGTGAAGAAGATGATGAAATGTTCGCTACCAGGCCACAGGCTGCTCTGGCTTCTTTCAAACCGCACTGATTTTACTCTGATAGAACGAATGTAAAGTGAAGCTGGAGGATAAATCATCAGCTTCCTCCTGGTTTGAAAATCAACAAACATCCTCTGATATCCAACAAATCCATCCTCAGCCGACTCACAGAAATCTAATCAGGGATGTACGCCAACCTTCTGAAACGGGTTCCCTGCACCAAACAAATGCAGGTAAAACAGTAAAACCCTGCTTGGAATCACTTTCTCTTCCCTTTTTGCTGATTCTATCAACTCGAAACGCACTTTGTCTCTTTAAATTGGTTTTCAAACTTCAGCAAAAAGTGGATAAATTAAGTTTACTGCTCCTTTTGACATCCACATTTTTTCCTGCTTGCAATTCAGCCAATTTTTTATAAAGTAGGATTACAAAGTAGAAAAGAGGAAACTGCAAGTCTAATGGCAAAAGGATGTCTTTCATTTACATTTGGGTTAAAAAAAAAGAAAGTTATTTACAGTTGGGCTCATTTTCTCAGTATTTCACATGCTAATTAATCAATTTTTTTTAATTATTAGTTAGTACCTGTCATTCAAGAAAACATAAAATAACAATAAATTGTTCAAAAAAATACTGCTTTTTTATTAATACCTTTTTGTCCTGTGTTTCTATTAGTTAGTTAAAATTATTTGCTATATTTGTAATCCCTAATACACATAATTTTTCTGTCAATATATAACAGCAAAAGTCTGTAAAATAATACAACTTTTAGTTCATTTAAATATTGTGAACAGTGTAATGTTTTTGTTTATCTGTTGAAAACTAAAAAAAAATCAAGTTCGACAACAGTAAACAATGACAACGGTGCTTCTTAGAAGATTTCAATGCAGTAAATAAGATGTAATTTTATGTACAAATATTTAAAATTAACATATTTGTAAAAAAAATACAGGAGCTGGAGGAGGAGATACTTTAAAAAATTATATATATATATATATATATATATATATATATATATATATTTGTATTGTTGTTAATCCCAATAGAGCTTAAAAAAAAAAAAGTCTATTTTGTAAAACAATAAATGCCCATCATTATTTCTATTTGGTGCCTGTTTTTTCTTTTTGTTCAGTATTCAAATGGGTTTTTTATGATTAACTAACACCTTTTGTCCTGTGTTTTTATTTGTTATATTTCTAACAGCTTCAAATTATTTACTTTTTTTCATCCCTAATATAAATACAGCAAAATTAATTGATTGAATAAATTCATGCTAATTTTTGCTCATTTAAATACCATAAACAGTGTATTTTATTTTTTAAATATGTTGAAAAAAACAACTGTAAATAATGATAATAATGGTATTTTTTAGCAGATTTTAATACAGTAAATATGTTGTACTTTCACACTTGAGCATTTTAAATTAAAATATTTGTAAATATACAGGAGCTGGAAGGGGAGATAGTTTAAAACTATGCATATTTTTTAAAACTTAATATACATAATTTTAAAATATTTTTTGAGTTATTGATTCAAATACAGTAAAAAAATGTCTAATTTTTAGGTGAAATGTATAGATTGTTGTTGTGGACATTATTCCAGCTGGGGCCTGTTATTCCTGATATTTAAAATGCAAATTAATACTTTTAGATAGTTCTTAACTGTCATACGACAAAATATTTAAAATTTGTAAAATAACAGTAAATTGTTAAAAACAAGTTGTTGTTTAAAGCTGTTAAATAACTTATTTTCACAGCGTATTAAGGAGCCTGCGGGTCGCATCATAATCCCATTTTAATATCAGGAGGAGCCGCTCTTCTCATTAGCAGCCTCCAGCTAACAGGACGGCCGTTCACTCTGCCAGTCGTCAGGACGCTAGCTCGGAGGAACCTTAAAGCCTCCAAGCACAGATTCTTCCCCGAGGATTAAGAAATCATCCACACGTAGCGTAAAGCCGACCACCTGGAAATAGACTCTGGGATGAAGGGCCGGACGGGTCAGAGCCTCAGCCACATAAGTCATTTTCTATTTTCCAATCGCAGCTTCTTAGTTAATGGAGGTTTTTCTGAGGTGAGCACAAGCACCGAGGGAGGGAGGAGGGAAGAAGTAGAGATCGAGCGATATGGGCTTTTCAAACCTGAAATAGTGCATTTAATTTATCAATAACCAGCCAATAAAAAAAATACAGTTACATAGAATCAGAAAATTGCCAAATTTCATCCAAATTTACAGATTTTTTCAGTATTTTCAAAATACAGCCAAAATAAATCTAAAATTACAAAAATGTCTAATTTAAATGAACATCTAAAACATTTAATGGTCACATAACCAAGGAAAAACTCTCCTTTCTAAAGTATTTCCCAGCAGCTGTTAGCTTACATCATCCCAAATTATGTTCCAGCAGGCAGAAGCTGTAGGAGGAAGATACACCAGGACTCTGCTCTGCTCAAAACTAGATGTCTTCTATTCTGACATGACTAAGCAGACGAGTTGTCTCCATACTGGTCTGTAACCCAAATGTAACCTTCTCCCAACCACAATATAAACCCGAAGATCAGAGAGGATCCTCAGAACTGATGCTGGCATTGACTGCATGAACTGCTGCTCTAATAGCAGTAAAAATTACTCACAACCTAAATCATCTGAGTGTCCAGTGTGTCTCTGTTTCTGCCTCCTTATCCTCTCTCGACCTTGCTGACCTTCCACAACAACCATAAAATTAATTTCAATGAAAAACAAAGCTTTCTTTTTGTTATTTATTATCTATTCTATAGGTGTAAAACACTGATAAAAACATATATAACAACATTTAAGCTGGTGAATACAAGACATCCCTTTACATGAAAAAATCTCAGAATCAATTCTTCTTTTTCGTGTTGAGTTCTAGAAACATATTTATATTTAGAATTAAAGCTGAATTTAAGGTAAATATCTGTGAAATTACAAAAAAAATAGGAATGCATTTTAAGTCTTTTGTGATAGTAGGATTTTTTTTTCTTTAAAAAAATGAAATTTTATGGCTGAATCACAATTTTAAATGTTATTTTACATGAGTAATTTTTGGTACTTTTATTCATATTTCCAAACATTTTGAAAATACTTTGAATTCTGCAAAATTTCAGATTTTCTGATCTTATACTCCTGCTACATCTGGCATTTCCTCTGTGACTGAAATCTGCAAAGTCAAATCATGTAAATATTTTGTATTGTAAAAAAAAAATGGGTAAAATTCTATACAATTTGTGACAACTGGAAAAAAATGTAAATTGGCACTGAGACTATTTTGTCAAAATTGTTAAATGTCTTGTATGATTCCACACATTTGTCTCCTACTGGTCTTCTCTAATTTCAGAATATTTCACTGTTTTATCACTTTTGTTGTCCATTAAGGTCCAGACTTTAAGATACTGTTTTTCAGACAGCTTTTCAGAATTAGCCACCAGCTGTTAGCATAGCATTAGCCACTGTGAGGAAAGCTAATTTCCTGGTTTGTGTTCAGTTTTCAATACTTAAGAGACATTTTTGAGACCACATAGTGACAACAGACAGAGAGGAGGCTGCATCACACCTGAAGTATATAATTGATCAATAATCGGATAAACGCCAAATGTCAGCCACAACAATCGGTCTGTCCTCACAGTGGAGCAGCGATTTCACAGCTGTAAGACTAAAGACTGAAACTGTAACTTCAGCACAAACAGAAATCTGCAAAACATCTTCACAGTTTTCAGGCTAAATGACGTCTTTGTTAGACATCTGTTGTTCTCGTTTTGTTTGTTTAGCAGGAATCAGAATGTTTCTGTGGATGTGCAGGTGGATCACGATGCTCCAGCTTCATCACAACGCTTCTGTGGTTTTTAATACAAACATGAAACCATCGAGCTGCTCATTACCGATTCAAAATGTGTGGAGGTTGTTGTGGCGTTTTGGACAGGAGCCCAGCACTGATGTTTGTTCACCGTTTCACTGGAACGCTGCTCGTTACACTCGTTGGAGAAGTCAAGTGTGCTTCATGCAGAAATTACAAACACACAGTTTACATTACAGGAGTTATTTGATGGTGAGGAAACAACATATTTATCGAATTTTCATTTCAGCAGGCGAGCTGATCGGACATTTAGTGGGTTAAAACAAGGAGCAGAGGAGAAAAGGTGCTGGTGGTAATAAGAAAAAGACCGCTAGTGAGCAACAGGGGATGGAATTATTGCGGAATAATTAAATATTTACATAATTTAACTTTGCACATTTTTCAATGAGGGAGGAAAACCAGATTTTTGTGAAACGCACAGCAAAAAAAAAAATTAAATAAATATACATATATTTTTTTACATTTATTTATTTAATTTAATTCATATTTACCATTTATATATAACTTTAAAACACCTCAAAAAATTTAAATAAAATTGCAAAATAACATTAAAAAGAAACTGGGCGTGGCTATAAAATTTCTAATTTTAATTTTTAAATGAAACTAAAATCAAATGGAACATTAAATGCATGCACACTTTTTTCTTTTAAATCTTAATTATTAAGGAATGATCAAATACTGTAAATATATTTCCAATGTCAACAGAAAAATACTGACTGATATTTTTTAGAAATGTCTGTTTTTACAGCAAAAATGTTGAATGAATACAAAATCGAGAAGCAGCGCTAATCTGCAAAATACAGTTTTTACCATTATACACACGTGGACAAAATTGTTGGTACCCCTCAGTTAAAGAAGGAAAAACCCACAATTCTCACTGAAATCACTTGAAACTCACAAAAGTAACAATAAATAAAAATTTATTGAAAATTAAATAGTCAAAATCATCCATCACTTTTGAATTGTTGATTAACATAATTATTTAAAAAAGCAAACTAATGAAATAGGGCTGGACAAAAATGATGGTACCCATAACTTAATATTTTGTTGCACAACCTTTTGAGGCAATCACTGCAATTAAACGATGTCTGTATTTGTCAATGAGCGTTCTGCAGCTGTCAACAGGTATTTTGGCCCACTCCTCATGAGCAAACAGCTCCAGTTGTCTCAGGTTTGATGGGTGTCTTCTCCAAATGGCATGTTTCAGCTCCTTCCACATATGTTCAATGGGATTCAGATCTGGGCTCATAGAAGGCCACTTTAGAATAGTCCAACGCTTTTCTCTCAGCCATTCTTGGGTGTTTTTGGCTGTGTGTTTTGGATCGTTGTCCTGTTGGAAGACCCATGACCTGCGACTGAGACCAAGCTTTCTGACACTAGGCAGCACATTTCTCTCCAGAATGCCTTGATAGTCTTCAGATTTCATCGTACCTTGCACACTTTCAAGACACCCTGTGCCAGATGCAGCAAAGCAGCCCCAAAACATTACTGAGCCTCCTCCATGTTTCACCGTAGGGACAGTGTTCTTTTCTTCGTATGCTTGGTTTTTGAGTCTATGAACATAGAGTTGATGTGCCTTACCGAAAAGCTCCAGTTTGGTCTCATCTGTCCAAAGGACATTCTCCCAGAAGCTTTGTGGCTTGTCAACATGCATTTTTGCAAATTCCAGTCTCGCTTTTTTATGAGTTTTTTTCAGCAGTGGTGTCCTCCTTGGTCGTCTCCCATGAAGTCCACTTTGGCTCAAACAACGACGAATGGTGCCATCTGACACTGATGTACCTTGGCCTTGGAGTTCACCTTTAATTTCTTTGGAGGTTGCTCTGGGCTCTTTGGATACAATTCCAACGATCCGTCTCTTCAATTTGTCATCAATTTTCCTCTTGCGGCCACGTCCAGGGAGGTTGGCTACTGTCCCGTGGGTCTTGAACTTCTGAATAATATGAGCCACTGTTGTCACAGGAACTTCAAGCTGTTTAGAGATGGTCTTATAGCCTTTACCTTTAAGATGTTTGTCTATCATTTTTTTTCGGATGTCCTGGGACAATTCTCTCCTTCGCTTTCTGTTGTCCATGTTCAGTGTGGTACACACCTTTTCACCAAACAGCAGGGTGACTACTTGTCTCCCTTTAAATAGGCAGACTGACTGATTATGAGTTTGGAAACACCTGTGATGTCAATTAAATGACACACCTGAGTTAATCATGTCACTGGTCAAATAGTTTTCAATCTTTTATAGAGGTACCATCATTTTTGTCCAGGCCTGTTTCATTAGTTTGTTTTTTTAAATAATTATGTTAATCAACAATTCAAAAGTAATGGCTGTTTTTGATTATTTAATTTTCAATAAATTTTTATTTATTGTTACTTTTGTGAGTTTCAAGTGATTTCAGTGAGAATTGTGGGTTTTTCCTTCTTTAACTGAGGGGTACCAACAATTTTGTCCACGTGTGTACATTCCATTTATAATATCTATTTATATAATTATATACATGTTTTGCTGTAGGTACTTCCAGTTTTTAAACATCTTTCATTAAATATTAAAAAGGAAATACATTTTTAATATTAAAAATTACAGTTTTTTATGAGATGTTATTTTCTGTACTTTTACAGTACTGTTTTTATGCCTCAGCTACTGAAAAATCAATGTTTTTTTTACAGTATTTTCTAAAAATGCATTGAGTTTAAGTGAAAAACGTGAAATCAAATCTACAATTGACCCCTTTATGAACTCTGAACTGTGTTGCTTCTGCTCCTGAACTTTAACACTTTGTTTCTTTTTTTAAGTACAGCACTTCAGCATTTTGAAATATTGATGGTTTCCACTTTGCATTTCATCTTGGAAGACCTGCTTTCTGTGCTGCTCTCTGCAGCCTCCAGCAGGATAAGCCGTTTAGGAAACGGACAGACGGATATTCCAGTTTCACTGTGGCGAGCAGATTAGCAGATTATTGCCATAATTGCCGGGCTCATAATAACACAGTTAGTGCTTTTGTTCGGCAGCTGCAGCTTCCCTCAGTGTTGCCAGCCTAATTTAATATTATTTGTCAGCCATAGCTTCAGATTTAGACAATAGAAGCTGTGAGTTATTGTTGCTTTTTAACAATGATTTGCACGAATAAACGCAGGTAATTTAACGTCTTGTCAGGAAACATTCAGGAACTAGCTGTCCTCTGCTTTATAACCAAACTGCTTCTTGTCATTTATAACTAGAAAAGCCTGTGAAACTTAATCTTCTCTGCCGAGGCTGGAGTGAAAGTGCAGCTGCAGTTCACCAGTCTGACAGTTTGATGGTTGTCATCTGCAAATGAATTTTTGAGCCACTGAGAAGAATTTCACGTCATTAATGATTTCTGGGGTTTTGACATGTGAGCCGTTTAATCCTCACGCCACTCGACTCTGATCATTTCTAATATTTCAGAACTGCAGAGGGAAAGGAGAGGAGAGGAAAGGAGAGGAGAGGAGAGGAAAGGAGGGGAAAGGAAAGGAAAGGAAGGAGAGGAAAGGAAAGGAGAGGAAAGGAAAGGAAAGGAAAGGAAAGGAAAGGAGAGGAAAGGAGAGGAAGGAGAGGAAAGGAAGGAAAGGAGAGGAGAGGAGAGGAAAGGAGAGGAAAGGAAAGGAGAGGAAAGGAAAGGAAAGGAAAGGAAAGGAAAGGAGAGGAAAGGAAAGGAAAGGAAAGGAAGGAAAGGAAAGGAAGGAAAGGAAAGGAGAGGAAAGGAGAGGAAAGGAAAGGAAAGGAGAGGAGAGGAGAGGAAAGGAGAGGAAAGGAAAGGAGAGGAAAGGAAAGGAAAGGAAAGGAAGGAAGGAAAGGAAAGGAAAGGAAAGGAAAGGAAAGGAAAGGAGAGGAAAGGAAAGGAAAGGAGAGGAGAGGAGAGGAAAGGAGAGGAAAGGAAAGGAAAGGAGAGGAAAGGAGAGGAAAGGAAGGAAAGGAAAGGAAAGACAGGAGAATAGAGGGATTAAATGTCACAGACACAGGAGAAAAGGATGGCAGGATGTTCGTCTCTTTTTCCATCTGTCACAATGACTCAGATTGCCTCCAATCACAGCAAACAGAAGGAGCTCATCACCATCACCTCACACATATTTAGATATCTCTGTGAGGACATTCACAGCCAAAACGCATTCATTAGCATCTTAACCTGCACTGTAAAAATGTTTGAACTATGATTTTTAAAATAATTCAGTGTTATTTTACAGATTTGCTCTGTTTTGTTAAATTACAGATAATATTTAGTAAAACTAAAGAAAAGTACTAATTGACATGCTACTTTAAAAAATAGTGTTTGACCACAAGATTACACTATTTTACGGTAATCAAGTCCGCAAAAACACTGTTATTTTTGTCATTATTTGAAAGAAAAAATCTGGTCTATTAAGGATTGCAAGGTAAAAAAATATATTTTTAATTTTTATTAACAGATTTTCCTGATTAAATTACAGAAAATATTTAGTAAAATCACTGAAAATATTGATTTAGATGCTAACTACAACAAGCAAAAGGGTAATTCCTTCATCTGCAGTGTTTGACCACAAGATTACAGTAATTTACTGTGTTTAAGTCAGTAGAAATACTATTTTGACATTATTTGAAAAATTATGTCTATTAAGGATTGCAAGATAGCAAATACTTTTGAAGTTGTTTTACAGATTTTCATCATTACGTTACAGATTATATCTGGCAAAATCTTGGAAATGTACCTGTTTATTGTAAAAATAAATAAATAAATAAATAAATAACCTATATCAATAATTTAAATAATGTCCAAATCAAAAATTGGTATTTTTATAAACAGTGTTGCATTTTTTTACAACATTTGACTGGAAAATTAAACTATTTTTACTGTATTTAAATGAGCAAAACACACCATTAATTTTTACAGATTTTCTATCAATTAATAGAAATTTTTAAGTGCATTAAGGGTTAAAAAAATGGAAATAATTTTTAACGATTACTACAGATTTTCATAGTTTTATTAAAGTGAAGCTAAAAATCGCAGAAAGCCAAATATAAAAGAAACATCCAAAAACAGATTTAAAATCTACTATAATTATATAACAAAATTAATTTACATATTGACTATAAAAAACCACATCCACATAAACATATAAAACATCTATTATGTTTAGATTATTATTTTACATTTTGTGTATCTGCTGTTATTTTTTACGGCTCTTAAATGTTTCACCTTTTTTAAACACATTTTCTAGGCACCTTTCCAGTCACATTTCAACCTTTTTATAACAGATTTCCTTCACAGTGTAAGCACTACTATTAAATTCCTCTGTGCAACTCCAACCCCACCGTAAATCCAGCCTGAACCCTGCGGTTGGTGTCAGTAACTCTGCTGGATGTTGATCCTCTCCGTCCAGTGAAACTCTGGATGCTGGACCTCCTTATTGTTGCAAAATCACTCATGATTTCACTACTGAGGCTCAATCCAAGAGTCTGACTCATTTAAATCACTGAGCACAAAGCACAATAAACAGACTTTTGTTTTGGTAGCAGTCGTGCAGAAGCATCAGAGCAGCTCATGTCCTCTGAACCTCATGACGGCTACGAGGGCGACAGATGTTCAGCAGCAGCTATTTACAAGCAGCAGCTCCGCTAATCTGTTCTGCACTTTCATTTGGTCTAATTGAGGCAGACTTGGACTGGATCCTCTTTTACAAAAAAAGAAACAGCCAAAGATACTTCTGGCTGAGTGACAGGTAAGTGTGCGCATCAAAAGCAGCAGGGAGGGGAAATAATGAAATGAATTATGAGAAGAAAGCCCACTGGGCCTGCAGAAAAGCACCAGGCAATATCTCCAGTCATTTGACAATGATATACTATTAAAGAAGAAAATAGAAAATCCTGCCTTTGAAAGGATTCTGTAATTCTATCATGCAAATGAAAACGCTCATTGGCGTTGCCAGAGAGGGGCTGGATGTCTGGTTCCGTCTGGAATACTGAACACTTTAATACCAAAAGGACATCAACCTTTAGTGCCAAAAAAGAAACTCGGTTTTGAATTCCCGGGAGAAAATCCACTCAGTGAGTCGTGTGAATAGAGAGACGACCTGCAGATTTAGATTAGAGCCGGGAAGGTCAGGAGTTAAGAAAGGCTTTGTGTTTAGTGTTTTTTTATATTTTAGGGGGTTAGTGTGGTCAGGACAGCGAGAAGTGGATAAAAGACGAGGCAGTGCTCTGCAGCTGTCACTCTGGATCTCTCTATCGACACCTGAATTAGTGAAAGATACGAAGCAATTAATCAGGTTTAGCGGCTGCGGCCAGGAAGAGGCGAAGGGAGGAGGGCGACCTGTTTGTACATCTGTGTTTGTGCGTGTGAGCTGACGGACGGGTTATTTACGGATAAAGGAGGAAAGAATAATTCACTGTACATCCAGGAAAGTGACATTGTGGGTTTTAACTGTCCCCAGTCGAACATAACTCTTTTCTTTTCCTGCATGCTTGAAATTTGGGGTTTAGCAAGCTGCCAAAAGACTCTGTGGAGAAGATTGTTCACTCTTCTAAACCCATCGAGCTTTAGCAGAACAACCAAACTGTTACGCGGAGAATAAGAGGACAAAAACGAAGCACCAACACCCACTGGCAGGCATGTTAGCTTTAAAAGATATGTCCAAATCACAACATTTAGTAAAGCATGAAACTGTAAAAACAGAAAGAAGCATTACATTTAAATTTTTTGATAGTGCTTGAACAAATCATCTGTATTTCCTCAAAAATCGCTGAATTCTACATGACTTATGACTTCAAAAATGTAGCAAAAATAGGCTAATAGGCTTGAATCAGATTCCATTATTTTTAAATAAAATGCCTAAATTACAATATTTAGTAGAGTAAAAAACTAAAAGCAGAAAGAAGCATTAGATTTTCAACTTTTTAATGGTCCTTTAACTTCTCATCTGTATTTTCTCGACATTGCATTATTTTACGTGACTCAGTTCAAAAATGTACCAAAAATACACTGTTTGCTTTAATCAGATTCCATTATGTTTAAATAAAATGCCCAAATTGCAACATTTAGTAGCGTACGAAACTGCAAAAGCAGAAAGAAGCGTTCAATTTTCAACTTTTTTGATGGTTTTCTGAACTACTCATCTGTATTTCATTGAAATCGCGTTGTTCTACATGACTGACCAGTTTAAACATTAACCAAAAATAAACCGTTTGCTCTAACCAGATTCTGTAAAAAACAAAAAATTCTGTGTTCCTCAATGCAACTGTGAAGCCATCACTGACTCACATACAACCAGCAGTAGCGTGACAAAAATTCAGGGAGTTTTATATAGAACTCGGATGAACTGCAGGCAGTGTTGACACTAAGCAGATAGGATACAAGTGTGTCAATAAATGTCATTAACCCTTTAAGCTGCAGTCAATTCCAGCCATTTTCAGTACAAAAAAAATATCGCTAAAATTCTATTTGTAAATAAAAATATGACGAGAAATACAGGGCATATTGGACGCGCATCGCGAGGTGCATTTCCTTGAAAACGACCAATTCGGGGATTTTATACCGACTTCAAGACATGTTTTGGACAAAATATTTTACTGGCTTGTTTCGTCTGGATGTCCAAAGGTTGGATTATGGCCGTTTTTTGTGGAATATTTTCATCTGTGTGTAATAATGAACCCGGAAATGTGAGTCGCGCTGTGTGCGTTGAAGCCGTGTACAGAGAACGGATGGATGGATATTCGTTGTTTGTCGGACAAATGTGTTTTATACCCGCTGTGGTAATCACATCTGAAAGTGGTTTATACCGGCGGATTCATGAGAATCTAAGCTTTCCATCGGCGTATAGTGTTTGTATAATCGCGTTTGCAGTTTCAGACATTTAGCAAATTGCTTATGCAGATCTCAAACTGTATCACGGGCGGGACACTGAAGCGCAACGGGTTAAATATCTATAGTACTTAGAGACAAGAGCTTCTTCCAGTATTAATGAAACCTGTAGACACGTGTGGTACATGATGATTTCAGATTTTTGTTCTGTTGTAAAACAGGTATTCTAAAAAATTCAGATTTTGTTATTTATTATTGTTATTTACCGTGGCATTGTTAGCGTGTCACACTGCAGGAAAGACACTTTTGAATTCTCTTTCCTTCTCGTCATGGTTGTGCTGTTTCCATGGACTTTATATTGCAGTGAAAAATGAGTCCACAGGGAGTAAAAATGTGACAAGAGCAAAGAAAAAAAATACAAAACAGAAATTGCTTGAGGTTTAGAGGGTGAAAGGGAACAGGATTCTGAAGGATGAGGTCTGTGTTGTTGTGTGTTTCTGCTGTTTGAGCACACAATCCTGCACATTTACTTTGTTTTCATGTCAGTCCGCGCATTCGCTGACCTCTCACTGGAGCAGAGAATATTTCACCGTCTCCCTGTGAAGGCCGACAGGAACCCGCGGTCCCATTGTTGAAGCGAAATGTAAATGTTTCCTGTCAGTCACCTGCAGGAAAAGACTCTCTGCCAGGAAAATAATCCCTGAAAAACACGGAGCAGTCGCACTTAATTGTATTTCCATGTCTTCTCTTTTGAAAAAATGCGACTGCTTTGTTTTCCAGGACAGCCATTCACTGGCAGCCAGGTCTGAAACAAGCACAGCGGCGCATACTGAAAAATGACAACAAATGATCTAATTGCACACGACACGCGTTGCGGAGTGATTGGGGGGAGAAACGTACAGTCTGGAGAGGCAGCAGTAAATGGGCTGTAACTCTAAATGACACCGGTATTCTCTTTTAATGTGCGTGTGACTCGCATGGAAATGTGCTGAACACTGGTCGCCTGTGAACGGGGTGAAGAAGGAGAGACGTTAACATGCAAATGAAGAACGACGGCGTCAGAGCGGGCGCAGTCGATCAAGATGATCGGCGTCGATGCACAACGTGATTCAGGGTGATGATGTTCAGGACGTTGATGGAAGGTGAGGAGAGTCAGACAGAGCTGCAGCACAAACTCATCTTTGGCTGGAACGTTTCATCAACGCAGACAGAGCAGCTGACCTCCTCCACTTGTTGCTACCCAGGATGGACAGTTATTTATGGAGCAGGGATGAATCGATGCCTTCTCCGTTCCATTGCATTTGCATTACTTCAGTGAGGTGTTCAGTTTCTTCATTGTCCTCATGAGGAGACATCATGAGTCTCCATGAGGTTTAGACGAGCTGTAACACACACCAGGAGTTTCAGGCGCTTGCCACAACAGGATGGTGGATATTAGACTCTATAAATAACCTATTTTCTTGCACGACTATGAATATCCGCTGCTGAAGGTTGGTGAAGTAAGAAAGAAAGAGATTCTCGGAATAGTGCGCTCACATTTTGCAGACAATTAACAATAGCGTGGCCTTTCTAGTGCTGCACTTGAACCAGGAGAGGAAATTAAATTGTTTTTTTTTTAACCTCCCTGGTCTCTGGGAAAAACGGTTTCACTTTCAAGCCAAATCACTTGAACGCAGCAGGATGCGGCCAGTTCTGAAACCGGCAGGAAGAAAACACAGTAGAGATTGATATTTAATGATGATATTCCTGACATTTGCGAAATCTTCATCGTCTCGTTCCTGTAGTCACATTTCACTCTGCGCATAGGAACAAAAAGCATTTCTGTTAAAGGCCGAAAACTAGAAACCGAAACGAGGCTAAAGCGTGAATTTAACAACCAAGACAAATAGCCTGCATCTGTTGGGGAAACGTTCTGATTTGAACTGCAGTCTAATTACATGTAAGACAGTTAAAAAGTCACTGTGTAATAGATTAAAAACATCAGGGTGGGCGTCAACACATGATAAACCATCAGAAGTGTATAAATTTGTAAAACCACCAAGCCAGCAGTTTAAATTCTGGGTCAAGCATGCTGGAAAACACAACTACTGAATACTGAAAGTGGGCTAATGTCAGTGGAACCACAGCCTGAATTACTTTAAATGCATTAAACATTAACAAGTCCTAAAAGTTTCAACCTGCACCCATCTAATAAAACTGAATCACACCTTTAGTGTCATCATTTAACAGCCAAACCTGCGTATCCTAAATCGCAGCCTTTGTGATCTGCTAATTGCACCTTTTCAAATTGAATGTATTAATTGTTCAGTCCCAACCTTTGCCATGACCTCCTGAACCTCCACTTGTTTTTCTTAATGGTATTTGACCTCAATATTCCGCCTGTAGAAAGCAGCAGCTATGCTCTTATACCTCAAAAAATAATATAATAATGTTAAAATCTTTTTGTTTAAATAGGAAACCAGTTTTGTTATAAAGCTATATAAAACATAAGTATTAGAATTGCAATTATATGTCCTTCAAAGAGCACAATACTCTAAAATGTACAGTAAAATACAATGTTTACAGTTTAATGCATTAAGAGAACAACAATTGATCATGTTCAGCTTTTGTGGAAGTTGGCAAAGAGAAACTGATTGAACTCTGTCATGCTGTTGTCATATTTGATTACAATAAACGGTGATAATTTCATGTAAAAACCATCAGAATAACGTGGAATATAATGAATTTTCAGGTGCAACATTTAAATTTAATGTGCAATATTTCATTTTTATGCACAAAACATCAATGTAATGTGCATTACCTTTACAATTTTAGGTGCAATATTTCAATTTCATGTGTAATACTTCATTTTTATGGACAAACAATCAATGTAATGTGGAATATCATTAGTTTGGCAGTTGCATTATCTCAAATTTTTGAACAATATTTATTTTTTATGTACACAACATCAATGTAATGGGTAATATAATTCAATTTTCAAGTGCAATACTTCAATTTCATGTGTAATATTTAAATTTCATGTAAAAACCATCAGAACAATATGGAATAAAATGATTTTTGAGATGCAATATTTCAATTTCAAGTGCAATATTTCATTTTTATATACAAAAAATCTATGTAAAGTGCAAAATAAGTAATCTTTTAGGTGTAATATTAAAATTTCATATGTAATATTTTATCTTTATGTACAAAACATCAATGCAATGTGTAATATAATTACATTTTCAGGCACTATATTTCAATTTCATGTGTAATATTTGATTTTTATGTAAAAATCATCAATGAAATGTGCAATATAATGATTTTTCATGTGAAATATTTCAATTTCATGTGTAATATTTCATTTTCATATGCAAAACATCAATCTAATGTACAACAGAATTAAATTTTGATGTGCAATATTTCAACTTCATGTGTAATATTTCTGTTGCATGTACAAAATATCATGTAATGTGTAATGCAAGTAATTTTTCAGGTGCAATATTTCAATTTCAGGTGTAATATTTCCTCTTTATGTACAAAACATCCATGTAACGTGTAATATAATTACATTTTCAGGCACAATATTTAAATTTCATGTGTTAAGTTTCATTTTGATGTAAAAAAAATCTACATAACACACAATATAATTAATTCATTCAGAATGTTTGTGGAATGTTTTAGTTTCATGTGTAATATTTCATTCTAATAGGGTTTTTCTGGTCAATTTTTATGCAAAATCACATGCATTTTTTGCAATATTCCAACTTCATGTGCCATATTTCATTGTGAAAAGTGAATCACTGCCAACATTACTTGTCTATTCTAGTTGTATTTTAGCTCACTTCGTTTTATTTTCAGTAATGTATTGCTCTTGCATCTTCTTGCTCCTCTATGGGCATTGCATTTCCTCGTGTAATATCTGAGCAATATCTGAATTTCCTCTGAGATCATCTTATCTTACTTTATCTTAAATGCAAAGACACAAAAAAGGATTTCTTGTACGGCTGCATCCTAAAGTAATGGCACTGACATTTAAATAAACAGCCCTCATTAGCTTGCATATCGTTCTACAGGTACTCCTCATGGAAGTTTTATCAATGCCAGCGCGGTGACTTTTTTTTTTTTTTTGGTAATTTGCGGCTCTCACTCTGAGCCACCTTTAATTCCCTCTGCAGGAGAAAGTCTCGGCGAAAGGCTCCGTAATGATGCGAGTGAAGCAAACAACGTTACCGCGGTTATTAATCCCCCACATGGGTACGGCGGGAAATGTCACCGAGTCACATCGCAGCCTGACCCGCCGCCGCTCTCCCACACAGACAGCGAGAGCCATTTCCATTTTGTCACCGGTGTAGCTATATCTGGAGAGGAAACAATGAGCGAGCAGGAGGAGAGGAAGGACGGCGGTGAATCGGTGAGCTCAGGACAGACCGGGACACTTTTGAATTTCATCCCCCCCCCCCCCCCCCCCGCCCCTCCCCCCGTCCCTCCAGCTCGCCTCCTTTCGAAACAATGAGGCCTAGAAGAACTGAGAGCGGCGGAGTGGACGGAGCGGAGGGGTTGTAATGCTGGCACCCTTTTTAATTCCATCCAAAAGCTGTTCCAACAAAAGGTCCCCCACTCGGGAGCCGCCACGGAGCAGCAGCCAGCCAGGCCCGGCTCAGAACG
The DNA here is from genome assembly GCF_021347895.1 of Acanthochromis polyacanthus. Lineage (NCBI taxonomy): Eukaryota > Metazoa > Chordata > Actinopteri > Pomacentridae > Acanthochromis > Acanthochromis polyacanthus. Next base: position 8,988,987 of record NC_067123.1, read on the forward strand.
GGGTCGAGAGCAAAAAAGACTGAGCTCGAGAATGAGGGCAAGAGGATAAGAATGAGGAAGGGAGAGCGGATGAATAAAGGAATGAGAAACTGAGCTGGACATGAAAGGCTGGATGGGAGGTTTTTTTTTCCTACTCAGCATGTGGGCAAAAGTCAAACTAGGGAGGGCACGCTGATCACGCGCGTGTGGAAGTGATCTGCAAAGGCATTCATGACGCAACAGAAGCGCAGAAAGCAGAGAAAAAAGTCGTCGTCTGACCATCCTTGGACCGGCTCCACTGTGATTCATGGCTCCGTTCCTGTTGCTACACTCTGTAATCCCTCTTCCCACTGACACCTGTTTGCTGAAGAATCACAAAGGAATGCCAAGGTGTTAGCCATGATACAGTTTATTTCCAGAAACGCGATCTGGAATTTGCTTAGTAACGCGTTTCCTCAGAAGTGGAATTAGAAGAGAAGAAGAAGAAGAAGAAAGAAAAATCGCTGACCAAGTGCAGGCTCACACTCGCTCGCTGACAGCATGATGAATTAAAACCCGCTTCCTGGACTTTGAGTCGGGCTGATGGAGCTTCTTACGGCGACCTGCGAGCACAACCTCTCGCCCGTAATTACAGCTAGCTTCTTCTAATGTTTGAACAAAGACGGACAGACGGCGCACACAGTCGCACAACAAAGGATGGGAAATTGTCTCGGCCACAAAAGCTGTAACCATGACAACTGTTTCCAAATCTACCAAGTCAACCTCCACCTCTGGCCGTCTGCAACTGGGATTTTTTTTCCCCAAAGAGGAGCATCAAAACTACTTCTTCTTTGATTGCACAAAAACAAGCAAACAGCATTATGCAAGACGCTGCAACACAAAGTTGGAAGTCCGTCACTCATTGGCCCGCTAAGAAACGTGGGAATACTTTAACTTTTTAAATCCTCGATCAATAACAAAACCCACAGGCGAAAATTAAAAAGAGACAAACTTAACTTGAAGATGCAGATAAACAAATCGCAGTGCACAGGGTGATGCAACACTAAGTGCAAGATTGTCAATTAAGCAGTGAAAAAAAGGCTGGAATTAAGGCGAAAAGTTATTTTCACAGTAGCGCCAGGACTTGATATTGTGCTTTTCTGGGTGAGAATCTTCAGCACACATGACTGCCCAGGCAGAGACTAAACAAACTGGCCTTAATACCAAAAGCCCACCAGCATTACAGTGGAGTCTGTGTCCATGTGAGTCACTGGTGGGCTCTCGATAAGCAGCAGTGGTCTGTTCTGGAGATCAGCACCCCGAGGAGCTGCTGACATCTCAGTCTGGGGATGGAGTGCTTTCAACTGCAGGTCAGGAGGTGACACAGTGGGGCTAGTTCAACGTAGACGGGCGTTCTTTGTGTTAGCTTGCTCAGCTAAATCTAAACCTCCTAAACACTTTAGAAGCTTTATTGTCACTGCATAGCAAGATACAATGAAACTCCTATTGGCAGCAATCTCCCACAGCAGATATCACATATGTAATGTGCACAAAAATAATAAAAACAATGCATATAAACAAATGCATATAAAAATCTAAGAAGCAGATAAATGCACCAGAGTTTCTAAAAAGTGCAAAGAGAAGAGCAGTTGTTGCATTAGTCTGGATTAGTAGTGAGAAAAGTGTGGGAGAGGGTTAGTAAAGGTAAAACAAGGGTGCTTTCATTCAAAATTTGACCAAATTAATAGTTTGTCGGTGCCAGCTGACTTAATTAAAAGTGCAGTAGTCTTACTTAGGAAGCCTATTCTGTAGAATAGAGTGGTCTGACTACACCATATATCATTATGCTATCGGATAAAAAAAAAAAAAAAGACAACCTTCTGGCTTTTTTCAAAAGAATAGATTATTTTTATTATCAATTTCTCTATATATCCAGGACATTGAGAGTAACTGAAAACTCATTTCTCTCTTTTTCTCCAAACCAATCACAGTCTTAGTCGGCCCGAAGCCAAGCGAAGGATCAGTGTTCCCTCAAAGAAGTAACGGTTAGAATTGTTGTTGTGGAACGAAAACGTTTAATTCACCACCAAAAACTAGCAGAGCAATCCAAACCCTCTGCAAAACTTTAACCTTCATTATCTGTGCTGCAGGTCGCAGTCCAGAGCTTGTTGTTGTTGTTGTTGTTGTTGTTGTTGTTGTTGTGGTGTCTCGAGTCAAAGAAAACTAACCCTAGACAGCAGAAGAGAGAAAGAATGCTGACTGATATCATCAGACAATAGCCGGTTTCTACCTGCAACCTACACCCAGTGAGTCAGACTGAAAGTGCAGTTAACTGAAAAATCAGAAATTAATATTCGATTTTAACAGCAGTCGTCTTTAAAACAGCTCCAGAGGAGTTTACTGCAAACGAAGCTCAACATGGCCAAGCTTTGTTTGTGTAAACCAGCTCAACAAAACCTAAAACCACAATTAGATATAATGTGTGTCACAACAGGGTTCTCAACTTTCTTAGTTAACCAGACTGTCTTCGTCACACTCTGAGCGTGCTCACATTAAAGTGTCATTTCCAAATGCTCTTCCACAGAAAACGGACCAATAGCATGCCGCCTCCTTCTTTCAAGTCACATTTTTTAAAGTATAAAGAAACACTGTTACTGAAAATGATGCAAGAGAGGAAGGCTGGTAGCAGACTGTTAATATATGGATTTTACCCCTGCAGCTGCATATTAGAGCGGTGAAACTTTAAAGACGACTCAAGAATTCAGGTCTGACACTCTGTTATAATGAAGGATGTAGAAATCATTTTAGCTTTTGTCAAAATCAGAGGAAAACGAATGTTACTGATGGAAGAATCTTAGTGATTAATACCATCTGTGTCCTATTGACTGCAGATGACTTCAAATCAGGCCCAAGCGTTAAAATATATGTAAACATTTAAACATCACCTTTTGAATGCAAGTAGGCTCCCATTGGAACACAATGAAATAACGTTTGCGACTGAAACAACACGGCTTTGTGTAGTGCTACAACTGAGGACCAGCTCAACAGGTTTGCAGATAAAACTCAGCTGATGATCTGTATTGCTCATAGAAAGTCATCAGGACAAGAAATGGAGAAACTTCTTGCAGCTGATTTACAACCAAAACTCTGAACAGAACCTTTCTTCAGACCTAGCTGGCTGTCCAGCATTATGACTTGGCTCAATATGTTTGCTAACCTGGTCTGGAGAAGGTTCCGGGCAGAGTTTTGGACGTAAATCAGCATCAAGAAACTTCTCGCTAGAAGTTTGTGATCACAACCAAAACTCTGACCAGCACCTTCTCCAGACCAGTTTAGCAGTGCAGCATTATGATTTGGCTCAATATATTTCACTAACCTATTAATTTTGCTCCCCTCAGGACCAATGTGTGTTCACTTTTAATCTAAACATAAAAGCAGTTTGTTTTTATAACGTGGTGGGTCTCTTTTTTTATTCCTGTTTTATGTTCATTCATTTCATGACCATATAGCACTAAGTTTTGCAGGAGCTGTCCTATGAATATTAAGTGTCCCACAAACAAGCAAACAACCAAGTCATTAACATCATTAAAACCCTCCAAATGGAAGCATCCAGCTGCTTCATGCGCTCGTTGACATTTCAGCCCAGCTAAAGATACCTGCCATCAGCTCTCAAGGCAACAATGACGACCTCAGCCCTCTCAGAAGCACACAAGATCTCTTCTCCCCAGATATGCTCCTTGACATTTAGTCTGTCTGCCATCATCCACAATGGAGCTGCAACACGCCGCTTCTCACCGCCGCGGAGGCTACAAATCATCTCAACCCTCTGGGGTCAGGGGACTGCTGCGGGTTCAAATAGGTTTAATGCAAAGTGAGAACAATCTGTTTGCTAAGCCGACGGAATTGCAGCCATTTTTTTTATTCAAACTGCCCTTTCATTTGGATATAATGGCAAAGTTTCAGCCTCCAGGCTTGTTCCGATAGTTAATCAGCTGAAATATCCTGCAAAAAGAAAAAATTTAAATAAGCGCTCGTAGCCCAAAGGCCAGCGGGGAACAATTGGCTGTACTGGGCAGCTCACAGATGAATGTCTTGAACTCTTGCTCGTTTATCAGTTGTTTATGAATTTTAATTACAGCAGTTAAACTTTGCTGCTTTCCCATCCATCAATTCTCTGACACTCGAGCCGAGCCGGGTCACGGCGGCAGGCAGGTCAGGCGATATACTGAACCCAGTACAGAACACATCCAGCAGAAATCTCTCTTTTAACATGCAGCTGGAGCTACACTCACAGAGCCTGCTGCTAGAAAATGTGTAAAAAGTTGCAGGCTGCTCCGGAGCCGCAGCACCGGCTACCCAAATACGCAAACAGCAAACAACAACATGGTGGCGATGCAAAGCAGACGATGAGTCATTAATAAGAGCTCTCGATAATCAGGCCCCGCCGCTCGGAGGGCGATAATCATCGGCCGCCTGCTCTCCAAGTGATAAGCTAATCAGCCCTTCGTCTCCACCGAGCCGTCGAGGGGACTCATCATCATTGACATTTCAGCACAGGATCGGGCCTATAGGGACGAGCAGGGGAGGGCGGCGTGGGGGGGGGCACCTGAAGTGACTTAATTATCATTGCTGCAGAATGATCTCCTCTCAACTCCACTTTGCCTCTTTCACTGAAGGTGAACAAGGGTCTTTTGACATACGGTGAAGGTCTGGCTGCTGCATTCGTGAAGACATAGAGATGTACAAACTAGGGAGCAACCAATGAGGGTTTTCAAGGACCGATTATTGGTAATCAAATAAGGCCGATATTAGGGGCCAGTGTACATTAAATGTAATGAGAGGGTTGGACACAGAGTGGTCTAACCCAGCAATAATCTGAACTGAGTTTTATATAACTGCTGTAATATTTTATGGTCTAGATTTTAGTGGCAAAGTGGTCTAACCCACAAGTCAAATATAACATTACAGTGGCAGTGTTAGACCATTCTTCAGAACACAAAACTACAGAAAATGGGTTAGACCACTCTGCTTTCAAACCCTTCTCATGCTTTAACAGCATGTAGAGAACCTGTCATTCAGAATGAGGCTTCTTCATTAATAAGGGTGACCATAGCTCAATATGTGACAAAATTATCTCCTTGGTTTCATTTCATTTCTTTATTTATTTGGACGGGACAGTGCATATTAAGGAACGTTCATCTTGTAAGGTTACACAAGGTTGCAGAAAATTAGCTGGATTTAGCTAAATACTAATTTCCTTCCATTGTCCCAAATATTAAAGGAAAACATACAAGGTTACAGACAACATTAATTCTGGTTGGGTTACACCGACCCTAAACTGCTATCATTTTAGTTAAGTGCTTTCTGAGCAGAGCCTGTCATAAAGTGCTTGTAGTAAAAGTGCATGTTTTTAAAGTGCCTGATTTTCTCAATGTTCACAAGTTTGACTGTTTATCAGCCATGACTTAAACTGTCACTTAAAACTGACAAAGATGGAGCTTTGTCAGTTTATGGGGGGTCGACTGATCAGTTTTGTGTCCTGCTGTTCTTCTGCTTTCTTAATCTTTCACTATTGTATCACTTTTGCTGCCCACCAAAGTCCAGATCTCAAAGCTTTATTAATCATTGTTTTCCAGACTTGGTTTCAGGTTAATCTGTGGCTGCCTTAGCGCACCCTGAGCAGCTGTGAGACAAGCCAATTTCCTGGTTTGTGTTGCTTGTGGGCTGCACAGTGGCTTGGTGGTTAGCATTTTTCCCGGCCTTCCGGGGATCTTTCTATATGGAGTTTGCATGTTCTCCCTGTGCATGTGTGGGTTTTCTCCAGGTTCTCCAGCTTCCTCCCGCATTCCAAATACATCCATTCATTCTCTATACACTGCTCAATCCTCACTGGGGTCGTGGGCAGGCTGGAGTCTATCCCAGCGGACTTGGGGTGAATGCAGGGACACCCAGGACAGGTCACCAGTCTGTCGCAGGGCTACATATACAGAGAAACAATCACACTCGCATTCACACCGATGGTCAATTTAGAATAATCAGTCCAAAAACATGCTCAGGGTAATTGATAACGCTAAATTGTGAATAGGAGTGAATGTGAGTGTGATTGTTTGTCTGTATATGTAGCCCTGTGATAGACTGGTGACCTGTCCAGAGAGTTCTCTGCCTTCCACTAAGTCAGCTGGGATAGACTCCAGCCCCTCCATGACCCTAATGAGGATTAAGTGGTGTATAGATGAAGGACGGATGTGTTTCTTGCTCAGCTTTCTCTGCTTGAGAGACATTTCTGAGACCACAGAGTGCTTAAAGACAGAGAGAGGAGGCTGATCAGACCTGAAGTAGCCCATTTAATTCATCTATAATCTTCCAGAAATGTATCAATAATCTGTAAAATGTCAAATATCGGCCACGACAATCTGTCTGCCCCAACACAAGCCTTAGAAAACATGCCAAGAAATCTTCTCCAGTGTTTGCATTAATTGTCACCAGTTAAGTAGCTGCATCATTTATGTGTGGAGACAGTTGTGTTGTTGCATGTAGGATTTAATTCATAACCTGTGTGGGGACTGTCGTGACAATCTGACAGCATTTTAACTACGACTGTCAGCCGACTGTCTGTCATCCTGTGAACTGAGGGGAGGTTTCCCTGTTACTCAGTTCCTCCGCTGCATTGAAGGAGCAGGCTGTCATCACCAAGCTAATTCTAATCAAGTTTAAATCTTCCCCCTGCCTCGCACACTCACCGAGAAGAATCACATTCCACATTGTCGCCTATTATGCAACTCCGGCGAAACACAAAGCAGGAGCTCGGTGGCTCTCAAGACTTTAAATAACTCGCCCTTCCGTTTGCTTTGATGTCTGAGGCATGTCTCTGAGGTGCATCAGCGCACGGGATGACATATCTCCCGGCTCCATAATGACCCATCTTCTGTTTCCTTAGTGACAATTTGGGGACAGCTCTGACAGATGATACTAGTTACACCCAGGTGAAAACAACAGGCTGACAGATTCATGCTGATAGAGCGGGCTAACAGATTTTTATGCCGATCACTGTGGACCGACTGCCTGCTGTTAGAAATGTTGTAGCCGGTCCTGGTTGAGGGGAGAGAAGAGAGGGGGGGAAAAGGCTGAAGAGTGTTTCTGTTGGGAATCAGAGCGCATCTGTGTTGCTCAACGGTGCATTTTAGTGATGTTATCGGAGCCTGTGATTGTGGTTATCTGTCAGCGGGATGGTCATACAGGGACACAGAGCTGCTGCGTTACTCAAGGTTATTGAGCGGTTTTCCCATTACAGTATTTCTCTGTAATCACAGTAAGCTTACTTTTGGCACACACTCTTATAAATCAGAACCCCGCTGTGAAGCATCCACAGAGATGCCACATACGTCCCGCTGAGCTGCATGAGGGATTTCGTGTCCATTCACTGTGCGTTCTCTGCTGCTGGAAATTAAGCAACTCTGACGTGAAGAGTGGTGCTTTCCATCTCTTCAGGTGGTACCGTGACTCATACAGTATCTTGCACCGTGCTTGCATCACTTAACAGTAGCTTACAGTAGAATTCAACTGATATCAGCAGGCTGACACTATGAGCGAGCTATCACGGATTCACCTGAATCAATGTCAGATAAAAGTCATTTTGACCCTTCTTCCTCCAAATGCTGCTTTAAAATTGGGTAGATGTTGCTTTTCTGTTGAGTAAGACCACCTCGAGACAGCGCAGATCTCTTCAAAATTGTGATATTTTTACAGAAATACTGCACACCCACATTCAATTTCTATTATTATTTGCCTCTATGCTCAATATCCTTGGTCCCAGACTCTACAAACTGAATCAAAGTCAGAGTTGATGGTGTTTTATCTGCTTCAGGATGCATGCTGTACTGATGCAAAAGGCTTGTGGAGCAAAGAGATTACTCCACTGCCGTGATTCACCAGATTCTCTATTTTATCATACAATTACTGTAATGGATGTTCATTAAGGGCTCTTGACAACCGAATGCTCGCTGCTGAAGGGCCACCTGAACCGCAGGGGCCGTGCGCTGCTCATTTTCCTGCTGAGACCGCGCTTTCCCATCACCACCCTGTTGCTCTGCACTACCAGCGCCGGTTTGCACTATTACTCTAATGGGCAGTAATCACAGCAGCCCCGGTGATTGCGCCTCATTTCCCTGCGGCACTTTCCGACAGGTAAACAGAGATTACAGGTCAGCCGTGCGGGAAGGGTTTGTAGAGGCTCAGGGAGGATTAGGCTTCCTGAACAGTCACCTGCCGACTGAAGCAGCGCGGAATGAGGACAAAAAAAAACACCAAACCAGGAGAGCCACACCTCGCTGGCTCACCGAAACTCAACGCACACAGCCGTGGCAAAAAGCTCGGACAATAAAACTTTTACAACAGGTCTCAAGTCCAAGCAGAGCAAAGCAGAGAGAGCCGGAGAGAAGAGGAGAGACGTGACCCGAGCGGCGCACTCAGTACGCGGCGCGGCGCGGCTGGAGAGTGGCCGCGTTCGGGGCGGTGCGGGAGGGCAAGAGGCAGAAAACTGAGGGAGATTTCTTTGTTAATCAGCAGCTCGGGTCGTGTCGTCTTACCTTGAGCAGAGAGGAGGATCGCTGCTGCCACCAGCCAAGTGATCCTCACCGGAGAGACCGGGCAGCGCGCTGCGTAATCTCTCGCCATTCTTCTAAACAGGAGACAAGGTGGACGTAAATATCCACAACAGCGCGGTGTTCTGCAGCCGGGCTCCAAATTATTCCTTCTCCGATCAGCCAAAGAAACTTCGAGCTCAGTTCAGACAGCCTGGGTTTGAAATCAGCCAAGTTGCAGCGTGTGTCTCTCTGCGTGTCCCCCCTCGTCTCCAATGTGGGAACGGCGTTTAGTTTCTCTTCCTTCAAATGTGTCAATGGCAGGAAGAGTGAAACCCCTCCCAGCGTGGAGCGGCCGCAGTGCGCACAGGTAGCCGCCGGCTGCTGCTGCTGCTGCGTGACGGTGCGTCCTGGCCACGGCGAGCGGAGCGAAAACGGCCAAGAAAAGTGTTGGACGGAGAGTGTGGAGAGAGTCGGCGGAGCTCCGAGTGTGTGATGCGGAGAGCGGAGCAGGGGAATATCACAGTGATGTCAGCAGAGCGTCACCAAGAGGACTTGAGCCGTAATAGTGGAGCTCACAGAGAGACTCTCAGTCCGACCGGCGAGCAGCTTCAGCGGCCAGGAGAGGCTTCGAGCAGCGTCCGGTTACCTGCTCGGAGCTCAGGGCGTGTTCTGCTGACACCTGCCGCTCATCTGCGCCTCTGTGGGAGGGAACAAAGCAGGAAATCTGTCAGCTGCAGCAGAAAGTCACTCATTATTTTCACAATTCACGCTGAATAAATGATCATTTCAGTTGACTGTCAGCATGTTTCAGTTACATAAAACCAATAATGATATTAACGACCAGCAGCAGTAGCCTCAGTGCATTTACGAAAGTACATTTCTGAGGTACTTTTTCCATTTCAATTTGACGTTTTATTCTTCTAATGCATATTTCAGAGCACAATATGTCACTTTTCACATTTATTTTACTGCTATAGTCACTGGTATTTCATGTTTTCCATGAAAACTCACACTTTTACATGTGCTAACATAACTGCACAAGGGTTTTCTAATCATCAGTGAGCCTTTCAACACCATTAGCTAACACAATGTAGCATTAGAACACAGGAATGATGGTTGCTGGAAATGTTCCTCTGTACCTCTATGGAGATATTCCATTAACAAATCAGCCGTTTGCAGCAAGAATAGTCATTTACCACATTAACAATGTTTCGACTGGATTTCCGATTAACTGAATGTTGTCTTCATTGACAAAAAATTGCATTTCTTTCAAAAATAAGGGCATTTCTGAGTGACCCCAAAGTTGTGATATAAGCAGTAGTGGAGGGGATAGTGATATCTATACTGAAGTATAAAAGGAAGAACACCGCAATCTAGAAAAAAATGTGGTTTCAAAATACACTAAAAATGCAAAAGTATTGTGCAGAATATCCCATTTCAGTATCAGATTATAACTGTGGAAGCATTAATGTGTGTGTGTGTGTGTTGCAGCTGTGCAAAAATGGGAACAATAGTTTACATGCTGCTAGGGTTTGAATTAAAGCTTAATCATAAAGATACTACATATCATTTATTAGTTTATTGCATTTTGTGTTAACAAATTAAGAAAAAAAGTGACCTAACTTAAGCCAGTCCTTCCCAGAATGTCAAAAATAGCATAAATTAGAAGGAAAAAAATATGTTTTTCAGAATTTTGCATGAACTCAGTTACTTTCTACCTCTAATGTAAAGTTTATGCAGAGTTACACATTAAATTGTCCACCAGCTACAACATTAAAGGTCCCATGTTTTACTGTTTTTAACAAGTTAAATTAAGTCTCACATTTCCCCATGATAGATATTACAAGTTTCAGCTCAAAATCCTGCACAGATTATTCATTCTGCAATAAATCTGGTTTTAGTCCTTTTTCAAATCGCTGTTTCAGTGTCACGTCTGTACCTTTAAATCCAATAAAAGTGCCGGCCCCTTTCAGGAAGAAGACCACGCCTCTTCCAGCATCTACTTTCCAGGCTGCAAACCTGAATAGATTCTTCACTTTCTGATCTACGGAGAAGCAGAAAAATAACTTTATTTCTAGACAACCTTTCGAAAATGAGGTTACAAAGTACTTTACATAAAACAAATGTCAAATTAGATGAAAAATGAAAACAAATTCAGACAAATGAGATCCCAGACAGGCAAAATAAAACATGCAAGCAGCAAGATAAGAAACAAGATAAAACAGCCACACAAAACAGTCAAATCAACATTTTCTTTATGCTTTACATTTAAGACAACAGCATTAAAGTGCCTCCCAGTAATGAGGATTATGATTGGTGAGGCGTAAATATTGAGGTTAAGACCCCAGTAGTGCTATTTAAGATGTGATTTTTACTTGAGTGATTAACAAAACTTTACAGAAGTTTCTATAAAACACAACTGCACCTGATTTTAAAGCATATTGAGGCTCTACAATGTTATTAATTATAGAGATAATCCCAATGAAGAAAAAGGAAAGAAATGAGAAGATGGTCTATTCTCTTGTTTTGACACATAATTGGGTTCAAAAACAACTAAAAAAAAAAAAAGATTTTGCATGATATCGCCCTTGAAAGTCCAGCTAGAGCATTTAATGCTTCCACCAACCAGTGAAGTTATAGTTTGCATCCATATTTCTTTCTGTTTCTGAGTTGTAGCACCAAATAACAGCCAGGAAAGTGTTTTTGCAGAGCATTACGATGTCACAGTGAAGTTGACCTTTTGGATCTGAAACCTCGTCATTTCATTTTATCATATTACACATTTGACTGCAATTTTGTCATAATTAGCAAATGAATTCCTGAGTTATGGCCAAAAATGTGTTTTGTGAAACCGCTGTGACTTTTATTGCCAAAATCTAATCAGTTCATCTCTCCAAGTGTACATTTGTGCCAAATTTGAAGGAACTCCATGAAGTATTTCAAAAGATATACTGCATTCACAAGAATAGGATGAGCAGACAATCTAAAAACACAATTCCTCAGGCGCTATTGCCGCCAGTACAGAGACATAATTAGATAAAATAACGCCAGGAGTCGTTTCACAGCAGACTGATAACTTTCACTTTAGGTACAGTAAGTTTTTCTGGTAGTCTGTGTGTACTTTTGCTTATGTTTTAATCCCTTCTCCACCACTACACGCTATGCATGGCTATTCATCTTTTATTCAAAACTACATCACTGAAATGATTGAAAAACGTTTGAATCTACGCAGGGTCTTAAAGTTGTTGACTTTGTTCGACCAGCAGCCAAAAATCCTTTCATTTGCAGAAACCAGTGAAGTGACGGGACAGCAGACAGCAGCTGAAACTTGTCATTAATCAAAATAACAATTGATTCTGTCAGTCGACTGATGAATCGAGTGTCAGAGCGACTCAGTTGAAATGTAAATAAACTATAATCTAAGAAGTAGAGGTCTTAGTGTTTCCTGTTTGGGTCCACAGAGAGACATTCTACATCAAGTGTTTCAAAGACGGGAAGAAAAAACTCCTTTAACAGGTGCTGAGCTAGAAGCAAAGAGAGATAAACTCTTCTGTGGTTGCAACAAGGCAGTTAGCCAGCTTGAAATGACTCAGAATGAACAGGTGTTAAAATAAATAAATAAAAAAAGCATTATTAAGTGCAAATCCAATAAAATGGGTCCAACAAGAAAAGCTTTCAGAGAGCATCATTTCCGACGGATGAGATCTTATTAAAATTACCGAATCGCATGACCTAAATGTGTAGTGGATGGCGGGAATCGATGGGACTCAGAAACACCCCCACAATTTAATCAATTGGTCCTTTTATGATTTCTAACGCATAAGTTCCGCTAAGTTCACATTGGTGGATTTGTAGTAGGATCGCAATCATGTGATCATCAGCATGCAGCTAGTAGTGTTCATTTGTAGTCATAGTTGCAGTGACGCCGTGTCGCTATCTTTCAGTGACACAGAAATCTTTAACAAATCTGTGGATCCTGACTATAAGCCGCATCACTGCCAAAATCTAATCAGTTGGTCCTTGTGTCTTTTCTGACGTTCCCAAAAATTTCATCCACATCTGTTTGTCCATTTTTAAGTAATGTTGCTAACAGACAGACAAACAAACGTACGCCGATCGTCACATAACTCCACTGACTTCCTTATTGGAGTAATGATATAGAAGCAGTCCAATGAAATGTCAAGTAGCTGCAGACATGATGTGCCAGAAGCTGCAAAAATACTGTCCAGCTGATATGTTGTGACCTTTAACCTTTAAAAAGCCGGGACCGAGTATATCGGTTCACGCTTACTTGTACCCACAGCCAAAACCGAACATTGTCTGCTCAACACGTGTGACTTGTTTATGATTGCTACTTAACATATAATATGCACACACCCGTATGTATGGTAAGATATGAACATTGGCCCCAAATTTGCTTATTTCAAACGATAAAGCCGTATGAGCCGTTATAATGAAGCCGCAATTACGAAGCTCTTATCGGGGCCGTGTACCGGCCGAAATTCAATATGATGAATGTCTACGACAACGCGACCTCGCAAGACTTGATCGATATTTTATGGATTAGGTGATTTTAGTATATGTTTTAGTATATGTACTTCTCCAGAAACATGGCCTTGTAAAGGTTAATGTCCTCTAATCCTGTACAGAACAAGAACATTACAAATCCCCACAGAAACATCAGGACAGAGAAAATCAGAGTCGCCATAAACACGACTGCAAGTCATCAAGGAAAGGCGCCTAAACATACTTTCTAATGCAGATTTCAAAACGCACCATTTGTGACAGATTGTTTGCCGTTGTTTTTCGTGGAAATGCACGGTTTAAAGGTACACAATGAGGTAGGGTACAGCAGGGTTGGTATTAAGTTGGTTAAATTGCATAAACAATTTACTTTCTGAATAAATCGTGGTTGTTTTTGGTGTAATCAGAAACTTGAGTGCTGCAGACCGACAATCTGGCCTCCACTGTAACAGAAGAACTCGGGAAATAACTCAACTCCTTCTGTTTTATTGTAGGATTTTTAAATATCTTCACATCCACATTTCCCCCTTTTTATTTATGTATCTGGTCTCTTACACCAAAAAACAAAAGAAGCCTACAGGAGAATTGCACACATAAATCCAGGTTTGCAGCAACATAAGAAAAAAAGCCTTGGGGGGCTGTGGGGGCGGAGGGGGGTTTAAGTCTCGCGAGATGGATGCTGTCATTTACTTTGTTGTCCCCTCCGCAGAAACACTGATGCCGAGAGTTTTTTCTTTTTCTTTTTCTTTTTTTGAAAGACAGAAATGTTTCAAACATGGATAAGTTGTGGGGAAATAAACAGAGCTGCTCTCCTCCACACAGAGAGGACGTCATGCATCTGTTCAGGACGATAAGAGACCATCTTTGAAGTCGAACGCAGCACTTTTTAAGTTTTCTGTTGAAATAAGTTGCAGATCAACTGGGAAACTTTGTTGGGCGCTAACGCAAGGCGAACCTCAATTAACTGTGTGATTGAGTCATAACTCCGAGACTGTAAACACAAACACTACAGGGAGAAATATTTCCTCTGACTGCACCACACCCACCGCATTAAGTCAATAATTCTGTTTGTGTTTTATTGTTTGGTGCCGGTTTAACATGAATCACCATCTACAGTAGATATTTTATTCATACTAGTAAATAATAGAGGTTATTGTTTATACCCAAACTGAAGTATTTAGTTGGGTTAATGGGGATATTAATTCAGCTGTTTCTGCCCTGGCATTTATAACTTCTCGTGAATGAAGCTTCACCTCATGGATTTCTTCTCCACCCCAGTGCAAATGGGCTGGATTTCAGTTTTGGTGCTTGAGACACAGAACAATGCCAATAAAAGAAAAATCAATAACAATCAGAGCTACAGCGTCGATGAAAAGTATTCAGCCTGTTTGTGAGTTCTCCCCTTTTATTGCTTTTCAGCTTTGAACCACTGCACTCAGGTGATCTTGGACTTCTACCACCAACTGGCTGCACATGTGTTAAACTACATAGAAGACTTTAAAGGTTGTGAATACTTAAGCAATCACTTATTAAACGTGTCAATGCATCAACACCAAAGAACACTTATTAGTATTCTTATTATTGATTCTACCAACAAGATTTTCAGCACCTAACATCCTGCTGCTTTGAGAAAACCTATACATTATAATGCTAACCAAATTGTGCAGCTGAAACAGGAATGGTGTGCTATGCCTTTTTCGTCATACAGTTTTTATGAAATTCGTGAAAAAACTGTATCAAGCATCCTCACTGGAATGAACTGGTGGTCAGCCAAACAACTGCTAACACCTAGCCATCTATGGAACCATGTACCTCTGGTTTGTTTTAGAGTAGAAACTTCATTCAAAGTTTAAACACATCACAAGGCTTTGAAGATTAGTCCTCTAAATCCACATTGTGATATCCTTGATGTTTTTTACACAACCCTGTCAAAGTAAAGGCTCAGAGATGTGAGAAGGAACTGATCAGGGTTTGTGAAATATGCTGGCTTTTTCAAAATGTACTTATAGAAATTATACCTTATGTAATTCTAGCAGCTCAACAGACAGAAGCTGAATTGGCACATTCAAAACTTCTTCAGAGCTTTTTTATTTTACTGTACATTTACTATTTTAATTAATTGCCATTGCTGTTTTCACTTTGATATAAAAAAATCTGTTTTTGCTCATTCTTTTTCCAAAGACGCCAACTTAAATTGATTATGATTCAACCTTGAAAAGTAATAGAAAGGGAAAAACTTTCAACTCTGGAAGTGCCATGTGATGTCGAGTACCAGAACATTCTCAGTAGACTCTTCTGGGTTCTGAAGGTTGTGGTCTTTATGGATTGAATAGATGCTGATCAGATTAGTATCTGAAGTGTTTGGAGTGTGAATGAACACTTTTGGCTTTTTGTTATGGTGCTTGAGTCTTTCTGAGCAGTTTTTGTGATGTGACGGGTCTGTTGCTCTTCTCAGGAAGACTTACTGTTGCCAATGATGAAAGGTTTTTTTGGTTTACAATAGTCTTGTATCACCACACCAATATCTAGTGCTATGTAGAATGGTCTGACTGCACATCATGATTGCTGTGTAGAATGGTCTGATTGAACCTCAGTATTGCTGTGTAGAATGGTCTGACCGAACCTCAGTATTGCTGTGTAGAATGGTCTGACCGAACCTCAGTATTGCTGTGTAGAATGGTCTGACCGAACCTCAGTATTGCTGTGTAGAATGATCTGACCGAACCTCAGTATTGCTGTGTAGAATGATCTGACTGAACCTCAGTATTGCTGTGTAGAATGGTCTGACTGTGCCTTACAAACATGCAGCTTTAAGCTCTGGCTTGTTTGTAATTCACTAAGCCAATCACAGTTGTCTTGGGTGTAGTTAAGCCGAGGATGCAGAAATGGTGTCCCTTCAAAATAGTGACAGGGGAGATCAGCCCTGTCACTAAAACAGACAGTTTGCCAAAACTCATGGCAAAATTTTTTTAGTGCGATAAGTTTCTGCCCGGAGACCATTGTTGCTGTTTCCACTCTGAAGGAGATTTTGAAAGCTGTAACACATAGAAAGTGAATGTGGAAGTGAAAGCCATGTGAAATACATAAACAAAGGCAACCTTACACCTGCAACTTACACTCAGTGAGTCAGAGTAAGTCTACAATGTTTAGGTGGGTGGTACAAGTCAAAGTAACATCCACACAAATGCCAGGAGCCAAGGTTTCCCAGCAGAACATTATGCAATAATAAAATGTCATTCACTTCACCTGTCAGGGGTTTTAATGTTGTGGCTGACTAATGTGCATACTATAAATAATGCAGATAATCTGAGACCAGACAACTAAACGAACTTGTATACATGCTGCAGATCAATAATCAGATTTCTCTCTCTGTCTCAAGTATTGTAAAAGAGTGATTAGAAGTCTGTTTCCATCTATATGTGACAACAAAATCCAGTTTCTTCTTTACATGTTGTTTATGAAATCTGTTCACAAATGTACACATCGGCAACACTTATGCTGAAAAGATGGGACACATGAAGTGTGGAAGCTGAACTCACAGTGGACAGTTTTTCTTGAAACTAGTCTGTGCCCAAAAATATTCCATGGACTTGAGAACCAATAGAGATCGTAGAGACAGATACCTCCATCGAATAAAACTAAAACACTCCACCAAGAATAGGAAATGTGTTTTTGTGATGAGGACACACTTAACCTTTTCATAGTTTCATAATTTGGCAAAAGCTTTTAGCAGCCATGATTCATATTTGGATAACACTTTCTGAAGATACAGGGGTCAAACCTCCTCTTTCACAAATAAAGATCATCTGGCACCATCTGAGCTGCTTTCAAAAGCAAAAAAAAACAAACCAGGAAAACAAAAGTCATATTTTTCAAACTGATAAACTCAAAAACAGACCTTTCCAGTCATGAAATGTAGTCCCACCGTTGCATCAGACATTTAAGTGTCATGCTCAAAATATTCTTCATCTGTCTCCCTCCTGATATCAATGAAGGATCTGGTGTGGCTAGAGTTACCGTGATGCAATGATGTTTCCACTGCAGTCGGCCAACAATCCTCCTCATTCCAAACCTGGCAATCACTGTCACGGTGAAACCATCTCTTCGTCAGAGTACCCACCTGCCTGCTCCAGCTGCAGCATTTACACTGTAATGCACTCTTTGCTTGAGCACTGTGATTTTTGCTTCAAGGCAAACCAAACAAGCACCTATTTTAGTGCTGAAAATGAATGCAGGCATCCGTACGCCTCCTGCACCGCCACTATCCAAAGCATTTTAGTGAGAAATAACACACCACTGCCCTGTGGAAAGCTCGTCTCCCTGCACTGGATCCGAAAAGTTCGCCGTGATGCTTCCACCGCTTTTGCTGGGTGTCGGACCCGGCCGCCCACCTCTCCATTATCACCTCATTAGTGGGCTGCAAACTGGCCCACCCTCCATTTTGGCTCCAGCCTCAATCAGCCCATTAATCACAGAAGAGCAGGGAAACCTTCTGTCCTCTGAAGGCTCACGATGTATTCTGCCGGCCCCTGCTGTGTGTGTGTGTGTGTGTGTGTGTGTGTGTGTGTGTGTGTGTGTGTGTGTGTGTGTGTGTGTGTGTGTGTGTGTGTGTGTGTGTGTGTGTGTGTACATGACGCTGCATACAAATGATCCGGCTACATCCTGCCATCTGTTGACTGCTAAAAGTAATACCTCTGCAGTGGCACAGTCAAAGTTCAGGATGTCTTCCGCCTTTCTGTGCATCTGCATCCAAGGATGGAATTATGTAACTCAAGGTTTGCCTCAGTTCAACAACAGATGGAATGAAGTGTGTCATCATTGCAGCAAGTTCTCAGAATTACACAACAAAACTGGTTGTTGTTGAATTCCAAAATCAGCTCATGAAGATATTTTCCATCTGATATCAATGCAGCTGAGGTAGGATTCATTTTAAGGCAAAGCAAAAAGGTTGTCCGATGGTTAAAGTCTTCGCCTTGACCTGTTCTCTGACACCTTTCATAGCAGCACAGTAATGTTACGTAACTACTTTGCTGCTGAAACTAAATCTAAAGTTATTTAAATCATCAGACAGCAGACATCCGTGCTTCCCACATTCTAAAATCTGCACAGGTTGGTGATCCTGACTTTTCATCGAGCTGTCTGGGTATGTTCAGATAATCCAAAATTAGTTTGTGATTTGAAATTTGATTGTTGGTTGTATTTTTGAGCAACGTTTCAGGTGTCAGAATAAAAGACAGAAAACCAGTCAAACATAGTTAATTTTTGGAAAACAAAAACCAAAATCACATGACTTTTCAGTGGTTTTAGTTTGATAACCGAATACGAAATTAAGTGTCGATTTGATTTGGTTTCCAAGATCTATCTGTCTATCTATCTGCTTAATAAACCTGGTCTGAACTAGAGTGAGCTTGTTCCCAGTTACTGTTTTGTTTGTACTACTTATTATAAAAGCTGTATATTAGTCTTCTTTCAAATGAAAGAACAACTACCCTATCAGAACAATGAATAGTCTAGCTCACATATAACCAGACACTTAATAAATCAGGCTTGTTGTGAAACTCAGCATGTTTACCGTACCACATGAGTTTATGCTCATCAGAGTAACATTAACTGTAAAATAAAAGACCCAAGTGCAAAGGAACATGATTCCTGAACTCTTGTATTTACATAGTTTTTAACTAGCCTCAGTATTACAACAGCTTGTCTTTTTTCAAATTCAGTCATTGGTTCCTAGAAAGCTGAACGATTCTAGAAGTTGTTCCTGGCCAGTATTCTGGAATGTTGGGGGATTCTAGAATGACATCACACATCCACATTGTAGAACGCTGCAAGATTGTAGAATGTTGTTGGATTCATGCTATTTGTTGTCTGTTCCAAATGAGAAATGAAAATTTTAATTTGTAGAAACCACAACTTCTGCAACTTCTCTTTCATCAATTAGTTTTAAAAACTTAAATTTTTAAACAAAATGCAAACTGACACTGAATTTCATCTTTGCTTTATTAGTAAAAGTACAAAAATGTCAACTGTCTACCATTTTGGGTTTCCAAACTAATAATGAAAAAGAGAAATTTCGCAAAATAAAAATGGCTCATTGATTGGTTTGTGTTTTGAATCTGTCACCAAAAACAATTTAAGAATTTTTTTTTAAGTTTATGAATAATAATTAAATAATAGATTGTCTGATGATACCCAGACCCAAAGAAATTATGAAGCTCACAAGTGTTTTAGTGAAATATTCCAACAACTTTGTAGGTATGACTATGATTTCCTGTACCTTCATTGCCCACTTAATGTTTCATCCAATGCTGTACAATCAGATCATCCATTGCTTTGGTTTCTGACCAGTTACCTGCAAATTGAAAGACTTAAGCATCAGCTTCTGCTATGCTACATGGTAAATATTATCCCTGCTAAACCTCAGTGATTCAACACTGTCAGTGTGAGCATGTTAGCATGACACCGTTAGCCTCAAAAAAGCAGCTAGCATGGTTGTCGACTGTTAAAATCCACTCCAGGCCCTGTAACTTTATTCAAGCATGACAGAGTTGCTTGCACTGCTTTCTGTGGTTCTGATACCAGCAAAGTATCACGTAATCATTATTCAGAAACTGCTGGGTTTTGTCCTGCTCAGCTTTCCACTCATGACAAACTCAATATATCAATATATGTCACATAAATCTGTATGCTGTTGCATTTTCATGCTTTTTGTGGTTGGTTGGCATTTTGTTCTCATTCCTATTGTATGAAACGTTGCAATTTTAAGCCTGAAATTGATCGTTATTATTCTATTATCAAAATCCTGTTGCTCAGAGTATGACCAACACTTCATGCGATTATCGTAGCTCAGAAAAAAGCATTTCCCACGAACTGATGCTTTTTTTCTTTTTCAACATTCGGTAATTTTCTATGGTTCGGTTTGGTCAGATATTCATGCAACATCAGAGGCCAGCTACACAACCAGCACACATGATTTACTGCAGCTCTGTGCTGACATTATTATTATACATGCTCAACCTTCAAAAAAAGAGCAAAGAAAAAAAAGCACTTTATATATTTGAAACCATCACACGGCTGGCAGATAATCTGTTTTGGCAATGAAATGCAAAAAGGCCACATAAATGCAATTTGGGGGGAATTTGTGTGACATAAATAATGAGTAAGCCCTGGCTCCAGGCCTGTTTGGCCCTGTAGAGGAAACTGAGTAAATTAATTCCTCCTGCTGTAATGATGTTGTAAACAAAATCAGAATCACTTTATATCAACGCATATGCCAAGTGCCGTATATGTGGAGGGATTCGTCTCAGTCACGTTGATGCAGAGATCCACCGTGGACTGGTTATTTAAACACACTATGATTACAGTACTGATATATAAACATACAGCATACAGACCTATTTAGCAAAGAGAAATGTTGTTTTCAATATAAAACAGAAAGTAAAGACATCACGGGCGCACCACACTCCATTTCTCCACCTGCTTACAGGAAACCAGCCAGAAGAAAATATTGTTTTCCTTTACGTTAATATCCCAAGTCAGCAGGTTTTGGGAATACTTTGAATAATTCAGCCAGTAATTCATCTGTTACCGCTTTGTACTTCTTCACTCCCAGAGGCTGCAGCAGCTTCACCCAGTGATTCACAACCTGGGGGTCGGGATGAAGATAAATCTTAGGGGCCACAAAATGATTAACTGGAAAAGAAAGAGGAGAAAACATATTCTGAAACACAAAATTACTTTAATGCTTCTTCTTTTCCCCAAAAAATCTTTGGCAGTTTCACCCCCTGAAGTTCATAAAATGTGTTTTAAAGATATAATCAGTAAGGGGAAATTCACTTTTTGGCTGAACTATTCTCAGATGAGAGGTTCACAAATACATATTTGTTTTTTAGTAAAAAAAAATACTCACCTACTTTGAAAGTTTTCCCCTTTTATTGCCTCTAAACAGCCATTTTAAAGTTGCTTATTTGACAGGAATTTAACAGATTACAACAAAATATAAAAATAAGTAACTGCATAAGTATTCACTCCCTTCTAGTCAGCATTTAGTAGATTCACCTGACAGCGTTGGGCCTGTGTGGACAGCTCTCAATCAGCCGAAACATGTGGATGCTGCAGTTTCGCCCCATTCTTCTTTGCAAAACTGCTCTTACTCTGTCAGGTACCATAGAGGCCATGAGTGAACAGCTGTTTTCAAGTCCAGCCTCAAATTCCCAGTTAGTTCCCAGATCTGGGCTCTAACTTGGCCTCCAGAACATTCACCTTCATTTTGTGTGAGTTTTGGCCGTATACTTTGGCTCATCGTCTCACTGGAAATCAAATCTTCTCTTACAGGCTGCATCAGGTTGGACTTCAGAATTTACCCATACATTGCTGCATTCATTTTACCTTTTACATTTACAAGCCTTCCAGGACCTGCTGCCGATAAACGTCCCTACTTCATGATGCTGCCACCACCATGCTTCACATCATGATGCTGCCACCACCGTGCTTCACATCATGATGCTGCCACCACCGTGCTTTACATCATGATGCTGCCACCACCGTGCTTCACATCATGATGCTGCCACCACCGTGCTTCACGCCATGATGCTACCACCACCGTGCTTCACATAATGATGCTACCACTACTATGCTTTACATCATGCTACCACCACCACCGTGCTTCACATAATGATGCTGCTACCACCGTGCTTTACATCATGATACCACCACCACCGTGCTTTACATCATGATGCTACCACTACTATGCTTTACATCATGATACCACCACCACCGTGCTTTACATCATGATGCTGCCACCACCATGCTTCACATCATGATGCTGCCACCACCGTGCTTCACATCATGATGCTGCCACCACCGTGCTTCACATCATGATGCTGCCACCACCATGCTTCACATCATGATGCTGCCACCACCGTGCTTCACATAATGATGCTGCCACCACCGTGCTTCACATAATGATGCTGCCACCACCGTGCTTCACATAATGATGCTGCCACCACCGTGCTTTACATCATGATGCTGCCACCACCGTGCTTCACATCATGATGCTGCCACCACCGTGCTTCACATCATGATGCTGCCACCACCGTGCTTTACATCATGATGCTGCCACCACCATGCTTCACATCATGATGCTGCCACCACCGTGCTTCACTTCATGATGCTGCCACCACCATGCTTCACATCATGATGCTGCCACCACCATGCTTCACATAATGATGCTGCCACCACCGTGCTTCACATCATGATGCTGCCACCACCGTGCTTCACATCATGATGCTGCCACCATCGTGCTTTACATCATGATGCTGCCACCACCGTGCTTCACATCATGATGCTGCCACCACTGTGCTTCACATCATGATGCTGCCGCCACCGTGCTTCACATCATGATGCTGCCGCCACCATGCTTTACATCATGATGCTGCCACCATGCTTCACATCATGATGCTGCCACCACTGTGCTTCACATCATGATGCTGCCACCACCATGCTTCACATCATGATGCTGCCACCACCGTGCTTCACATCATGATGCTGCCACCACCATGCTTCACATCATGATGCTGCTACCACCATAGTTCACATCATGATGCTGCCACCCCTGTGCTTTACATCATGATGCTGCCACCACCATGCTTCACATCATGATGCTGCCACCATGCTTCACATCATGATGCTGCCACCACCGTGCTTTACATCATGATGCTGCCACCACTGTGCTTCACATTATGATGCTGCCACCACCATGCTTCACATTTATGATGCTGCCACCACTGTGCTTCACATCATGATGCTGCCACCACCGTGCTTCACATCATGATGCTGCTACCACCATAGTTCACATCATGATGCTGCCACCACCGTGCTTCACATCATGATGCTGCCACCACCGTGCTTCACATCATGATGCTGCCACCACCGTGCTTTACATCATGATGCTGCTACCACCATAGTTCACATCATGATGCTGCCACCCCTGTGCTTTACATCATGATGCTGCCTCCACCATGCTTGGAAGTGTGGATGTATTTTCTGGTGTTGTGTTTTGTAATAATTATTGCACAAGTATTGACCCCCTTAAATATGACTGACTTGCAAAGAGAAATGGGATAAAATGGCATCGTCCAGTTGTGCAAAGCTGATTGAAACCTATTCACAGAGGGTCAATGCTGTAACTACAACCAAAGATGCATCTACTAAATACTGACTTGAAGGGGGTGAGTACTATGCAATCACTTATCTGACATGCTATGTTTTTAAATTAACAGTCATTACTCTGTGTAAATCTGTTTTCATTTTAACATGAAAGAGACTTTTTTTGTAAATTCTAAAATATACTGACCATGATTCAATGCTGCACTGTTGGTGCACACAAGCTGAAAGGGTTGGGACCTACTAGTTTAGACATGAGAGAAACGGCTTCTGAACAGAAAAATCAGCAGGGTAAAAGAAATCACTCTCCTTTCTTTCATCAGTTAGAAGCTTTAAACAGTGTGTCGAACCTCCTCATCATATTATACTGAACTGCTCGCTGCAGGTCAGACTGCAGATGCACTGCAGGTGTGTTTAACTGCACATCATCTAGAAAAAAGGCTTAAAGCAACTGTTCTGTCAGCTGTCCAGTGGCTGTAGATGTTTGGTTTACCGAACTGCTTCCTTTATGTCACACTCACAAATCATGTTTTTCATCCATCTCTCTATATTCATGCTTTTGCCTTGTATACAGATTGGACTGGGCCGTCCCTCTGGCCTTGGCTCTTCAATCACCTCTCCCTCATCCATCCCTCCAGGCCCCCATCCATCCATCCTCACATCCTTCTTGCTACTCCGTCCCTCCCTCTGTCATTCCAGAGACCAAAATAAATCAACTCTGCCTCGGTGACAGCTGGCCGGCCCGCACACCTACTGAGTTATTTACTGTAGCACGCCTCTGATCCACTGTTTGATCCAAATGAACTTCCATTTACACCAACAAAGTCAACTTTACATATTCACACACACACACACGCACACATCTGCACAGCACACTTGAGAGCACACACACACTCACACAATCTGTTTAGCTGCATTAGAGAAACTGGAAGCAGGTCTGTGAGAGCTTTCTGCCTTATTATGTTCTCCACAAACCAGCCCATGAATTTTATATGCAGCACTCCCATCGCTCTCCTACCCTCACCTCATTCTTGAAGCTATAAGCCAACAAGGACTCGCTTGCACACACACACACACACACACACACACACACCCACACAAAGTACGTACACAAGCGCCTGCAGACACACTCAGTCGGTATGTTTGATTTGTGTGGATATAGATTGGTGTGTTTTTATAGTGAAGTAGAAGGTGATGGGGGAGGAGACGGACGGATGGATGGATGAGTGCTCTGAAAAGACAGGGAAAGGGGGCTGCGGCTCGGTAGATAATCTTTCAGTCTCTAAACACAGTGGAATCGTGGGTTAGAGGTGGCTGTCAGTCACCGTAAGCAGTCCCCACTGAGGTAACCCAGCCGGTGGGTTTGCTGAGGGAGGGGGTAGCTACAGCAGGAGAGTCAGCGGGGACCAAAACACTCGGAGAGACTTCCTCCTCAGAGGAAAAGCTTAGCCCTAAATGAAGGTTCTGTCAATAACAGCTCACCAGTGATGGGGCTCTTTAAAGGACAAAAGGACGACAAAAGGACACCTCCACCCTGCAGAAGGTCGGAGTTACGTTCCAACTAAACAGAAGACTTGAGGTCATCTGGTGGGATTTTCAGGGAAAAGAAATGAAGCATTACGCATGTACACTACCGTTCAAAAGTTTGGGATCACTTAGAAATGTCCTTATTTTTAAAAGAAAAGCAGTATATTTTTTTTAAATGGTGAATAATGATTGAGTTGGTCATGTGTAAAATATGAGCTCATGGGTAACATCAGTTCTTGAGTTTAAAATTGTCAAAGAAGGCACTGATTTTGCGTCATTTTCTTCATGCAAATCTATGAATCAATGTTTGAATTATTATAACTTCAGAAATAATGTAGATGGAGTCTTGAAATTTTGCAGGTTTATGGATGTGTACATGTGGTCTTTACTCGTACAACCCTGATTTAATAGAATAATGCAAACAAGTTATATGATGGTGCAAATTTGGTTAAAAAATGGCAATGTTTCTATTGACTCCAATATTCTACCAACCATAAAACTTGTACTGTTCACTCTTGGTGATTGGCACCAAAATGTAAAATGTGGAGTATGGTGCTAGTCAGAGGCCTACTTTATTCGACAGATGTTTTGCATTTGTCATATTTGAACATGCACTGAGCAGGTATGATGGTGAAACCACTCTGAATGTGTTGCCAACTGGAAGAGTTGTATAATGTTCTTACTGGGCTTAAAGAAGAATCATCACGCTTCAAAGAATTGATAAAAAAAAATTGTACTCTTAGAGTAGAAAATAAAGATTTTTATATTGGTGGAATATCAGCATAAACAGAAACTGTGAAGAGAGAGAAGATTTTACAGTTTTTTGCTTATCACAAATGTATTTCAATTAACACATTTTGCCATTTTATTTGATTAGTTTACTGTCACTCTTTTTAGCCAAACAATCATTTACTAGAAGGAGCAGAACCCTAGTAACCCAGAAAATGGAGGAAAAGCTTCAAACGTCATATTTTAATATAGTTTTTTCTATTTTCCTGAACCCAACTGAGTAGTATTGGCAACTAAACTGAACCAAACTCTGTATGGAAAAAGAAAGTAAGCAACGAGTGAAAACTGACCTCAAATCTAAGAGTATTGATCCCATATTGGATGCAAATCCCTGCCTTCTGAGTGAAAAATCTGCTGCTGACTCATGCCTCCATCCTCTCCGCTAATCTCCTGATGTGGATTTTATGGCTCTTTCAGGCTCTTTCCTACTATGTCACAGTCGTACCTTTTGGGGAGAAAATGCAAGAAAACATAATTGAAAGTGCAGCTGGAAGGAAACATCAATTTTGGAAGACAGAGTTGCTATAACAACATCTGCGGGATGAATTTTCTACAGACCAGTTTTGCTCTCAGAGATGTATTCTAATAACTTTGGTGATACTCTTTATCTTTCAGGTTATTCCATATAAAATCAACAAAACAGCCTCCTCAGAATCAGCTGATTTTTAAATTACAAAAACTTAATGAAGACATGAAACCTTTTACTTCATATTATGTATATTTTTGAAGGTACAGGTCCTCAAAGTGCGTTAATTAGTGCTGCATTTTTGAGCCTCATAACAGCATAAGCACCAGACATAAACACATGATTTATTTACTCCTGGAAAGGACATTTCAACTCTGGTAAAAACTGCAACCAAGACAATTGTAAATCCACTTTGGGTGTCACAATTTAAAGAAAAAACACAGATTAGACATAAGTTTTTTAATAACAAAACTGCACCAGCTTATTATCCATGACAAAGAGTCATAGAAATAAGCCTTGGTACCTTTTCTATTCTAGTAATTCACCAGAAAAAAGTCTTAAAGGTATTAGAGGAGATTTAATTTCCTACGACTTTGAACATAGCATGCGCATGCGTACATACAACCTCTCCCTCACCCCCCTCCAATCTCCCTCCTCTTAACATTTACGAAGAAACGCCCCCCTCCAGAAACTTGCGTAGCACTCGGGAAGTTGTCTTTTGCGGCTGGGTCCCCCTGGATCTTTATCTGCCATTATGTAAAAAAAGATGAGCAAAACAAGTCGCCAGCTAACTACGAAGCTATTACCAAAGCAACACATACAGAAAACACGTAAGTCCAAGGCGTACGTAATCTACGTAACTAGGCCTGAGCCGGAAGATTTTTGATTGACAGGAAAGAGAGCAAACCAAACGCCTCGGTCCGAGCGCATTGATTGGCTGATGTTTTTCAGGTCCTGCCATGTCCACAGTTATTTTTTTTTATTTTTTTAATTCTTTTAGAGACTATACATACAAGTCCACTAAAGGTCAGTATATTCATTTTATGTGAATCAGACAAATTAAACAAAAAAAAAACATCTTCCATAATGCCTTTAAAAAGGGCATTATGGGTGAATTTTCAAGGCTCATATCAACATGTGTGGTGGGTGGTTGGTTGGACAAGTTCTATCATATGAAAGTATCATTTTTACCTACGTTTTGGTAACATAATTCCATATTACTGTCAGAATATTTCACTTATATGGTCATATTTTATTACTGGTGAAAGGTACTGATTTTTTTGTAATGGTTATGATAATCGTAGCAACTTACTGAGGCTAACATCTGTGGATTAAAGTGAAATACACCAACAACTTCTGTAAACTAGAACAACTGTGGTGATCTTTTAACATCCAGGCGAATGGCAATATTAGGTGAAAACATCAGAATATCCATCTACTAAAAAGCTAAATAATTCCCATCAATGTAGTTCTCCAAGTAATGCTAATCTGCTTTTTTTCAATTATGTGTTTGTTTTTAGGCCTGAAAATAGATCAGATTTAAATATATTTTGTCTGTGAGTGCTTGAATCTGTCTTCAAAAAAGTTGATAAAACTCCCACAAATGAATACAGAATTCATGTCTTTTGCTGCAGTAGCTACCAGTACACTAAAGATCCCTGAAAAACTTGTTAAACTGCACAAATCTGCAAGACTAAAACACAGCGTGAGTTTGGCCCCCGAAGCTGCATCTCAGCTGTTCTCCAGAAACTGGCCGCCTCACTGCGGCTCCAGAAAACAGACTGAAAACATCCATCACAGCTCTCTGAGCAGCTTGTACACCATATTTCCAGCGTTTTGTAGCCAAGTCGGAGCAAAGGTAGCGCAAAGAACTTCCACACGGAGGAACATGGAGGAATTTGATGGACATTTTTCTGGTTTTTGGAGCTGAAAAGTTCTGCTTCATGTCAGTTCTGCAGGAAGCTGACATGAAGCTGTGGAGGTTTACTCGTGTGTTTGATCATCCTTCAAACATAAGGAGCTGTTATTGAATTTGTAGCTGTTTTTATTTACAGAAAATCTATGTTAAATGATCATTTTTTTTACATTTTTAAGTATCAGTTTGATATGTTCGGATAAAGAGTAAACCACAGTGCAGGATGAGGAAGATGGTTTATTTCAAACCCACAGCCCTCAGTAGGTGGAATTTGCTGTGCCAAGTTTTTGTGGCGTTTTTTTATTTTTTATTTTATTTCTGAGAGTTGAGCTCTTTCATGTTCCCTGGTTTAATGCTGCCTTCAATTCATCCTGGTAAGCCCCTAGTCAAGACTTCTGAAGTGGTAAATACGACGTGTCACGCATTCAAGTGCATTTAGTTTGAAGGACAGCTTCTCAAACAGCATTAGTAAACTGCAGCCTGGAAGTCTCTTCTGCAGAGCGAGAGGCTCCAACATCTGAGAAGTGATGAGTTAAGTGAATTTTAAACGTATCAACATTTAAGCGGGAATGTAAATGTGAAGTCAGATAAATGCAAAGTGTTAGAAGGGGGCCATGTTTGGGAACTTGTTTCAGTTCCTCTCCTCTGGTAGGCGCTATGGGACTCTGAACACCTAAATAACCACAGACAGGAACAGTTTTTTTCTCACAATTCATCACTGAAGAAGATTTAACTCAGGAAGAAGTCATTCTGAATCTCAACCCTGAGCCACTGTGCATACTATATTCTGTATGCACTGCAATGTGGGGCAGTGGTGGTGCAATGATTAAGTACCTGGACTACTAATCAGAAGGTCAGAGGTTCAAACCCCAATATGGCCACTGTTGCCCCTTGAGCAAGGCCTTTTCACCCTTCCTGCTCCAGGGGTGACCCTGTGCTCTGACCCCCCCAAATTGGTATATAGTGTATGTACAGTTTATTGTAGACACTGTACACTGCATATATTGTAGATTATATGTAGTATATACACTTTATATATTGCGTAAACTGTACATACCATATATACTGCATATTGTATGTACTATATACTGCACATACTTTAAAGACTGTATAAACTGTATATATTGCATACTTTATCTACTGTATACTGCATGTACTGCCTATACTGTACATATTGTATATACTATATATACTGCATCATGTACATATTTTGTACACGGTGCATACTGCACATACTGTACTTACTATAAATTGTGCATTCTGCATATGTACAGTATACATTATACATGCTGTATATACTGTATTCTGCATAATGCATATTATTTATGATGCGTATGCTGCACATACCCGATATACTGTACATATTTTGCATACTGTACATACTACATATACTATAAAGTGTACACTCTGTACATGTATATCTGTATACACTGTACATATTGTACACTTACAATACATAGTGTACATACTGCAGATAAAGTATGCGCTGTGTATATTGTATAGTTTGTCAGTAACTGTATTTTTTGTGAACTGAAAATTGTACTAAATTTTGGTTTACTATTACATTCTCTTCTGCTCACATCTACCAGTACAGCTGTAAATGGACGCTCAGTTTCATCTTAAACCTGTGATACAGTGATTTACTTTGTGTAAGTACTGTGAGAGCAAAGAAAACATGAAATTCCTCATTTATGTTCATGTGCTGAAGTTGAGTCTGACTGTTGTTTAGAACTTCATGTCTGCTTTGTTTTTAGTTAGAGGCAGAAATAATTGGAAATGTGCATCATGAAAAAAAAGAATGGGTGTGAAACTGTCATTATCTGTTGTTTGTCGGTTACTTTACAAATGAAAGTGTCTTTGTTGGTGAAATTTGTGGTTTTCACATTTGTGTTGGTGCTTTAGAATCTGAGCTTTGATTAAAAACATATAATTTTAAATACTCCATATTAGCACATCTGACCTGATGTATAATTTATCAGCTTCCTTGTTTTAAGGACATTTTGAGATGAATGTGAACATTTGCTGATCATTGTTATTGCTGCTATTGTTGGCATTAAACATAAAGGCCTTTCTAAATGTGCCTCTCAATCACTTAAATGGATCCTTTATTTTTGTAAACCTTTCAATCAGATCTGCAGGATGAACTGATTTTGATGAAATATCACAATTTTACACTCAGATTTGATTAGTTTTCCAGACAGAACCAAACATCACACATGATGTGTTCGAGGACCTTTAGAAAGTTGAAAAGTTGAACGTTTTGGGCTTTGACAAATGGTCTGGTTTTGGCATTTTTAAAAACAAACACATGCATTTTAAACCCACAGCACAGGAACTAAGAGGGTTCATTTGGAGAACATCCTGTGAATCGAACAGAACTAATTTACCACATTTAACTGTTGCAACTAAAAGTTAGCACAGCTCAGAATGTGTTGCACTAAATGATGGAGAAAAACATTTGAGGCTAGATGAGACCATAAAGTCTGAGTGTGTAATTTGGTTTGTATTAGCTGATGTCTGCAATAAATGCTGCTTAACTGGCGGCTGATGGTTTGAGTGGCTGATATTTTCCATAAAGTGCGACAGGAGCCGGTACGCAAACAATAATACACTTTTAAATACCTTCGTACTTGTTAATGATTTCGACAAAGGATTAGAAATCAAAAGCAAAACAAAGATGTGAATGTGGAAACTTATGAAGGACAGTTGGGTTAAACTTTGTGGTAAATAAAAAGCAGAGAGTGAAGCGTCTCACTTCTAAAACTTTTCCCAAAACAATCTTCATTCGAAATGGGCAAATTCTCGCCTTCCCTGTAGGATTTCCTTCCCGTTTATTAAAAAGCTGCACCTCTGCAGCAGTTGGTTGAGCACAAACTTCTCAGTCACTCGGGGAAACAGTAAAATGAAACTCAACACCAGGCGCCACGGAGACAGTGAATATATTCCAGAAAAACACACAAACAAACAGCAACTATGTGTGCGTAAGCTGGTGTGGAGCTTCATTAAAACCTTAATAACTCGGTTTAAATTCTCTAAAATGAGCTTGAAAGGTGCTTTGAAAAGTAAGTCCCCAGCTGCTCGCAAGGATATCTGAAATATCTCCAGATTAAAACAGAACGGAGCTGCCGTCAGAGGGTGAAGTGGAGGTCGTGCTTATCGCGGTGCAGCATCTCACCCGGTGGGATGAGGGTTAAAAGGAAATTCGTTCTAAAATGATGTTTTACCTGAGCCTTGGGGAAGGGTCACGGCGCTCGGAGGACGGGGGAGGAGGAGCGAGTCCGAGTGAGTGAGCAGAGCGCCAGAAAGCAGTGATTACCTGCCTGCAGGCCCTGTTCCAAAATGTCAGGCCTCAGACAAACGGCCGACCTGCTCGCTCTGACATCATGCGCTGCTCTGCTGTTCGGCCGATGTTTATTTTCTTCCCTAAAATGAGGGATATCTTACTCCATTTCCCCTCGTTTCTAAACCATATGTGCCTTGTGCCAGCCTCAGCAGAAACAAACAAGCCAGTCCCAATCACAGCCTCACAAGCTGCCGTGAATTACAAACACCGCTTACAGTCAGTAATGAGGGACGCAAGGAAAGTAGTAAAACATGAACGGAAAAGCAGAACTGGCAGATGCCACACCGGGAAACAGGAGAACTGTAAGTGAGGAAAGTCTGTTTACTGGTTTGTTTAAACAACCAAATCAAGTTCAAGAAAAGAAAGGAGCCAAATTTCTTTGTATTGTCGAGCAGAGATGTGGCTCTGGGGATATTCTGAGCTGGAATCGGAAAAATATTCTTCCTTCCTTTTATTTAGTTTTTAAAGAGGCACCAGCAGGTTTCCCCAGCGTCGCACAAACACAAGCTTCTGCTCAACTCTTCAGGTCAAAGATGGGATGAAACTGAGTGTAAAAGTCTGTAGTAGGAGATGCAAATAATCCCAGAAGACTGTTGAACCCAAGCAGAAGCCTCCAGTGTTAAAAAAAAAAAAAAAGGGAAGTTGCAAAAACTGCAAATGTCCGCTTGGGGCTCCAAAAGGGTAAATCTCATTGACCTCCATGTGAAAATGTCCACTTTTACAGCAGAAATTCATGTTTACAGCCTGGTGCAAAGAGCAGTTTTGGTCTCTGCAGCTAATTTTCTCATTTATTACAAGTGCCAGGAGATGAATTTTTAAAATTTATAACTCAAATTAAATCGCATCTATGTAACCCTCTGAACCTCAAGCAGCTTCTTTGTTTTTTGTTCCGTTCACATTTTTACCCACCGTGGGCTCATTTTTTTTTTTTTTACTGCAATATAGAATCCTGAAACAGAACAACCCTGAATAGAAGTACAGAGAGGTGTACAGTAAAACACCCGGGGGAAAAATGTGAATTTTTTTTTTCTTAATTTATTATATTATTTACTTTTACAAGAACAGAAAAACAACACTGGGATCAACGAGTACAACATTTTCCACAGGTGTTACCAATGCTGGAGAAAAAAAAATGGAGAATGTTTAATATATCTTGCTACTTGCATTTTTCTTTGTTTCCACACTAGTCTTATCTCTGCTCTGCATAAACACTGCCTGCAGTTCAACTGAAAAGTCTGTGAATTATAGTCATGTGATGGTTGGTCACAGCTGACTCACTCATGGTGTCACAGTTGTACCGAGGAGGACAGAATTTTTAGATATTTTTTTTTTAAAATGTGAAACGCAGAATATAGAAGAGTTTTTGATGAAATATTACACTTTAAAGCTTAGCTTTGGTCAAGTTTTCTGAGATCACAGATGTTTGGCTCAATGATTTTTGGGGAAATTACAAATCTGATGAATGTTCCTGTTTTTACGGTTTCTTGATCTGATAAATGGTGTCATTTTGGTAAATATTTAAAGGACAAAATGCCTTTCAAACCTGCCGGCTGGTTTGCAGGAATCACGTAATTTCTGAGAGACGGAGCTGAGCACACTGAGTAGTAAAGGCTCTCTTTAGGAAACATGTGTTTGACAACGCAGAGGGTTCTTCCAGCTAATACACATATAGTCAACAGTTAGCCACAAGTCCTGAACCTTTTCAGTATCAAATGTTTTTTGCAAAATTTGACAAACATTGTAAATTAAATTCACCATGAAATGTCTTCCTGTTGTCACAAGTCATTCTATAGAATATAATCTTATGTCTAAAAAAAAGTCCAGTGGTTAAAGACTCTTCATTCCATGTTAAGGTTCATAGTTAAAGGTTTAGTTAAGAATCATTCAAATGAAGCAGTACGAGAACACATGCAAACATAAAATGGGAGGAGCTGGGAAACCCTTCGATGCAGGAGTGACTGGACCCTACACTCTTCTTATATAAGCAGGTCAGAAACTACCTAATTTGTATAAAAACCAATGTGTTTTTTTTTTAATCATTTTTGTCATTTTGGTTAAAAAATAATAATATTATTGTTTGTGTTATATTGTTGTCCACACAAAAATGATTTCATGTGTGAAATGTATATTTTTCACTTTTTCATTTTAAACACTTTGATATTTGAAAAAGAAGAATATTACACTGAACAGCAACAGAAGAATCTCAACATCCTTTTTGTTGACATTTTTCCACTCTTTTCCTCCAGCTGTTGCTGCTCTCCGTCCCTCCAAATTTGTGCATCTCCTTTTGTATGATACTATCAGTGATATAGAGCTTAGGGCAAGAACTGCATAAAAGGTAACTTAAAACGCTTTATGGAATGAAATCAGAAACATGTTTTTTGAGGAATAGCTGGAATATGAAATGCTAAAAACTTTTCATTACAGAGATATTGCAACAAAACGACCTTACTGGCTCATTTTGACCCACTTATGCATCGAAGGGTTAAAGAAAACACTAGACATGGATGGAAGTAAAGTGAATGTTGGTTCATCAAAAGAAAGCTGAAAGCATCACTTTTCTTTCTAAAATGTACTTATTTAAACAGAAATATGGAAAAGAACAAATATGCATCTTGCACAAGTTGCTTTTTCCCTTTAAGCCAACCCCAGGCATCCAACTGACAACCTAAAGCTGCACTGACACAAACAAGAACCTGCAAACAACAACAACCTTAAGCCAGAAATCCCATCATCAGAACACAGCAAAGTTTGGTTCTTTTGGTGTCAAAACATCTTAAAGTAATAGAATCACAGTCATCAATCACTTAATTGGTATTCTTTTGCAATTTTACATCACATACCGTGTAACCCTGCAACATTCTCCGCAGATCATTTGCACATTTCTGCACACTGGAGATAATTATATCTTTCATGACTAATAATCTCTTGCATTTGTTGCACTTGCTGCTGTATTGACTTCTAACACTTACTCTTTGAATCTGCATGTTCATGTTTACCGTTCTGCATCAAAAAACCAAGTCAGATTCTTCATATGTGGCAAAAAACTGGATGTGATATCCATTAAATTAATCTCACAACTGAATTTACTTAAAGAGCAAGAAAAGAGATCCTTGTGACCGCCAGCTCCGTGTTTCAAAGG